>NW_004955407.1:13686108-13760525 GCF_000276665.1 Chinchilla lanigera
AAAAAAAAAAAAAAAAAAAAAAAAAAAAAAGAAAATTGTTCAAAACAGAAGAAAGTGAAAGAAAATATTTAATGGACAGGAGATAACAGCCTAATTTATATTTTTGAACATAATTGAAGTTACTCGGAGTGTATCATTTCTCAAATCAAAAAACTTTCAAAATATGCAATTTTGGAGAGATTTTTGTTATAATTTTGAGGAGATTTACCTTGTTAGCTTCCATAGAATAAATTCTTATATAACTAAAGCAAATATTGGTTTAATGTTTAAAAGTAACAGCATCTTTTTTTATTTTCTGGAAGCAAAGGGTTATTGCATTTTATTGAAAAACAGTTCAAATGAAATAGTGTACCCACGGGAAACTTAATGTAGGGTGAAAAAGAAAGAAAGAAAACCTACAGAAAGATTGGAGGTTTAGTGAAACTCTTGGACCGTTTACTATCACCAGCATTTTTGACATCTAGACCATAATAGAACTTTGAAAAATCTTTGTTCAGAGGAAATTACTCACAGTACACCAGCATAGTTAAAAGACAAGCAAAAAAGTAAAAAAACAGAAATGAACTACATGCTTGGGAACACTCAGAGATAAGTAAATTTAAGGGAGTGATTAGAACTTGTGTTTCTATAGCATCTTAGCAAAAAAAGCAATTTTGGAGGAGCACTAAGACAAAGGTACAGAACTTTGAGCTTGTAGAGCAAAACATTGTGAGAAGGCACTGGTAAAATTAAGGGCCAATTTGTGTGTTTTGTTATATTTATTTCTGTAGTGTCATCAGTGGGCTGTGGCTAGAGTTGTCTTCTCTGATTAAGAATTGTTCTGCCAAAATAAATTCTTTTGCATTTCTAGTCTAAAATGGAAGAGCAGTTTTTTAGGTCTCTTTCTATTTAATCATCTTTAACTCAAAATTCTCCTTATGTTACAATGGCATATTTTAGAATGTCATATTCTGAATCACATCAAGTCTAATCATTCCCTCATTTTCTTGTTAAGATCTTCAATGTGTAGGCCTAATGAAAATAAAAATTTTTCTTGAGATTATTTCATATTAATTTGTAATTTGTAGGTACATTTGCTTCTAAATTAACAATCCTTTGATAATTACATATTATAGATTTCTAACAAGTGTTTTGGTTATGACATTTCTCATTTCTGCAAAGTACATTGCCTTTGAAATGCTTCAACAACAAGCTACAACCAACAGTTTGTTAAAATTTACATCATGCCTGTAATATGTTATAAAAATGGAAATATAATTTGGGCTAAAAATTAATAAATAAAATACAATAGAAAATATATGCATAGAAATATTAATCACTTTTTGAGCTGATTTAATTTGTAATATATTCCAAGAGAATTAATGACCAATAACTTCTAGGAATATTTTTCTTTAAGTTTGGCTCTAAAGGGTAGCTATGATATTAATAGAAGTTCAGAGCATCATTATAAGGACTAGGTACAATAATAGTAGGTAAGGCAGGACAGTGTGCAAATACTGAAAATTTTTTGGAGTTATCTGATCATAGAGTTTGTTGAAGACTAGGTTTAAAAAAATGAATTCCATGAAAATTATACTTTAGTCAATGGGGAAGTCATTGAAGACTTTTAGCAGAGAAGTAATAAAAAGAAATGTAAGAATATTCTAGTAACTTTGTATGGTGCTTATTGAGATACAAAAGACAAGTGCTATGGAAACAAACATACTAGTGCAACATTCACATCTACATCTAGAATATTCTTCTAAGCCAGTTATTTGTTTAGGAAGCAAATGCAGATTTATTAAATGAATGCTATCTTATTCTTTTAATAATGGTTTATTGTCATAAAAGCCATTGCAGAGCCAGAAGGAGGTGCTAGTTCTCTTCACTCACCCAGAAGGTCATGGCCAACAACTTTATAATAAAAGACAGTTAAAGAGAAACCATAACTTCATTTGACTATAATTTACATAACACAGGAGAATTTTCTGATTAAAGGCACAGGAAAAAGGTCAACTTTATGCTTAGGTTCAATAAAATAGGGACAACCATGTAAAAATTCATTTGAAAACAAAGGGTGCAATCTAATAGAAATAGGCAGAATGTGGGAATAGTAAGGCCTTCTATACGCTTCTTGGGCTCTCTGTCTATCACTGCTTCTTCCTGGGTAAGGGGCAGGTCTCCTTCTGAAATGTGATTCTTATAACCCACTGTCTGAAAAAAGTTGGTTGAGAATTTCCATATGGTCAGCTGTTATAGAGAAAGGAAAGAGAAGCTTAAAGTAATAGTTGTAAGTTCGTGTGACTGGCTTTGTGGAAGGAGTTCTAGTTTTGTAACTTGCTTTGAGGGAGAATGAGAAACAAATGACAAGAGGGCAGGAGAAGGTTAAAAAGTAGAAGCTACTTCTAACATTTGCCAGTGTCCTTTGTTTAATTTGATGGTTTTTTTGTGTACTTTTTTGCTCTACTGGGGGTTGAACTCTGGGCATTCGCACTGAGCTATGTCTTCAGCCTTATTTTATTTGTAATGCTGAAACAAGGTCTCACTAAGTAGCTCAGGCTGGATTCAAACTTGTATGCTCTGCCTCAGGCTCCCAGAGTGCTGGGATTATGGACATGAAATACCATGCACAGCTCCAATGCATCTTAGTTCTAAAGTACCCAACATGACAACTTGCCATACTTTGAAATGTCATATTTGAGCAGCAGAAGCATTGCAGTAAGACAAATACACAGTGACTATCTTCACTCTTTTGAAGATTTCTCCTCTTAGAAGTAGATCATATATGTAGGACCTTAGAAAAACGCTAAAGAAGGGAGAGTGTTATGGTTTGTGTTGAGGTGTCCCCTCCAAAGCCTCATGCCGTCATCAGTGGGGCTTTTGCAAAGATGGCTGCATCTAAAATGTATTCATTGTCCAATGTTAGGATCAAGAGAACTAGGTTTAAGGGTATGAGTGCTACCTGCTCTGAGTAGTCTAGATATAAGGGATAGAAAATATAAGGGATAGAAAGAGCTGCGGTGTCTCTTGCTGCTTTGCTACCTTCTGTCTACCATGAACTGTTTTCTCCTTTGTGATGTCTCTTGCCAACCACCCTTCCTTAGAGCCAGCAGATTGTGGACTGAACTCTTTACAGACTATGAACTAAAAAACTGAATTTTCCCCTTTAACTTTGGATGTCAGGTATTTTATCTCAGCAAGGAGAAAAAAGTATCTAAGACAGAGAGGTTGTTATGGTTTGTGTCTAGATGTACCCCAAAGCCTCATGCAGTCATGAGGGCAGGCTTCTAGAGTTTGTGATTGATTCATGGGATTATGGGTGTGAGTGCTATACCTGCCCTGGGGCACGTAGCCTGCATACAATGTAAGGGAGGGAAACAGGCTTGCTCTTATTTTCTTCCCTTTTTGCTCTTGTTGCTTTTGCTGTCTTCTGCCACCACAAGCTGTTGACCTCTGCCATGTGCCTTTCTACCTTGAAGCCAGCTGATTACAGACTTAAACCTCCACAAACTGTGAACTGAAAGAAATCCTTCCTTCCTTAATTTTGTATTTTGTCCCAGCAACAAGAGAAAAGTAAGCAAGGCAGAGGTTTACTATGCGATTGCTACAAAATGGTTCCATATTAATCTTAACAGATATTTTGCAGCCAGATGTGGTGGCACATGTCTATAATCTCAAAGCTTAAGAGATGAGGATGGATAACTGTGAGTTCAAGGCCACGCTGGACTAGTGAGTTTAAGGACAGTCTCAATGTCAAGTGGAATCTTGCTCTGAAAAAGTTGCAATTATTTGTTAAATTATTTTGGTTTCTATACCACAGATAGTTATATTTAGATGGTCTCTTTGAGTGGCTATAAGAAAATACGTATGGTGTGACTTATGAATATAAAATTACTTCTCTCAGTTCTAAATGCTAGAATTCTGTGATTAAGCTTAGTTCTGGTGAAAGCCTTCTTCCTTGATGTCTTCTTGCATGAGCTCACATGGAGGGACAATTTTCTCTAAAGGCAATACCTTACCCTCCTGATGTCATCACCTCCCAAAGGCCTCAACTCAAAATGTTGTTACCTTAAGGAAATTAGGATTTCAATATATGAATTTTGGAGGAACAAAAACTTTAGGACCAAAGTAGGCAGTAAACTGAAAAAGAGAAAAGAAAAAATCCTCCACTACAATATTCATACAAAAGCAAAAAATTGGTTTCCTTATTCTCAAAAAGTGTAGAAGGAAAACAAAAAAACCTGAATGGCAGCCTAAAATACTAGAAATGAACAGTCCTTCATCCAGTGTAGAGCTGAACTGCTCTTCCCTAGGAAAGGAAAATATTAAGCTAGAATATAGGCAGGGGATTTAGCTCAGCAGTGCAGCTCCTGCCTGGCAAGCATCAGGTCGTGAGTTCAATTCCTGGTACCAAAAAAAAAAAAAAAGCTAGAATAACAATATGTTCAAGACAAATTGAAGTCAGCTGATCAATTTTCAGTACAGTTTGATTTATAAATTTCATAATATGATCAGCAATTTATAAACCATTTAGCTAAATCTCAAAACTCTCCCATCCAAGTACTAACCAGGCCCAACCTTGCTTAGCTTCTGAGATCAGATGAGATCTGGCACATTCAGGGTAGTATGACCGTAGACTAAATCTCAAAATGCAATTTGCTGCAGCTGTACAGTTTGTTCAGTATAACTCGCCTTTAATTCTACTGATTATTGATTTATATATACAACACCAAAGAGCCACGAGTCCGAAAAAAAAGGCTCAAACTTTTCCATTTACTTTTAAAATTAGAGTTCTGTATCATTTCATAAAGATAGGAAAAATCTCCTACATGTGCAATATGAAAATGTTTCTCAGTAAAATATGAAAACCCTAGTTTTTCTAAAGTAAGGTCAGCAAAGTACATAAAGATTTGGAGGAGTTAGGAATCTTAGGGATATTTAAATATACTTGGAAATTGAATAGAAATGCATTTAATTAGCTGTACTATAAAATATTCACCCTATATATATTTTTATAATCTAAAAGTACCTTAGTCATTTTGATGAGGGACAATCAATGTAATTTAGTTTTTTGGGGAAAATAAAACACAAAGTGGGATACTTATTTCCAAATATGAAAGGTAACCATTTATATATTTATTGACAAGATGCAATGACAACTCTGGGCTTATGGCATTTAGAGAGTGAAAATAACTAAAAGTAGAGTCTAACTAAGGAGCAAAGTGAACACATTGGAATACTTTTACAAGACATTTCTTTTCCTTCCATAGGTAAACATAAAATACATAGAGTAACAGATAGACGAGTCTCTTATGATTCTGGTGAATGAGCTTGTACAGAAGGACTGTAATTAGGGAATTGACTATAAGAAAATATATCTATCAAATTTTTACACATGTTGAAAACATCATAATCTTGTTACTGTGTTATTTAAGGTAATGGATCTTCCTCCTTTAGACTTCCATTTAAAATTTGATCAAGAACATTTACAGCTTTCTCCCATTTAAAAAAAGAAAATGTCTGTGTGAAACACCCCTACTTCAATTTTTTGCCATCATCTTTTTTGTTTTCTCTATCAAGGTGGCCTCGAATTGACTTTGCACTTTTGATAATTCTTTACTTAAAACCTGGCAAATTTGGTTATCATAATTCATCATTTAAGCAGAAAGCAAGGCAGAAAAAAAGGTATGTCTGTTACTTCCTATTAGAATGTTCCGAGATACTCAAGTGGGAGAAATCAAATTTGATAGAGGTCTGGGGTCAGCTTATGAAGGTACAGTTTTACAGGGTTTTTTTGCTCCCCTTCTAATCTTTCCATCGAGTAGACTGTTAAGGTGTTATTCATGCATATCTTAGGGAGTTAGTGGTTCCATTTAGTGATTTACTGGCTTGGGTGCTTTTTGTTGAAGCTTGAATAGAGTGACAGGATTCTTTCTACTTGAGATTGTTCTTGGCATAGCAAATGCAAAATATTCAGCTAAAATAAATACCCGTGAGAGTCATAAATGCCATTAAGGGCTTGGCTCCAAAAGGAATGCTTAAGTTTGTGTTGAAAAAAGAAAACAGGATTACATTGTTTCAGTTGCTCAAGTTGGCAGACGCAATTGTTTTTTCAGATGCTTTCCCTTTGGTATCTGCAGGTTGTCAGTTCAAGTGAGGAAAGAGAAAGCTCAGGTTTGACTTTCCTTTCTCTCATCTTCCAAACCCCCACCAAGAGGAAAACACTGGAATTCCAAACATTAGCGAGAGGCTACGGGCTCCCCGAGGCACCATGGGGACCACTCGGAGCTTCAGAGATGTCATCTCTTCTCTTCCCTCTACACCTCTCCGCTCGTCTGCGTTCCTCCCCTGGTAGTCCTTGTCAGAGTGTATTTTAGTGTGTAATTATTCATTGGTTTCTTGTCTCTTTTTGTGCTTTTGCAAAAGAGAAGAAAATGTTATTTTCTAGCAGGTGGTGACAGACTTTTAACAAGGCAGTGATCAAAGTGACAAGAAAGAAAAGTTTATTTTTTCCTTTTTTTTTTTTCTTTTTCTTTTTCTTTTTGGCCTGCAGAATCAAGACTTTAGGCGTTTTGTGAATATATTAGTTTGGCTGGCAGAACATTTTATCCAGGATGCCAAACTGGTGTAAAGACCTAGTCTATAACCTCCAATCTTACAGACATGAACTCTATTATTTCCCATTAAAATTAGAGGTTTCCAAATTGTAACAGATGTCCTTAGTAGACATGTCTTATTACTGGGGAACGCTAGATAAATGAAAACTGAACCCAGTATTTTAAGTTGCAACTCATGACAATACAAAGCTCTTTGGTTGCCTCTGGCATTTTAAGCTCAAATTATAGAAGCCTTTCTGATTTGCGTTAATTGATGCATCAGCAATTTTTTAAAATTACAGCTAGTATGAAATAGTAGGAATTTAAAATAGTAGAACCCTTGCAATATTAGGCATCCCCTGAATCATAGTGGCTATACAGTGAACTTCAGTAGCAAGAATATTATAATTAACTGCCAAGAGAATGGGGATGAAGGTGGAAATCTTCCAATAGAACAGTAATGAAAACAAGCTGAGGGATGAGAACTTGATATAAAAGAGTTTTATGACTGTGTGTTTTTGCAGGTGTCTGAATATTTTAAAACAGAGAAGATGATGTATACATGTAGTACAATTAAATTTTACAAATACACCAAAGTGGACAAAAACAAGAGACAAATCTGTTTACTAAAAATCATTGAAATTAGGCATTTTATCACTATAACATTAGTTCCATTGATATGTTTAATGGAACTTAAGTACATTTATTGTCTGTGTTATCTGGATAAAATTATATGTGCCTGTAGTGTCCTATTAGAAATTTTAATTTCACAGAACAATAAGTTTTCTTCTGTTTAGCAAAAAGCTTTTCAAAATAGCTATGAAGAGTTAACTTCATCACAAAGCTTATCAGCACATATTGCCTTTAAAGAGCTGAACAATTAGTACCTATGAGATGGGCTGGGTGGTGCACGCTTGTAATCCCAGCATTCCATCAGCTGAGGCAGAAGGATCGTCCCCCGTTCAATGCCAGCCTGGACTACATAGTGAGTACAAGGCCAGCCTGAACTACACAGCGAGACCCTGCCTCAAAAAAAGATAGTACCTATGAACAAAAAGAAAGGTTTTTTAGTGCACTGCTTTTCACTTCACATTAACTAATCTGTGACTGAGGATAGAAGCCATATTTGTATCACTTTGCCATTAGTCACAGCATTCCTATGGTATTTAATACAATCAAAAGGATAGGAAAACATTTTTCTATTCTGGAAATGGTGATAGAAATTGAGTCAATCTCAGAAAATGTGTAGGCTCTTACAAATAGTAATGTTTAATGTGGGTAAAGCCACAGTGAAAACAATAGGATTTCTCATTGAGCATCTAAGGCACCTGGTAGTTTTCCTTCTAGGCTAACTACCACATAGGTTAAAAATCTGGACAATATAAAAAAAAAATCAATCACAACCCTTAAATTTATCTGGGCATGAGCCCAGAGGACCCCAAAGTTAGAGAGATAATGAGGCAGAAACTCATGAAAAAAATCTTCATGGGGACCATGGCCGCTTAGGAAAACTTGAACGGCAACTGATGAATTGCTATAGACCTAATGTGGAGAGGTTTGCGAGTTAAAAATTCCAGGAGATCCACTCACTGGGAAGGGTCACACTTTGTAAGTTTTACCTTTAGGAGCTCAGCCCCATATTCATAGTGAATATCACAGAAAAATCTCTTTTCTAGCAAGGCATAGGGAATTGAATCCACTTTTACATGCGACAGGCATTCTGTTCTCAATAAGGCCAGTCCTCAGAGGAAACTCTCTGTCACAGTTGAACTTGGAGTTTTGCAACAGCTAAACCTATCTGACAGAAGGAATGTTCTCAAGCCCAGCCCTCTCTAACCACCTGCTTTTTCAGCCCAGAGGCTCGGAGTCACTAAAATTTGATGCCTAATCACAGGACTAAAGAACACGTGACTGATCCTGCTACTGACCACCACATCAGGAGAAGCTGATGTAAAATAGTTCTTTGGACCTGGTACATGATTTCTGACTATCAGGAAAAAATTACAAAGTACATAGAAGGAAAAAGCAACAAAACAAAATGGAATGAAGAGTTTAAATGGGATATTTCAGGAATTTTGGAAGTATAAGACCAAGAATATAAAACAATTATGATTATTCTGCTAACAGCACTAATAACTCAGGCAGCAGGCAAAATTCTAAAAAATAGGAAAGAAAATGCTAGAGAACAAAAGCACTATAATGGAAATGACTGCTTCTGATGGACTTATTAATAAACTGGAGAAGGAAAAGAAAAGATTCTAAAAACTTGAGCTTATGTCAGTAGGAGCTTCCAAAACAGAAAAGTGAAGAGGCAAAGACAAAGCAAAAACAAATCAAACAAACAAACACCTTCCCCTTAAAAAACCCAAAAAACTAAGATTGCAGTTGGGGGGGACCATAGATTACTTAATAACTGTTGAACTTCAAAAGGTATAACTTTTATGTCATGAGAGTAACAAGAGGAGAAGAATGATGAATATTTGAATCAAGACTAACTAAGAAAGAATACTCCAAATTAATTGCAGATGCGAAATGACATGTCTAGGCAGCACAAGGAATTCCAAGTATAAATGGAACAGAACAAAGAGCCCAGAAATAGACCACATAAATATAGCTAACTAATGTTTGAAAAAGGAACAAATGGGATAGAATGGAGAAAATATACTTCACACAGATCTTTCACACTTCACAAAGCTTAAATGAATGTAGATCACAGAAATAAATGTGAAGCATAAAGTTATACACCCACCAGAGGAGAACACAGAAGAAATTCTAAACAACCTAGGTATATTGAAAAATTTAATAACAACACAAGAGACATGTCCCATGAAAGAAATCATTGATAACCTAGACTCTGTTAAAATTAAAAATTTCAACTCTGCATAAAACATGATCATTGAAATGAGAAAAAAGCCACATAGTTGGTGAAAATCTTTGTAGAGAACAAACAAAAAGAAGTATTATATAAAATATACAGAGAATTTTTACAATCAATGAAGGAAAATGGATAGCCTGATTTTAATAAGGAACCAATGAAGAGACATTTCACCAAAGATGATATGCATATAGTGAATAAAGTCTGTGAAATGATGTTCTACATCACATGTCAATAGGAAATTGCAAACAAAAACTATGGAGGATAGACCAGACCCATTAGAATTGCTGAATTCTGCAAAAGTAGTACTGCCAAATGCTGGAGAGGATAGGGACAACAGGAAGTTTTATTCATTGCTCATGAGGATGCAAAATGGTCCTATCAGTTTGATAGACCATTTTGCAAATTTCATGAGACTAGACATAAATGTACCATATTAGCCAACATATGTTCTCATTGTTATTTACTTTGAGGAGTTAAAATACCATGTTCATATAATAATCTGCAAAAAAAAATTATAATAGATTTGTTCTTAATTGAGACAACTTAGCAACTGATATTATCACTTGAAAGTCGTTCAGTAGATAACTAGATAGATAAGTTGTGGTGCATCTACACAGTGGTTGATTATTCTGACTAAAAAGAAATGAGCTGCAATCTCAAGAAAAGGCATGGAGGAATCTACAATTCATATTACTAGATAAAGAAATAATTAAAAATTATCCACAGTGTACAATTCCTTTCATAAGTGTGTCCCAGGACTTGAACCTAGGGAATTGTTTGTGTGCAGTTCACGTACCTTAACACTGAATTAATGTTAGCTCCAATATTAATGACATTCTGGAAAAGTCAAACTATGGAAACAAGGAAAAGATCAGTGTTTGCCAGTAGTTGAAAAGGATGAGTATACAAGGAAATTACCCTGCTTGAAACTGCAATGGTGGACACATTATACATTTGCTGAAACCCACAGAGCATAGAACAAGAATAAAACCCAATAAAAACTGTGGACTTAGCATAATATTAATATTTCAAAGGGATGCATTGACAATAAATATACTACCGTAATGTAAGATTTTGAGAATGGCTGAGTACTGTGCAACGGTGTGGTGCACATGCTGAAGGAGGGTGTATCTAGCAGATCTCTACTGGCTGCTCAGTTTTGCTATGAATTTAAAACTGATTTAAAGTAGACCATGTTTTATGACAAGAACATTCGATTATTACACGGATTGTAATCCAAGTGGTGTGTTATCCAAATTCACCAAATTATCTCAAGTAATTATACATACTTTTAATGCAAAAATTATGTGTAAATTTACCAAATTAAGTGGATTAATTCCATGTGCTTTTAGGTATACTAATTATACATGAATAAAGCTGGAAATAAGGATTAGCAAAAGTGACATCTACTTATTTTATTTGTATGAGAGTTATATTTATGATTTTTTGAAAAATAATCTTAAGTTTGAATATTTTCAAGTTTAAAACTATATTTCTGTTAAAAGCTAAGTTTATGAAGTGGTATTTGTTGTACCACAACCCCTGAGTAATGGCTTTTTCCTCATCATGTAACATTAATTTTACTGAGTTCATTTTATAGGAAATAAATAAAAGCATCATGACAACCATATTTAATGTCTACTGAGTATTTATTATGAACAGCTGCATCTTTTACATACTTTGTCTCATTTATTTCTTTAAAATTGTTGAGGCTTGTATGTTAGGTTACCTTTCTTGTTGCTGAGATTAAATACCTGAAAACCAAAGTAAAAGGCAGAAGGGTTTATTTAGCTTACAGTTTATAGAGGGTTTGGTCCATATTGGCTGGCTTCAAGGCAGGGTACATGGCAGATGGTCAGTAGTTCATGGCAGCAGAAGACAGCAAAACCAACAAGAGCAAAAGAGGAGGAAACAAGCCTCTTTCTGTCCCTTTTATTTTATCCAGACTTCTGGGATTAGACAGTGCCAATGCACTCAGTGAACTGATCCAGCAATCATACCCTTAATCACAGCACCCTTAATCCCATTGCATTACAAATCAGTCACAAACACTAGGTTTAGCTGCCTCTGAAAAAATCCCATCTAGCAGTGCGTGAGGCTCTGAGGAGACATTTAGACACAAACCATAACAGCTTCTGTCTAGATGTCCCCGGCAAAGCCTCATCATGTTGTAGGTGGAGCTTTTTCAGAAATGTCTAGATCTAGAATGTGTAATTGTGGGATTGACTCATGGTGCAATGCTAGGATCAAGGGCACTAGGGTTAAGGGTGTGAGTGCTATCTGCTCTTAGTAGCCTGAGACAGACATAAGGGGTAGAAAGTGCTGTGGTCATCCCTTGCTTCCTTTGCAACTGATAGGTTTTTCCAGCACAGAGAGAAGTAAAGCAGAATAAAATGCCTTTATTATGGGCGCAGAGAAGACCACAGTAAAAAAAGAGGGATGTGGAACTTCTGAGGACCTAGCCTAAGGTTAAAGGTTAAATAGGCGCAGGCTGGAGGCAGGATTTAGGGGGCGGGCCGCCGAATGTGGCACACCAGGATTGGGCAGGAGTGTGGGAAAAGGAAACAGGATATTTCAAAAAGGGAAGTAGCAAGTTGTAATTTGACTCAGAGAAAGAAGAGTGGGGCTTAGTACATGACCTCTATTGGTCAGGGCTGTATTGGCTCCGTGCCATCTTGGCTCAGTGCCACAGCACATGACCTCCAGCACCATATTAGCTGAGTGCCATAGTGACTCAGCAGGAATTACAGTGAGGCAAGAAACTGGTCAGCTACCTTCTGCCAACCATGAACTGTTTCTTCTGTGTGATGCCTGTCTGCCATGCAACCTTGCCTTGCAGCCAGCCAATTAGGGACTGAAATCTCTAGAGACTGTGAGTTAAATAATCTGTTCCTCTCTTAACTGGTGAGTGTGGAGTATTTTGCATCAGCAATGAAACAGAAGCATCTAAGACAGTAAACCTATGAGATGGTGTGAGTACAGTATTAGTACCATTTTATGGATGACAGTTATTGTTGATTACTATGATAATGTTGGTGGCAGCTAAGATGCTGAGATCTTGCTCTCCAACTAGCATAGTTCAAAGTGCTCTGTACACCCTATCTCACTTAATTTCCATATCAACATCATCAATTTCATACAATTTCTACTGCACTTTAACAGATGAGAACACTGAAGCCAAGAGAGAATGAGTAAACTTGTCTGCAGTCAAGCAAACACTATATCCTAGAATCCTTCCCTAGATAGGAGGATCTGAAGTCTACATTCTTTCACATCTAAAGTAATCTTAGTGGAATTGATATCAAGTCTGTAAATCTTTCAATGTAATTTCCATGTTCTCTATGTAGGAGCATTTTTCTGGGAGAATATGCCTATTTCTTTCATTATATTTCCCAGAAGTCTGAGAGATCAACGTATATGTGTGGCTATTTCACATGCAAACATTCTTCCTACTCTGCATAAAGAAGGAATATAGTGGAAAAAATTATAGAAGTATTTATTGCATAGTTTCACAAAAAAGCCTAAATATAATTCATCTACATGATGATTGATTAAGAATTATTGTTTGCTAATTCCTCAAAAGGAATACTGTTTTACATCAAGAGAGTAATTTGTCTCTTAGATGAACAGGTACATGAAAATCAGAGTGTTTGTAATTCATAGGAAATACTGAAGAAAGAGTATTTTAGCACTTATAAGGGGAACATTGTTTTGCACATCAGGAGACAAATTATAGCTAAAAGTAGCTGTCGAATTTGTCAGTCTGTTAGCCTAAGTGAATTTATAGCACCTTTGTTTCTCACATTCTTAGAATTAAAAAGTGAAGCAGCTGAGTCTTTAAAACTTTCTGAACTTCTGATGTGTGTTAAATGGATCCCTTTTAATCATTTGTAGCTGGCAAATAAGAGTGCTCTCTCTTTAAAAGAGAATGTAATCTTCATGAGGCTGCAACTCTTTCTCTAATTCACTACTGGGTTGCTAAGATCTGAAATTTAAATCAGAGAATCAATAGATATTTGCTTCATAAGCGAATGAATGATAAATCCAATAGCTTTTCCACTCCTCCTAGTAAATGAATGTGATTTAACCTCTCTAGCCAATGTGACTGCTGTGCATAAATCTGTCAATTAAAGGGCTGTTTGAACCTGCTGTGAGTTAAGCCACACCTCCCTTTTATTGCAAAGGCTTCACAAAAGGTGGAGACCCCAGGAAAATTAACATTTCTGTTGACATCTAATTGGTTTCAAGTGGTTTGCATACACCTAGAGAGAGTGAATAGGCTACCCTTTCATTCCCTTTTAAAATACAGGTTTCAATCACATTGGAAATTAACAAGATAAAAGTGAAAATAAGTGAATATTTGACACCCTCAACCAAACCTACAACTCCCTGGAATATGGCTGAAATTGTCATCAGTGACAAAGAGTTGTCATCTGAAACTCTGGGTTAATTCATTTATACATTATGTAAATGATATGTCATTGTTAATGTTGTCATAACTGTATTATGCTCTCAATGATATACATTTTGTAAAGTGTTAACAAGCAACGAACAAACCAAAACATGGTAAAATGTTTTAAATCCATAATGAAAGATTTATATTGACATTAAAAAAAACTTGCTCAGGAAGACAAATGACTTTCATATAAAATTTTATTAAAACTGTAAAAAAAAATCCCTTAGGAGAAGAGTCTGAGAGTTCCATGAATATAAAACAAAAAAATATCCTATTCAGATTGTTCTTGGGGCTGAGGTGTATGTAGCTCAGAGGAAGAGGGCTTGCCCAGCACATCCCTAGATTTGAGCTTAGTAACAATAACAATTGTTCTTAAGAATTAAAAATTCTAGATTCTAACCCCATTTATTATACCTGAAAAATAAAATTTATATGTGACAAAAACAGATAAGAGAGATACAACACCCAAACTGCTAGATGTCAGATATGTCAATTCATGTATTAAAAAAAGAATAATAATCCCCCACATCAAAGAATGAGTCCCAAGGAACCATGGAGGTTAAGTGTGGGAAATGTTTTTTATGAAAGAGGGAGAGACAGGAGGCATTCAAGGGGGGAGCCCTGTACTCAAAGGAAAGGGGCACACACAATTGGAAACAACTGTGTTGGGATCTTTTAGAGCTTTGGGAGGTAGAAATCTGTGAAATTCCATAATCTATAGTCTTAGCTTTAGTAGTCTTAATCTTACTCTTAGTTTTAGTGGGAGAGAGAGGATGCTCAACCCCTAGAGAGACAATGGTCTATTTCTATGAGAAATCCCAAAAGCATGATACTGATTGCAATATAGTCTCAGGTTTCCATTCATCCTTTAGGGCAGTATGTAAATCTGGCTATTGTGACTTTAATTTTGAAGTCTTTCCTTCTTCAGATGCAATTTCAGCCACAGTTTTGATGTGTTCTTATCTTTTATACCAACTCCCACTATGGCCTAGCCCTATCTGATTACCTGCCAATTTCTATCTAATTTAGCTGCCTATAATGGTATCATGAATGTTAACTAAAATAATTCCCACTCCTGTGACTGGAGCATGCAGTGGGGTCCTGAGAAGGGGCAATAGGAGATTAAGAAAAATCCACGGCACTATGCCTACCTGGCAAGCCTGAAATCATGAGTTCAATTTCCGGTACCAAACAACAACAACAAAAATCTAGGCACACAGTAAAAGGGAAGCTGGGACTGGGTGGGACCTGATCTTTCTGAAGAAAGGCAGTGACAACCCAGCATGGTCTGCATCTTTATTTATACACAATAGAAAGGGGGGAAGTGTGTGATGGGGTTAAAAGGGCAAGGTCTCAGTGTTTTGCTGAGAACACTGAAAAGGAAACATTCTCAGAACTATCTATGCTGTAGTTAACAGAGAAGAACACCAAGCCTGGACACGTGCTGGACTGGCTTTGCTCTAGTCCTAACAACTTGTTCACACGGCTCAACTCTGACACTCTGTGTTCTCAGGGGTGACCTTACTGTGTCCCCAAATGTGTGGTCAATCTCTAGCTCAGCCACTTCCTACATTCCACAGGTGTAGATATTCCACTCAATGTTGAGTCATGTTTTATATGTACATAAACTCAAAGAATATTAATGCTGGCAAAGTCTTTGTAGCCACATGAATGAATTATTGCTTTTTTATACATAGTGTATGTAACATAGTTATTTTAATTGGGGGTACAGGACCATTCCCCTCCAGTCACCTGACCCTGGCAATGTCCCAAGGCCAACTCTGCCCTCTCACACACACACTTGGTCCTACAGCCTACTGCCCCAGGGCAGAGATAAGAAAAATACCCCTAAGCCTACCCAGGAACTTTCCAAAATTCAAAAGTAGGACACACATATGCCTTATCCTCCTGCATGACCTACAGAAACCTTTCTTCACTGAGAACTCATTGAAAGTTTATGCTCGTGGACTGCATCTCAATCCAATAACAGGCATGCGCAGTGGACAAAGCTGACATGGCTGAGCACCCTGTCAATCCAGCTGTGGAAGATCCAGTGGCCCAGATCCTACTTAACATTTTAAATTCTTCAAACCAGTGCCCTCAAGTGCTCAAACCATTTTCCTTTTCTCTGTCGGGAGCCTACTAGCTCAGAGCATACTGTCACCTAATTCAGTGCTGCTTCTTTTTTACCACTGCATGGCATGTCAAATTTTTTGTTTGTCACACAAAATAATCTAGTAAGCCATCAAAACCCCATTACCCATGGTAACAAAATAGATAAATTGGATATCTGTACACACCATACCAAGATATCTCTGTATACCAGAATAAGGCACCCTAAAATATGACTTTCTGATACACCAATTACTTTGACCTAGTTATTTTGAGAAATTGCAAATATAGGAGCAGTTCTGAAAATGTTTTTTCTAAGAGACAGTCACATCTGTAAAGGAAATCTCTTGGGTCAATGTGATTTTCTATATTAAGAAGGGAAGAATGATGCTATTAATGAATTCTTAAGCATGGACTAAAATTTGCATAACAGGCCTCATGTTTGTTTTATGGTGACTTTCCTTGCTGTTGTATCTTATAACCTGGCCTTTTGGTTTCTCTCCATAACTTGACTCCACCAGCCTCCAGACGTTCCAAACTCCCATTACGGGATTAAGGATACTATGCTAGCCTTAAGTGGCTGGCCTTTTCTTTGACTCTCACATGGTTCTGGTACTTCCATGCATATATAAGTAATTAAATTTTTTTTTTCTCCTGCTAATCTGGCATATATCAATTTAATTCATAGTCCAGCTAAAACCTAGAAGGACAAAAGGATGTAATTTTTTTGCTCCTACAGGTAAGAGTGAAACTGTGTTGCTTGGGTCTCTAGGTTCTAATCCAGATATCAGTACTCACTGTCTTTGAACCTAGGACATTTTTTGAAGTACCCGGTGGCATTAATCTTTCCTCTGGAATATGCATCTTTTATATGGCATAATAATATTCACTCAGTAATTGAAGGATTAAATGATGTAATAGGATAAAAGAGGCTGGGTCATGGTGATTGCTCAGTGTAAGTTAGACATCGCTATTATTCACACTCATAGCATCATAGGCAGCTAAGTTAGATAGAAATTAATAGGCAATCAGAGAGGGATTGTGTCCTTGAGTGAGTCAGTGCCAAAGAGGAAATCCATCAAAATTGCAGTCAGAGGCAAATTTGGAGAGAGCAAGTCTTTAAGACAGAGACACAATAGCCAGGCCTGAAACTCTTCCTAGAGATAAACAGCAGGTTGGGTTATACTATAATTAAGCACCACCTGGTCCAGTGAACCTAGTTAACATATCAGACACATAGGTGGGTGAGTAGATCACACTGACCTATATGCCCATCCCATTCTGTGAATGTCTTTATTCTTTCTATGACAGAAGTGAGATAAACTACGCTTAATGATGCTCATTGATACAACTTTGCCATATGCCTCAATATGCTATTGGATCAATATTAGCTAAGTGACTATGCTTGTAATCCTGTAGGGTTTTAGCGTTTGAACCGTAGCTACCCAAGTTGTAATGTTGCTGTGTAAAATGACCTTGACAAAGAGCCTAGGCAGCAGCCTACTTCCAGGACCCCTCCTACCTCTCAGGGGCTTTCTTTCAGTAAACATTTCCTACTCTTAACCTTCTGTATCCTCGAATCCAGGAAACAAAGCACATCTAACAGGTTGGGAGTTACTTCCCTGTGTCAATAGGAATCACAGAAATGAAGAGATTTTTGTGCGCAAGCAAATTCAGACTCAGTTCTTCCAACTCTTTACCAGAGACTTCCCAGTGTTGTGAGGCAGTAAGCATTGAGTATGAACAACCTTTACTGGTAAGAAGGGAATATAGAAAAGTTTCCCCACAGCCATTGTGTTCAGAGGGCTGCTTCTTTGGGAGGTTGTCCCTTGCAGAGTTACTTCTTTTTCCTCAAGATTCTAAGTTATAGATAAAAGCTGCATTCAAATGATTAAGATGTTCACTGCTAAAAAAAAAAAAAAATCCTCTTATGCATTTACAAAACACAGAACTGCTAATGACTTTGAAGATCAATGACCAAAAACCACATCTCGCACTGTGCATTGTACATTATAGGTCCTTTCACTCCCCATAGAAGCCCTTACACATACTGTATATGAGTTTCCTAAGATGATCTTTAGAGATGATAGTTCCTCCCGTGCTTTCTGGGTGGTGGCCCTTAAAATTTTCTTCCCACCAATTTTTGTCTCACAAATATTGGCTTTTGAATGTTTAACAAATGATGTTAACAAATGTTTAACAAACGCTTAAATCCAGTGGTTATGTTCCTTTTTCATATCAGACTATAGGAGGGAGACAAAAAATTAATTTCCTTTACCCATTTCGTGCTCTCTGACAAGGATTCTGTAAGGTAGATTCTTCAGAGGCAGGATAACCCAATGACGTTAACCCTAAGGAGTGGTTAGAACCTGGGCTTATAATGCATCTTAGGTCCACTAAAGACAGTAAGTTTTTTAAATCAGTTTTTGTTTTTATTAGCACTTGAGTCACTTGTAGGAAAGTGGATGCACCTTGAGACAATAATGTTAAGTGAAATACATCAGACACACAAATTTAAGTGTCGCATGTAAGTATCACTTCTCTTACATGAAAAATATAAAAATGTAAAGAGCAAAATAAGAGACAGATAATACGGCATTAGGTTTTGTATTGCTGATTAGGGGAAGCAAGTGAACAGAAAGTGACCAGGAAGGGTATTGTACTTAAAGGTTGTTTAATAAGGTTTATTATGTACATTTAAATCTGTGCTTTCCTCATTAACAAATATCATTAAAAATTCTTCTCCCTGGTCATATGAAAATTTCCTTTGCAAAATAAAACCCTATGTCTTGTTTTTAGAGGTTTATATAGGTCTGCTTCTCAGACCTTTAGCTCTAAGCCATCCAGATTCCAAAAAGGCGTGTTCTGAGGTGCCGTGTCCTGGTAATCTTCACTGTTTTTTCTTATCTGCCCAGTCCCTTGTACACATATTTTTCATGAATTAGCCTCATTTGGAACACACACACACACACACACACACGCACACACAGAGTATCCAGAAAAAAGGAATCGAATTTCCATTTAATTAGTACTTCCTGGTTTTTAAAAATCCAAATAAAGTAAAATGAATCTTTCTGGTCTTAACATATAAAGAAAAAAGTACAAGAACATTGTGTGGGTTTCAGCATCATAGAAAATCAGAATTATTTGGTATAAGGACTATGCATTATGTTCCCAGTAACGTGTGAAAGATTAAAATAAATATTTTGATGTACCAAGAGTTTGATAATGTCAACTAATTTAATCTTCAGAACCATTCTGTGAGGTACCAATGATAACATACATTTGTGCGTGGTGTGTGCGTGTGAGTGTGTGTGTGTGCTTGGCCAAATGCCTGGCGCTGTGCTAGGTGCATAATGGTCATAATAATCCTAACAATTAGCAGAAAAAAGCTCCCTCCTATTTCCATTTTAGAGAGCAAAAAGCAAGCCTTCAAGAAGTCTGTAATCTGTCCATGCTCACGCAGAGGTGGGAAAGCAGTAGCACCCAAATTTGAACTCAGATTTTCTGATGGCCAAGAGTGTGCTATTTTGTACACACTATGCTTGTTCATCTCTCTGTATGAAAATTGTGTGGTTCCCTCCAGACACACCATCAGTGTTTGTGGAATAAGCAATTGCAGGATATGGAGTGAGAAGAGTAGAGATCCTGCGGTTACAGACCATTGTTTTAAATCCCTGCTTTGCAGTTTTGTTATTAACTGACAGCAAACATCATTTTATCACTTCTTCAGCTCGATTTTCACTTCTCTAAAATGGGTTTAATATCAAGTGTGTTGCACTGTGACCATTAAAATATATTTCAAGTACTTCAGCTAGTATTTTGATCTTCTGTAGTAGATATGCCATGCTAGTGACCATTAAGCTCATTAGGCATTGCGGAGGTTCAGGTCATGATTCCCCAAACTGTCTTCAATATTTAATCTTCTCATCTGCAAGAATTTTAGAAGTACCACACTCAGGAAGTTCTCCCTGACCTTCCCTTACCCTACTACTCCTCCGAAACCAATCATAAAACCTAGGCAGAAGTTTGACTTTCTCCAGAAATGGGTCATGAGATCCTCCTGTAAAAAGTGTTCTCAGTATGCCCAGGGAAAACGAATATCCCTATCTCTAAGACTCAGGAATCAGAACATGCAGGACTTGTTCTTTCCCCGATTTATTACATTTAGTTCATACTGTTTTTGTTCCATTATGTTTTCCCAAGACTATCTACTCTTATCAAATCTACTTCAAATAAGTATTTAACTGTTATTGGTTTAGCTATTTCTTTGGGTCTGCATTTCCTTATGAAGGTTCCTGTGTTGTGTACAGTTTATGTTGAATAACTTTATGTGCTTTCCTCTTGTTAATCTTTTTTTGTACACATATATTTCTTCTCCTACAATATTGATAGCATATGAACCATATTTTATAAATTACCATAGGATTCAAAGATGAGAGCAAACTATTACCCTATTTTTCTTAAGAACTTCCGATTGTCTTTTAAACTTTCAATTTTCAGTAAAACTTCATCTTGCTTATATTTTATATCTTAGAGAACATTAAGTATTTTGTTTCCTGCTGTACATAGGCTTTTTTCAATTCTATGTCCTTTATGATATATTCCCTGTGAATTTGTGTTTTTAAGTTTATTCATTCGATACTTGAATCATCATTCTTTTCATCCAATCAAAAAACATTATTTATTTTAAGCTTTCTTTTCTAAACTACAAGAAAAGTAGGATAAGTCACAAGGACATAAAAAGCAATATATGTGCTTGTCTATATACAGTGATAGTGATTCTGGGGGTTGAACCCTAGACCTTATGCACACTAAACATATCTAACCCTGAGCTACACATCCAGTCCTTTAATAAATTTTGACTGGGAAGAAAATGTGATTTATAAAATTATTTTGGGTGAAAATATATTTAGTCTAAGCTTTTATTGATAAACTAGAAGTAGAATTTGCATAGGATCTGTATTGATCATGATATGTTATTTCTTAGTAACAATGTGCTCAATTTATTATAAATATCTTTAGTAGTTACTTAATTCACTTGATTCAACATTATTTGTGATATTTAAATTGCAAATTCCTACTGTACATTATGTAATTACTGTATTTCCCTTTGTCATTTGAAATCACAGTTCTCTTTATTGATTTGTCTAGTGAAGAGTGATTATTTCAGGCCTTCGGTATTTGCTGGCATGCATATTGACTTTCTGCTGAGGATTCTAAAAAGTGAACAATCATGTTGAAACACCTAAATGTAAGACAACAATACTGGAAATGGTGAATATTTTAACTAATTCTGATAAGAAACTGTTTTAGACAAGCATTTTCTTATTCATTTCCATAACATATGGGTCAGAACTACCCTTTATCCCTCTGACAATACCAGCAACTGTTCTAAAGAACATGCATTCATTTCTTACCACTTTCCACTTCTCATTAGTGAGGAGTTCTCAGTGTATCACAGTGCACAGAATATTTTGTATTGAATGGCTCTTGTTACCAAATTCTCTGAGGAGTTTTTGACATTCAAAATGATGCTCTACTACAACACTGAAATCTTTTACTTTATGTCAAATTCCCAGTGTATAAATTACACAGTTAAAATGAAATCTCCAACATGTTTGGGCTCCATTCTCTACTGACATTTTGTAGCATTTAGAAAAAAAAAGCTTTTAAGATACATGGTACAATGTCTGATGCAGTCTGTCTTTCAGGAAATATGCTTAGAGTAACATCATTTTATGTAACTTGATATAGAGTTTGATATTCTCAAAAGCCCTTTCTGTAATTAAACTCATTTTCCCCATACTAAGCATAAATATCATTGATTCATTTGTCCCAGACTGTGCAAAGACATTAAAAAAACATTCTTCCTCTACACCACAGTATTATTTTCCTTACTTATGGAGGTATCAGAAATTTCCATGGTTTATTAACATTAACTCATGAACTCTTTCAGCATGTGTTTTCATATTTGATTTTAATTAATGAAAAATCATCCTGAAATTCTAGGAAAGGTTTATCAGAGTTCATTAGAACACTATTAAATACATTTTTATATTACTGTATCCTTTCCATTCAGTCCACTTTATGTCATAATCCTCAGAGCAAAGATATTTCTTGCCTTTAAGCTGGAAATTCAAAGAAAGATGAGCACAAAAAAACCCCACAATCTGCCAATAATAAAGAGCAAAATAGATGAAATGTTTCTTTGAATGAAGTTGGTAAAATTTAAAATCAAAAACATGTGTTTGCATTTTGCTTTGATTTGTTTTTTATAGTGATCATCATAACAAATTTAAATTTGAAAAACTAATTAACGTAGTGGGTAAATTCTCATATAACCAATGACTGACTTAAGTTTTCAAAAGTATAGTATATCTTTCTTCTCTAAGAAAGGTGAGGTATATAAATATTCTTCTTTAGTACTTTTACTGCTGGAGTATTTTAGCTTGCATACTACTTTCTTTTACCAAAGCATACGCTATCAATATACTTGTTAATAAACTGATTTGTAGCTACTTTCTTTCTTTCTTTCTTTCTTTCTTTCTTTCTTTCTTTCTTTCTTTCTTTCTTTCTTTATTTCTTTATTTATTTATTTTTGAGCTAAATCCACAGCCTCTGTAGCTACTTTAAAACAAATGGTAAATATGAACTGAAATTTACCTGATTCCCTCCCTAATAAATCTACTGGGGTCTTTAAGGATATTTTCAATATTTTGCTTTTTAAAAATGCAAAACATTTCAGAGATATGCAAAAAGATAACATCTATAGAGTTTATTAAATACACTGACCATTTGAAATCAGTTTTTTAAAAGTAAATGTTAGTCATAACTTCATTAATGAACGTTTTAAAATAATGAATTCAAGTTTACTATTACAGAAGATTTAGCTTTGGTGATGGTCAGTATTACAAGGTAATTCACATAATACTATTATTATGGAGAGTTTATTGTGTAGAACAAAGTATAAATATTAGCCAAGAGATATACAGACATTTCAAAGTTCCAAATGTATTCCACATCCCATGAAAAGCATATGGATTCATGTAGAAAGAGTGAGACCTGTCATGTACAGGAAGATGCGGCAGTAAGTTTTTAGACTCTTTATTTTTCGGATCACATCTCCATGATATTCCCTATTTTAAGTGTTTA
Source organism: Chinchilla lanigera (assembly GCF_000276665.1). NCBI lineage: Eukaryota > Metazoa > Chordata > Mammalia > Rodentia > Chinchillidae > Chinchilla > Chinchilla lanigera. The sequence continues at coordinate 13,709,285 of NW_004955407.1, forward strand.
GGAATTTACATTCTGGTTCATATTTGTTTGTTTTATTTTTACCAGATTTTGTTTATATATCCTGTGCTCTCACAGAGACATTGAATGATGGTGGCATAATGGATTTAAGAAAAATAAGTTTGCTTAGCCAAGAAATGTATCAGTCCTTTCAACTGAAATCATACACTTATATGTAGATTAAAAATAAAATAGGTCAAGGATTCCCATTCATTTTAATTAAAAAGAAAAAACTCAATTTATTTATTTTATTTACTTAAGTATATATAATTACATTAAATCATTAAAAGAATCTTTATACTCAGAGCAAAGACATCCACAATTTAAACTTTATAGCTGGTAACCATCCCTTTCCCTTTTGTTTCTGTTCTGAATTTTCCTCTGCATAACAGAGCTATCAAAGAACTGGTTTTCATTTCCTCATCTCTGAGGCAGGCTCATCATACTTGCAATAAAAAAATTGCACCGGTGACTAAATTAGTGAATAGAAAACACTTATTGCACTGCTGGTCATACCTTGGAATATAACAAGTGATAGATTTTATCCTCAGCTCTCTTACTTATTTAATTGTGATGCATAATTCAACCACTCTTTATTAAGAATATGTGAAGGAAAGATTTTTCTTTTTATAATCTAGAAATTCTATACCTATGAAAATAAAAACATTATGATACTGTAAAAAAGTATAGAAGGTTTCAAATAGAAGAGACTTGAGGGAGGCAGGACATTAACTTCTGGGGATCTGACCAGTTTTTATATTGCAAAAGGACTGCACAAATAGCACTGTCAATTCAGAATTAGACTAAAATTGTGGGGTTTTTTTGCATTGTCAGTCAGACTTGCATGCTATTGTAACATAGCTTGTGTCATTTTTGCATTTTCTAAAAATAAGCTTTTTAAGAGTAGCATTTCAAAAATATTTTAAAACATTATTTTTGTTTCTTATGAACCTAGATATTTCATTCCTGCAGACATGGCAGTGTTGGAAAAGCTGAAAATTTGATTCAAGTTCTGGGAAATCTGCAGTATCAGTACCAGTAATGAGGTATCTGGATCTAACTTTAGATTGAATATCATATGAGACACATCAAGGCTTGCAGCTTTATCTGTAATGGTACCAAGGTGGATAATCATCGTTATTAAATTGTGGGAAGATGAGTCATGTGTGTGGACTCATTCCAATTCCTCAGAGAAAGACCCTATAATTGGCATCAATTAGTCCTCTTGTTGGCAGTTTTAGAAACCATCTGAAATTTAATAAACAGAGACTGAAATGCATTCTCAATGAAAGACAGTCATCTTGGACATTGACGAAGGCTGATTAGGAAATTGGCAGTTAGAATTCACTGCCCCTTTCCAAATATTGACTTAAAGCTTTTATCCTCCTTTATCAGCTCAAAACTTCATTTTCACTTCAAAAAATGAATTAATTTCTTCTAAATGGTTATGTGATAGTTTTATTTTTCCCTTTTCTGCATACTTTGATTTAAAGCATGTGTTAGAGAAAAAAGAGGAAACCCTGCATTACCACTTTCTGCCCTGAAGTTATAGGTGTTAAACAAAATTATGATCTTAAAAAGTTGATGCAATGGGTATTATGATTATTCTGAGAGATTCTAATGCTTTCATATTAAACTCACAATTTTGTAAAAAAGGAGACTTGAAATGTTACCTAAATTAACGGTGGGGTAAAAGTGAAAACATGTAAGATAAGAACAGCTATTTGTTATTGGTTTTAAATATTAATGTTTTTACTATCTTACTACTACCACATTTTTTTTTTTTTTTTTTTTTTTTTGGTACTGGGGATCGAACTTAGGACCTCATGATTGCCTTGTGCCCTGAGCTATATCCCTAGCCCCTTCTCTAACATTCTTAAATTTAACATTATTTTAACACTAAAATACATATGCATTTTATCAATTTAAAAGGGTCATAATTAAGGTGGGTTTGAGTGCATAGTAAAAATATTAAGATAAATAATGGGATAGTTAATTTGCCATATTTTTATCACTTTATAATGTTGACTTCTATTTTTAAATATTTTTCTTTTCACAACTGAACAGATACCTTTTAATACATTTATTAATTCTTTGGTTTTCAAAATTTTATTTTTACTTTTTTCTTTTCTAGGAATTACAAGTGTCCACATGAAAGCAGTTGAAGTCTATATTAAATGTTTACTTGAAAATCTGTTGAGCAATGTAATGAACTTGAAAATATACAGTTGTAGGAACTAGTTTGGATTATTTATTTCAAATATTTTTAATAACATGCTATTTATCAATAGGTAACATTTATCAAACAATCCATAAGAAGTACAGATTTAGACATTTACATTTATACCAGCAATAATCTAGAGAAAATCTTCAATTTTCTTAACAGCCATTGGAAGGACACCCATGATACAGATCATGTGGGTTAAAATGGAACTGAAGACTACTACATTTTAGATGTACCTTGTCACCCAAATGTTCATGCATTGGGAGCTTGGTCCATCAGCGTGACAATTTGGGGAGGTGGTGGCCTTTTAAGAGATGGAGCCTCGTTAGAGGTTATAAAGTGGTCAAAGCATGCTTCGGGGCGGGGGGGGGTGGCGGGGTTCAAGTGGTTCTGGTGGGATTCCTGAATTAGTTCTCAGGGGAATACTGTTATAAGAGACCAAGTGTGGCCCCTCGACCTTTCTCTGGCTTCCTGTATGGTGATGCAAGCTCCTCTTTGCACACATGCTCCTGTCATCACAGGAGCAGAGCCGCTGCCAGTACCCTGTCCTTGAACTCCAGACCTGTGACCTAAATAGCCTCAGCTATATTGTTAGAGCCATGGAAAATGGACTAATGCCAGGAACTACCTTTGTTAAATGAAAGTGACACAGACTTCCTGTCTTGCATTTTAATATGCAGTCCAGTAACTGAAAACACAGCAAAATAAATTTAAACCAGGAAGTTAGCATAAAATATGTAAAACATAGTGTCAATAAGACACTGAGATTCGAATTTAAGTTAAAAATTTTGGAGAGACACAAATATTCATGAAGCTTATAACTTACTGTAATAACCAAGATATCATTTGAAGTAATCTGTCTGATGCCACTTGAATAAAATTGGCTAAGGGCATTATTCCAGGACTATAGAAAGCCCCTCCTCAAACATGTGCGGCTTCTAGAGGATGTTACAGTTGCTTCGCTCCCTCTCACTCCAGGTTTTGACTTCTATGCATCACACGCTCCAGACATTCTCACCTCTTGGCACTGCGCAAATACAGATGTGATAAATTAGCTTGGCTTTGTTCTCCGCGCTAGCGCATGGCCTCATCTTTAAATCTCTCATGCCTACCTCTTCTCTGGGATTCACTCCTTTGAAATTATGCAAAGCATGTTTGTTCCACGAACTCTGCATATAGGTGAAGACTCAGTCACTGTTGGTTCTGCCTAATGAAGAGGTCTCCTCCAAGGTCACTCTTTCTGGTAAAAGAAAAAATAATGCTAGTGTTTTCTTTTTAACTTTTCCACTGGCGACTAGCAATTGTACAGGGGAAGCTTATGAGACAGAACGACCTTTATCATCTTTGGTTTTACATGGTGGTTCCCCCACCCTGAAAAATCACATTGATTATTTTCAACAGTTTTGTTGCTGTGCTATAGAGGTCAGATTTCATAGCAAATGGCAAGATATCCTTACTGTTGAGGGTGTAGTACCTTTTAAGCCAAAAAAAAATCAATGTTTTCTGCACTGTAGCTGCAATAAAGGAAACACACACCACCCATCACTCACACACAAATAGATGAGATTTAGTAGCTTCTATATGTTTGAACATAGTCCAAGGAAAAAATATGTTCATGACTTCCATAGAGTTGGATTACAAGATATTCTGAGGAAAAAAATTTGATCTTCCATGGAAAAAATTCCTAGAGTGGTAGTTACTAATCAAGAAGTTCTTCAAATGAGTAATCAGATTTTTGTAATAGTAACCTCAATGAAAGCATATTAGTTCATATTCAGGGCCTATACTTCCAAATCCTATTTGAAAGACTTTATGGTCTCAGTCCATAAGCACTAACCTTCTAAGGGGACATGGTGGCACACGTCTGTAATCTCAGCATTCAGGAGGCTGAGGTAGGAGGATCATTGAAAGTTTGGCCAGCCTGGGCTACACAGTGAATTCAGGGCCAGCCTTAATTACATGGGAAGATCCTGCTTCAAAACAACAAAACAAAACAAAATACAAAAAAAAAAAAAGAAAAACCCAAATAGAAAAACTAAATCTCTGTTAGACATAACAGTTTTCCATTATAGTATTCTGAGGTTTGTCCTCAAATAATAATGCTCAAGATTTCTAGGGGAATTTTAAGAGAAAGTTCTTAGAATTGAAAAGCTTTTAATAGCCAAGTAAGTGAATTATTAGTGGAGACATTTTAGATAACCAGGAAGGCACGGTCTCCATGGTGGAACAGATACCATAGTTCCATTTCTTAGGTCAACAGCTTCTGATCTGTATCTTTCATTCTTTTGGTTTGATATTGTGCTGAAGTCTCTCCATGTCTCCAAAATCATCTGTCCCTCTCCTTGAAATTGTTTCTCTCGTGCTGTGGGATCTTGTCCTCAGCAGGAGCAGGAGTGTCTATTTCTGGTTGGACCCCTTTTCCAGCTGCTGCCTTCTTTCTTCTCTTCTGCTTTTCCTAGAGGCTGCTTCTCTTTCTGTCTTGCTCAGCTTCAAGCCATCATAATTCTTTACTGTCAGCCCTCTTTTCAAAAAGCCATCTTTTGAGCTAATCCCTTTCCCTTTTATCTTTATTGTAGACCACGCTGGCCTCAAACTCTTGGTGATCCTCCTGCCTCAGTTTCCCCAGTGCTGGTTTCCCAGGGCTGTGCACCTCGCCCAGCTCTCTTTCATCTTGAAGCACTCCTTTCCCCTCTCCATTTTCTCAGTTTTGACTGAGAGTTAGCAGCTTTGGTCCTCTTTGGGGCTGGTGGCCCTTGAAGTAGACATAGCAGAACCTGGGGGCAGTCACGCCGAATGGCCACCTGGGGTCAAGGCTGCAGCCACAGGAATGGCTTCTGGCTTGACAGGTGACTCTTATTCAGTGGTGGCTTCATTTACCTTCACTAAAGCTTCAATACTCTTTAGAAATGAATCATGGTTGACTATCTTACTTTTCTTCTGAGTCTCCTTTCTCAGGCAATGTTCCAACTTCTCTTGACAGGGATAACAGGGGCAGTTCTTAGTGAAAGCAGCTTTAGTTGAAGGAAGAGACAGGCAAAAGTTGGTCTGGTGAAAGAAGAAGGGATTTGGTTGGGATGGACGGACCCAAAGTAGGGAGCCAAGTTGGGAATTCTCCTCTGGGATGAGATGGAGACGGAGCCTATCTGATGCCACATTTCCCCCTTTCACCTCTCTCCTCTTCCCTCCTTCTTCTTACTTCTCTTTCTTCTATTCCCGTTCTTCTTTTCCTTCTTTCTCTGCCCTCTCACTCCCTCTTTGTACAGCATCATCCAGTCCTGTTAGCAGAGACTGGTTTCTTTCTAGAGCAGTGTTGATCCCACTGTGAGATGCTGCATCCCCAGACCAGGCAGCCCTACTCTTTCTGTGGCCAAGAGTGAACAAATGTATGGCCATTGGGAGTATGAAAAATGTCTCGGGAGGAAAATGTGCACCCATGGACTCAGAGGCCATCCAAGGAACTATGTTCAACTTTGGATGGGTCAGTGGGTTTTTCCCCTAATCCCTGCTCTTTGGAAAGTAGCCTGCAGTGTGCTAAATATCCTAATAAGGTATTTATGGTGATTGAATTTCATATGTGCCTCTTAGCATGTACTAAATGGCTACAATGCTGATTGTTAATAACTACAGAGGCCAAGAGCTGAATTTCTGTACTTACACTAGGATGATAATTGGAAGCATAAAGGTTTCTGGGTAGATTTCTGATACTGAGGGTGAGATCTCTGAATCTATACCTACACCAACTTTAGGGCACACATTCCTGGGATCAGAACAATGGGAATGGCTTTGTTTCAAGAAGGTGGTTTTGGTTTGTGAAGCATTCACATTCTGTGAAATGTGATGCATGGAACCACATGCTATTCAGCTTCTTAAGTATCTCATTAAAGAAAGGGTTAGGATGGAAATAACAGTTTATGACTGGCCATAACCTTTTTCTCTGTATATTGCTTGAATCATAGTTGTATGTGGAGTACAAATTGAATACATAGGATTTATTCACATGGAAAGTAAATATACCATTTTTCCTTTATCTAAAGACATGGGCACCAAGCACATTGCTGTAAAATAAATAATTTGATATTAATATTAAATTAGTGTTTTTGGCTTTCTAATGTATCATGGTTTTTACATATATCCATTCCAAGTAGCAAAGCACCAGTATTTTATAAAACTTTCTTATTGAGATAATGGATAGAATAAGACTTATGGTGTAAGAAACTGGCATGTTCTATTTATTTTTATTAAAAATGAAAGTTATTTATTACTTCAGTCTTTCCAGCCTTCCTTTGGGTTATGGCAATAAATTGAATAAACAAAACCCCAGGTAGTCCTCAATCTTGGAGATTTTGCAGTTCATTTTTCATCTTGTTCCAAGCTGCAGAGCAGATTGGGGTTGAAGCCTAGCAAAGTATACCACACAGACAGCAGCCTCTGAAGGTTCAGACAACAAAGGATAACCAACCTTCAGAACCAAGGTTCACTCAAGAGCTTAGATTTACCTTAAAGTGTAGGTTGAAGGTAAGAAATCTAAATATGTTTAGAAACTGCATATTGTTAAAGAAGGTATTAGTCTTCACATTTTTCACACATGCTTAAAGCAATGTGTATATGTATTTATTTTAACCTTGTAAATCATAGACCTGCTGTTACTAACCACAAAGGACAGGTAAATGGAAGAGTCACCATGTCATTCAGGGCTGACTATATTTCTATAATGAAAACTCATCATTTTGACTAATAAAAAACCTAGTGATTAATATATTAGAAATAGAAAAATGACTGAACCCTCAATGATAATTTGTCCAGTTTTGAAAGTCAAGGACATGAACTCTTTCAACGGGAAGAAATAACCTTAAACAATCAAGTGGATGTTTTTCTTTTCTTACCTGAATAAACACTATACTAATTAGAAAGTTTGTTAATAGCACACTACTCATTTTACAAAAGATTTGTTAGCCAATAAAGGAAGTAAGAATAGAACTCAGTACTACTTATAATGTTTCTTAAGTAGCTGGTTTAGAAGAATTCTTAAAAAGAAATTTGAATAAATTCATATCTCTTTGTTATTGTTGTTCAGATTTCAAGATAAATTAATAAGGTTTGGGATAAAACTGTTGCAGATAGTTAAATTTGATAGAGCTTGATAGGCAATTAGAAAGGAACCAGACCCAAGATAGAATCAGTGTAAAGAGGAGACAAACTAGGCCTTTGGACAGGGGTGAGTTGATAGAAACCACTGCCCTGATGGATAAACCAAATGAAAAAACTGGTGACATTTTACATTTATTAAAAGTAGGAAAAGAAAAGAACATGCTCTGCACAGCAAGTGCAGGCCAGTTGAAAGTAGGAAAGCAGTACACTCTATAGGCAGCTAGCAGCTGAGCACTATGTAAGAGAGATTATCGTGGCCAAGAACTTAATAGTGGTCACATTTTGCATCTCCCATTGCTCAGGCTGAGGTCAGAGTGAGGCTGTCTTGCATTTTCAAGAAAAAAAATAAAGATAGCTCTGTCTGATTTGTTCCAGGTGCAGAGCTTGGATGCAAGCCTCCTAGATCTCTGTGACTGACAGGTCACATGCACCTGCTCTGTCACTTTGCCACACCCTAATCTCCTGTCTCAGAGATGTAGATGAAGAAAGGGAGCCTTGTAAATCCTTATTAAGAGCATTTTTTCATCTGTATATGTGTGTGTATGAAATGTAGAATAGAAGAAATAAAAGTAGGTAGAAAGGAGATGAGGGAAATTATAATTTTTAAAATAAAAATTGAGATTCAGAACACAAACCCAGTTTGAATTTTGTTTTTCCTTGTCTTTCTCTGTTCCTGGAACACAATAAGCCTGGGCAATTCCTTTTCACTTGCAAATGAATTCAACATTTCCTTTTTACTTGAAAATTATCTTCTTCTACCTGGAAATAAACCATCCCTTCTGACCAGTAAAGGCTTTCCCCTATCAATGGACATTGTCTTCCTGAAAGTAGGCCATCCTCCTCCACCCACTAAACTAACACTGAGACATCAGATTGATGAATTCCACAGATTTCCACCAACAAAAGTACATAAATATTCCCAATCCCAAATTGTAGAGCCTCTCTCTAGTGAGGGCTTGCACTCTACTCTTGAGTATTCACGGTTAAGCTAATATGGAGTAAGAGGAGACAGGAAGCGAGGGTGTGGCTAAAGCTGACTGGGAAAGGAGGAGTGGGAAGATCCCTGAACACGTGTGCAGACCTTTTCTCAACATCCTGCACGTGATGTAGACTTTTCACTAGTACTCCAGAAGGTTTTTGATAAAATGAGCTATATAAGACACGAGTGTGGGAAAATTGAAGAAGCTGCCATTAAGCACTCACCACCGTGCCTCTTCAGGATAGCCCACCCTTCAGTACACGGTGTATTTGTTTTTATTTTTCTCTCCCTTTTTACTCTGCCCAAACTTGCTCTGCAGAGCCCATTTTTCTCCTTACCTCTTCTGGGTTTCTTCCCCGCTGTCTTCAATAGATGTGAAACTTTGCCACAATTTATGCCTGTTTCTTTCAGTTCTTTGTCTTGTAAGGAAGAATCTAGAAACCACCTCTAGAAGGAGTCCCTAGCACCTGAAAAACAGGTAACAATGTTTATAGGACTTCTTCAAAAGTTAAAAAAATTCATATTGACTTACTGGTAGAAGGATATCTGAGTAGTGTCTCTGAAGAGGTAATTCAATTCCTCCATAAGGAACACACCTAGAGTTGGTGAATCTTAATTCTACATGAATTTTGTTGTAGTTATTGTGAAAAATTACTTCAAAGTGAAGTGGTGAAAATATGTGACCAATTCTAATATGCTGTATATAATGTTTTCTTCTAAATTCAAAGATCAGTGTTTTTTGACCTAGAGCTAGAGCCAATTATTTTATGTAACATTTAAGCTTAAGACAAACTATAATAGTGCTCTGTAGTTGGAGGAAATGTATAGCTTTTCAAGATACTGTAAAGCATGGCTAAAGCATATCTTTTGTGTTCCTTCTTCAGGCCCTCAAATAATTTGCAAATCAGATAAGTAGAATATCTCTGTCATCTTTTTTTCTTTTCTGAGCCATTTTTCCTTAACTTCTATATCCTACATGAAGCTGTAACCATGACAGGATGTATTAGCCATTGAAATCTGAACAGAAGGGCAATTCCTAATCAAATTGGCACTAATTTCTTTCAGTACAAATTATCATCATTCACAGCAAATTTGCTTTCAGTGAACTGTGCCAACTTGAGATATGGTTCTCAGCACTTTTATCTCAGCCCATCAATACAATTGATCAAATCATTTTGTAAGAGCAATGTCTTTTTTTCTTTTAATTTTTTATGATGATCTATGGGACATAAGTCAATTTTCTCATTTATGCCAAACTTATTCCCCTGAAAAGAAAAGTACTAAAACTGAAGGCCTATTTTTCTGTAACACTTATTACTGAAATGAATTTGGCTAAAATGTAGAAACTAAGACACACATGCTGTAAATATTGGAGTAATATGAAGAAATATATTTAGTAATCTATTGTATAGTTAGTATTTAGCCTAATATTTTGTATCCAAGAAGATACACACACACACACACACACACACACACACACACACCAGCCAGACTTCAGATTCATATGTTCCCAACTGTTATGCTACTTTATATAAATTGTACAGGCTTCCAGATGTTATCATAATATTTATATATAGTTCTCTGACTCCTTGCTATCATCTCTAATGTTGAAGTTTGCTGCTCCATCTGCTCAAAATGTACATGTCTATAGATTTATAATAATGCCATCATCTAAATAGCTTGCCAAATTGCAAATAATGTTAAAATATACCACAAAGATAGAAACCCGTGGCAGTGCTCTGTGATTCTGCAATCTTACACCCGTCTGTCTTTAATTACCTTTTATTTTTGCTCAGATGTAGAGCAGTCTCATGTGCAAACTTGTGGCTAGGAAATTTTCATAATTATGGTTTTATTATTTCAGTTTTGTAGTTGTAGCCACAACAAGATGAAAGATTTCATCTGAAAACAACCATCTTTACCAGTAAAAAGTGTTAATTACAACATAAATGATGTCAGTGAAAATATTGGAAAATTCCAGGTTTAATTAGGTCTACCACAGAAATAGAACTGTCACAAGGCTAGGCATTTTGGCAGTTTTAATTCCTCTGTGCATTTTCTTCTTTAAGATAATCACATATAGAGAGTGAGAAGATGAACATGTCATTTGTTTAAAACATATTGTTCAAGTATGTACCCAAGCTGAAGTGCAATATTCATTCACAATATGTTACAGTGACAAAATATTTCCAACTAAAGTTTCTACAAAAATGCATATTTATTTCTTCTCATTGCTTTTCTGTATCTCCTTTTTCTAAGATATGATGAGAATCTGAGCTTATCTAGATAAAAACAATTTCTTGGACATATTTCTAAGACTTGTGCATTCTGTATATTACTTATTTATCTTCAATAATCTTGAGACTTGAAAAAGCATAACTAAAGGGTTAGGATATTCTCTGAGCCCAGAGCCCAGTGCAGTAGAAGGAGCAAAGCCTCAAGACTGCAGAGCAGCCCTCTTCCTGCCAATAAGATCTTAATTGCTATAATTAAAAATAAGATTCACTTTTATTAAAAACCAAACCCCCTGCTGTGTGACTCATTGTAGTAATGTGTTGTATAACACTCAGGCATTTATAATGCCTAAGGATAAGAAAAATGTAACTCTCCCTACATGTATCTGTTAATACATGGTTTGTGACAGTTTCAAGCCATCGAATTGAGACTTAATTAGAAAGTTAAATGATTAAAGTCCAAAGTAATGATGAAGAAAAAAACAATTCATATATGTAAATATATATTAGACATAAATATATAGAAATTTTAAAATCAGACTTGAATTTGCTCGCATTTCTAACAAAAAGAAATTGCAGTAAAAAGCCTTGTGTGAGTCTGTCACCACCACAGATCTAGAGAGAGGCTTTCAAAAATTAATTGAGTAACCAGCAGGATTCCTCAAAGCCAATGAATTGATGAAGGAAATCTTGTCTATGACTTGGAATCCATGTCTTCATGATGCAAAAAGGGATGCAATATTATATATAGGTCTTGGACATATTCCATAATTCCTAGAAGGTCTTTACTGGCTACCCTGATTACAAAATGTGGTGAATTTGGAAAAATTAAGCATTGTCAGACTAATGGGATTACTAAGGGAATGTTCTTCTCCCCTACCCTTGGGTTCTTTGTTTATTATGCTAACTAAGATGTAAGTTGTTGCTTTATCTCAAACTATTTGTTTTCCTTTTAGGTCTCTTTGGCCAAACTAAAGCTTCTTCATTTTTTCTGAGCATGCTAGATTATTTTATTCCTAGATGAAGAAGTAGACCAATTATGTCCAAAATAGATTGTCCTCCATATTTCCATCGGAAAATGGTGGACCTGGTCCTGCCATTCTCACGAACCAACTCTCCTACCTCATGTAAGAAGGGAAATAAAGATGGGGACCAGGAGGCAATAATCACAGCCTGGGATGGTCTGCTTTCAGAGCAGTGAGCTGTTTATGGCAGACGTATCTAACTTCATCAGGCCCTAAACTTTTACTATTGGGGAACTTATGAAACTGAATTATTGGGTAGACTTGTAGTTCCTGCAAAAGTGGACCCTCAGTCCCACATGGGATGCTCTCTGAGTTGCATTCCACAAGCCTATTGGGTTATTGCAGACAGGATCAGTCTGAAGAGTTAATGGGCAAGCTTGATGTCTAATGGTATTAGTTCTGCCTATGGGTCACATTTCCTACTTCAAAGCGGAAATGTTTTAGAAAAAAGATTTCACCATTTATGATAACTTGGTAGAGTGGGCCTGGGAAGAAAAGGATGTTTTCCCCAGGCTAGGCTTATTGAAAAGATTTTTAGTAGATGGTATATTTTCATGTGAAGTAACACAAGGAATAAAGGGTAAAGCAGGTGTTTTTGGACTCTAGGGGGGAACTGGACTGAACTCAATGTCCATGGAGTGGTTGGTATGTGGGCTATTGTAAGGACACAGAGAGATATAGGTGCTATTCTCTAAGGAAAGTTTCACCTTTGAATAGACTAAAGTGTCAATGAATCTACTAAGAGAAAATCACATGTACTCTACGTGAGACCTCCATATTGGTAGAAACTATTAGATGCTGTGAATAGTGCTGTGTGAGGGTAGGAATGATGTTCCAACCTAGCCAGATACCTGGGAATGGGGTCGAACAGCTACTCCCTTTCTTTATTTATTTAGGCTTCTATAACAAAAGACCACAGACTGCACTGCTTACATATAAAAGAAATTTCTTGTACATATTTCTAGAGGCTGAGAAGTACATAATCAAGTTTCTAATAGATGTTCTGTGTGGTGAAGGATGTCTTCATATATTGGCGTTTTTTCCTATACGCTTACATGGCAGATAAACCAAGGGATCACCTTTATAAGGGCACTGATCACATTAATGACTGCTATACCCTCATGACCTCATCTCACCCAAAGTTTTTATCTGCCAGTATCCACAAATTAGGGACCAGGTTTCAATATATAAATTTTGAGGCTACACAAGTATTCAGAACTTAACACTATCCCACAGCACAGCACGGGTTTCAGAAAGAGAGAGCTGGCCTTAGTCTCCAAACCAGACATGGTCAGTCTGTCTCCTGTAAGGAAGTAGTGAAGGGAAGAACAAAAGCAAGCCACTCTTTCCCCTTCCAAGTCCTCTTCAACCATTAGTGTAGCAGCTGTCAGAAGAACTTAGCATAATCACGTGGTCCCATGGATTCACAATGGATTTAAAGTGACTAGAGGGTTGTGAAATCTGTCTAAGGCATTGTTAAAAAATAGGAAAGGAAGAATTAGCATTATGATTTGAAAGTGGTCATTAGAAAAACTCAAATTGGTTTATTTTTATAGCTAATATGAGATTCTTAATGAACTGCTCTCTGAGTTGCTGAGGTGTGTGTGTGTGTGTGTGTGTGTGTGTGTGTGTGTGTGTGCATGCACGTGTTTGGAGACTAGATGTTAGATACCATAGTAAATCATTCACATTCATTTAATTCTTATCATACTCCAACAAGGTAGTTACTAATTTTATGTCTCTTGAGAGGTTAAGGATACTGAATGGATATGAAGCTGTATTTTAGCTCAGGTCTGTTTTAATTTCTCATCTCTAATGACAGTTCCTTGATTTCCACTGCTGTTAGAAACAGGTTCTAAATCCCTATAACTGCTGATAAAATCCTTGAGCATTCCTCTGTGACTTGGCAAGTTCCATTTTCTTGTTTTACTGGGTTTTTAATCTTAACAATTTGGTACAAGTGTGTAAAATTAACCAAGGCACAATTTTTGACATGTATAGAAGAGGAATACAAAATTCATAATGGAGAAGAAAAATGATTTTATTTCACTCCTATAATCATGTAAGAGATTTAGAGGTCAAAGCAGGAATGGAAACATTTGTATGCTTAAAATCATCTTCACAGTTGAGAAAGGGACAAAGACAAAGTGTCATTGGAAACCATTAAGGATCATTAATTCTTTTTTGGATGAGATAATGAGATCCTCTTTGGAATTTAAATGAATATGTATGAAACATTTTGGGTTATGAAGGGTAGATCATCTGTTCTGAAAAAGTTCATATCCAAAATACAACCAACAGAAGCATAATTTTTAAGTTATAAGAGGTTTCTACTTTTACGTACTAATTTTTAAGACTTGGGCCCATTCTTTAACATCAGGTAAATATTTCAGTTCCATTCAAGATTTTTTGGTTTAGAATAAATTTCTCCTTGTTTCATGACTTAAAGTAGATTTCTATATTTTAGTATCAGTGCCTTTTAAGTATCAATGTCTTTCTGAATTACATATCCTTAGTTCAAATAAGAACTTAAAACCAATTTTCAAAATAATAGGCACATACCATAGACTCTTTTGATTTTTTTGTACCTTTTCTCCTTACATTTATAACTTTTTAAAAAAGATTCAGTCAAGTAGGTTCAATGAAATGTTCACTATTCACAAATTGTGAATTGTGCCTTGGCGCCTAAGTCAGATACATTTTCTTAAGGAGCTGAGCATTCAGGAGAGGGAATGGACAGTGACCACAGAACAAACTGCCAAGTGGCAATGGGTCACAGGAAGACTGCAATAGATGCAAAGCAGATTTCAGCCGAATATGATTGACAACATATTGAAAACACTCTCAGATCTTTCTATGAACATAACAGTAAACCACTGAGCATATTTAGTAAGTAGCCACATCGCTTTGTTTTATTTCATTGATAATTAAAAAGCCTAAAACCCAATTTGTTGAATGAAAGTGCAAAGAACTTGAAAATGATCAATTAATTCAAAGTATTCTCTTTGTGTGTTGGTCAATTTAAATAACTTATAGCCCAGTACTTGACTTAAAAAAGTAAGAAGTGGAAATTTTTATTGTGTCATTCTAAATTATACCACTTTCTCCAAGAGATTAAAAAGATACATAGTGTGTGTCTGTGTTTGTGTGTGTACGAACGCAAACTGTCTACATTTAATCTAAATATTCCCTTTGCGGGCTGGGGATTTAGCTCAGCGGCAAAGCACCTGCCTGGCAAGCGCAAGGTTGTGAGTTCGGTTCCCGGTACCGGAGAAAAACCAAAAAAATAAAAAATAATAATAAATAAATAAATAAATAAATAAATATTCCCTTTGATAGGAATGCTGTTTTTGCAGTCATGGCTGAGAAATGTTACTTTAATTTACTGTTAATTTTGACTTACTGCCTATCTGTAAAGAGTGTAATTTCTGAAAGATTTTTTTCATGATATATCTTCAGGGGCTCTTCCCAAGTCACATAGTCTTTGTCACAATGCTCTTCATTTGTAATTATTTATTATTCATATTCAGAAATCAGCATTTTTCTTTCTTTTTTTCTCATAAGAATTGAATTGTTGTCTTGGGATCTGGGACATCTGAGTTAGTACTGTGAGAGAATCAGAAGAGGTTGATGGATGAACTACAGAAATCTTTACTACACTAGATTCAGTCTCTTCTTTAAATGAATTACCTGAGAATTAAAATCAGTCTTTCCATTGCAAACAGAATTTCTGTGGAAGGTTCAAGTGGAATGAAAGATGAAGAGATATCATTTGGGCACCCTAAAGGACAGGAAATGCAGCTATCTTTTGCTATGAGGTCCCCATGAGCTTTAGGAAAGACTCAGATATTATCTTTGAACAATAGACAAAGAAGACCAACATTGTCTAAGGGCAAAACCAGGGGAGACTATGCAACAAATTGATGGGTTAAACAAATAGTAAAAGGGAGAAGTTAGTAATTTCAAGCCAATAATAGTGTATACTTTTCTAGGAGTGATGAAGGTTTTTATTGTCATTTTCTTTTCTCTCCTTCTTTCTTTCTTTTTCTTTTTCTTCTTTTTTTTTTTTTCTTTTGGCTCTTTTGAGACAGAGTTTTGGTATGTAGTTTAGCCTGGGCTTGAACTCACTATGTAGCCCAGGCTGGCCTTGAATTTGTGGGAGTCCTCCTGCCTCAGTGTCCTGAGTGGTGGTATTATAGGCATGCTTCACCATGCCCAGCCTAGGGGTAATAAAGTTGACTCATTACTACTATTACTATAATTAAAAAAGTAATAAATGGTCATAGTACTACCATTTGATTACTCATTATGTGCCAGCCTAAGGATCTATGAGGTGTGATCACAAATATAGTAAATGTTCAAATAAAAATTAGTATAATCGCCCCTGAATATATTCTCCCTTACTTTGAATACATTTACCCCATTATTCTTGCCACTTTCTGATGCAGTTCTGAAACTCCTCTTTTGTGAATGTCTTTAATTGCACTGTCATGGCTGCCTGACTGTCTTGAACTGTTAACTTTTCATAGTCATTTTGACTTTTGGAAAGAGCCGGAAGTCACACAGTGAATAAAGTGAATGAGGGTGTTTATGAGCCTCTCATAAACAGATTAACTGTTTCAGGAGCCTCTCCAGTGAATCCAGTGAATAAAGTGAATGAGGGTGTTTATGAGCCCGCCTTTCCGTTGGAGGGCATGCAGCAGCAGCACTTACCATGTTTCCAGTCACACCTTGTAGAGACATCCATGAAAGAAGACTTCCAGAACTGCTTCAGGAACTGGCAAGGGCACATATACATTAAAAAAAGAAAGAAAGAAAGAAAGAAATTGGCGAGGACAGTGGAGTGTGTTGAAGTGATGAGGAATATTCTGAGGGAGATTAATGACAGTGTGTCTCCTATTGTAATAAATGTTTAAAATTTAAACACACATCACTGGTTTTGATTAGCCCTTATTTATTGAGAATGTTACATATATTGTATCCTTTAATTTTTACACCAAACTTTTATTGTACATACTGTTACTATTATTTTTATTTAAAGGTACTGATTCAGGACACCCTACCACAAAATATGGCACTTCGGCATGTTGTATATTTTAAATGGAAAGAATTGGAAACCACAAGGGCAGAAAGGTCACTTTGACCTCCCTTACCAATGTTTCCCGGCAAGGATTTTTTTCACTTTTCCCTGAAACAGACTGGAAGACACTCTTGTGGGTTTCCCTTCCTGCACCTAGAAGAAAGTAGTATCTTCTCTTTCAAATTACCATCACACTGTGCTACTTTTCCTATTAAATTTCTCCCCGACTCTTCAGTCTCCGTCATAAAGTCATCAGGCTTACCTGATTTTTGTGGACTTTAATGCCTCTTGAAGACTTCCATATCATATAAAACATACAATAAATGTATGTACTTTTTGTTAATTTTCTTTTGTCTTATGGGGCCACATCTAGGAGAGGAAAAGGATAATATTTTCCCTTCCCTATAGTAAAACAAAAAAACAAAAAAGCAAAAAAACAAAAACAAAAACAAAAAAAACCCCAAAAAACTACATTTCAAGAGGCTTCTTGCTCATATAATACTATTAATAAAGGTCAAAGCCAAGTTTAAAACTGAAGATTGATTCTAGAGCCAGTGGTTTTGCACAATATTAGAAAATTCAAGTAATTGGACTTAAATTTAGGGTAGATATAAGTGGCTTTGTCAAATAGAAAGGTCAAGAACAAAAATAAAGTTTCAGGCAACCAAACCAGTGATTCTCAACTGAGAAATTTTGCCCACATCCCAGGGGACATTGCTAACCTCTAGGGACAAGAGGACGGAGGCATCCAGTGAATGGAACCTGAGGATGGATCTGTGCATACCTCATAATTCAGAAGATACCCCTGCACAAAGAATCACTTGCACTGAAGTAGCCAAAGAGCTCAAGCTGAGAAATCTCAATACATTGAGAGGGATAACAACATAGTTTTGGGAACCAATAAAAAAAAGAAAATACAGTTTCCTGCTCTAAAAGCAGGAAAACATGATTTTCATCTTTGTGCTATCTCTCTTGATATTGTTTGATAATGGGTGCCATGTTTTCTCAGGAACAAGATCACTGACTGAGAACTTTCAGAGTTCCGGCCACCCCTGGTTCCAGTGACTTTGACTCTTCCTTTGCTCCCATCTAGGCTCTGCCCATGTTGAAGGATAATACAGGTCACTGGGAAGGGGTGAAGGAGCAAAGAGCCAAGAATCCGTCCCTTGGAGGTGGCAAAGTGGGAGGAATTGGAATAACAATGAGCTGAGGTCGCAGAACTCTAGGACATGCTTCCATTGTGCCATCAGATACAATAACAAGTGTAAAATTAAAGATAGAGTGGTTAAGGGTTTCAAGAAGCCAACAGCACAGTCTACCTCCTAAGGGTAAGGCCTTCTGAGTGCAGGGCCCCGTGTGACTGCACTGATTGACTACAGAGTTGGTTCTGTGGACTGATCATCACAACTGGGAAAAATGGAAGGGGTGACGGCATGGTTGGTACGTGGATCTTGAGGGAGAAAAAAGGTAAACAGGGCATAAATTTTATATTCAAGTGTTTAGAAGCCACAGCAGAAAGCCAAAAGGTCTAGTGGCAAGGTTGGTCCCACTAAGGACATGAAAGTGCTTCACCAGGGAGCTAAATAACTTTCAATACCAGAGATAAATGAATAGGAGAGGAGTAATGGAAAGGCCAGCAGCAGTGCTGACAAAGCGCTATAGAAGGCGCAGCAACTGAAACACATTTAACAGCAAACTCCAAGTCTAAGTAAAGACTGTGGATATGCAGGATAGTTCCAGGCAAAAGGGGAAGCTCGTGGAACAGTTAGTCTCAGGAACAGTGTGAGAATGGCTTACAGTTGTGTATCTTAGATGTGATAATTGGTAGCTGAGCTGGATAATTTCATGCTACTATCTGAAATAAGAAAAGACACAAAAGTTGCAGATGTATCTGATTACTGTGGCTTGGTTTGGTGCTACTAGACATAAAATACTTGTGTTAATGCATAATATGTTGGGGTAAGCAGAATGTGACTCCCAAGATCCCCACACATAAATCCTGGAAACTGGAACTGTGTTACCTTATGATGTCACTGAGTTCCAAATCAAGATCAGAAGGTTATCCTGAATTATTTCCATGCGCCTGATCCAATCACGTGCCTCTTTAAGATTGTTCTCCATGTTCTGGCTGTAGTGGTGCTCAGACATGCAAAGGGGGAAGGACTTAATGTGCTACTGCAGAATTTGAAGATGGAGGAAGACAACATACCCAAGGGATGCAGGTGTTTTTAAGAACCGGAAATGCAAGACAAGTGTGCATGTCTCTAATCCCAGCAGTCTAAGAGGCTGAGGCAGGAGAAGGATCGTGAGTTTGAGCCCATCTTAGGGAACTGAGCAACTTGGTAAGACCCTACCTCAAAAATAAAAGTAGATGCAGGGCATGTAACTTAATGTGAAGACCCTAGATTCAATCCCCAGTACTAAAAACAAAACAACAACAAAAAACTAGAAATGTAAGGAAACAGACTCCTCTAGAGCTTTGGGAAAGGAATGTAGCCCTGTTAACACCTCAATTATAGTTTGGTGAGACCTCTAAAATACTAAAGTACAACTTAATAAACTCATCTTATTTTAAGCCATTAAGTGTGTAGTAAGTTATGAGGAATGAACGTGCATGCACGGAGCTTGCACAGAGTCGTCACTGTGAGGAAACAAGGAATCACGGAAAACAAGCTCGGATGAATTACTGAGAGAATTGAATCTACTACTCCGTGTAAAGAGACCTATGGTTTAAAGGCGTTAATGGACATGCCAAATTACTGGCACAGACCTTGTCAGCCATATCACTCCCTTTCCTATTGTATCACATATTTCTGAACAGCAAAAGGGGTTGGAAGTGAGGGTGGACGGGGATAGAGGCAGCAACCACCACATCAAGGAAAGCACTGCAAGAGTGAGTGAGTGAATAAACAAAAGCGAGCAGGAGAAAAGAATCAGAAGAAAGCAAGTCTTTTTCTGGTTCAAAGACGCATACCAGTCAGTACTGAGAACATTTAGAGCATAAAAGACACAGAAAAAAGAGATGAATCAGCCCCTAGAAGCACAGGTAAAGGATGAAAAATGATCAGATGAGACCGGAGGGAGAAGCCCTGTGCTGGGCTTCCGCACCTTCTAAATCAGAGTGGCTTCCTTTTTGAAACTGCTCCCAGAGTCAACTTCTCCTTCTGCTAAACTAGGTGGCAAGTCCACGGGGTGACTGGTACCGCAGACCTGCATATCTCATTAGTCCCATGAAGGACAACACGAGGAAAGATCTACTTCCCCTCAGAGAAACAGTGCTGCCCTTAGAGAGTAATTCCACCTGAGCGGCTGACCTGAAAATAGACCTTTTTTTCTTGTACCAAATCTCCAAGGAGAGCTGCCTTTCTCATGACGTTCTTTATGGGCCTTCTTTCAGTTAGAAATTAAAGAGAAATATGTCAGATACAGAGTCTAGGATCAAAGTATAAAACATGTCTCTAATAGCTACTAATAGTGATAGTGCCACTGGAAAAACTCAGAAAAGAGCAAATTGTCAGGATTTAAAAGGTCACTGGGATCATCAATCATGTTAAGTCTTCCTGTTGTTTGCTAATTAATTTCTTTTATGGTGAAGGATATACCTGAAAAATCCGGCAGCAGACATTTTTTCAGGGCAGATTCTGTTTGTACAGAATGCCATTGTATTTCTTTGTTTTCACCTTTTCTAGCAAATATCTTTACCATCGTTAGGAATTAATGTATAGCATAAAAGAAGCAGGAATAAAAATGCCTATTATTTTGGTTAGAATTACATAATCATGGTAACTAAAAAGACCAGTTATGCAAACTTTTAACATGGATTGCTTCGTTTTTGTACTTCTGCTGTGTGCATCTTCTCTGGTCTTCTTTGAGCTTCCTGAGTTGCCCTATGAGCCGTGTCTTGTTTTATTCTCTGCCTTAGCCTTTCAGCAGGCTTCTCTGCGATGCCCTCCTTGCCCCATTCCACACCAATATGATACAAGAGGAGGTCGTATGGTCTAAAACTTAACTGTGCTTTAAAATGCAAAACCTAGAAAGCTTGGTGGTGTCTGAAGAGAGAACAAAAGCTCTCTTCTATAGGGATTTCTGTCCTATTCTCTCTAAACCCCGAACATCTTCATTCCCAAGTAAAGAGCTGATAGATCTTACTGTGGAAATGATGAACTGTCAATCACATGAAAAAGTACCATTTTCTACTGTACTGTGGGAATCAAAGTTGATACAAGAGTAAAAATCCTCTTATTCCTCCGCCTAGTCAGTGTTTCCCAGGTCTCTCTGACTCCTTCAATGTTGGAGTTTCCCATTAGCGGTGACAGGTGCTGATTCTGGACTCTCTTTGTTTTTTCTTGGTTGTTAATTCTATACTTTCTATATTATGTTAAACTAGAGTAAGGTGTCTATTATTACTATTATTGTTACTATTACCTTTAAACAAAATAGTGTTTGGGGGAACATTTGTACTTCTGTGTACTAATTTACCCCTGGGATCATTTTAGGATAATGTTTCTAATCCAGGTTAAACAATGTTTACCTAAGTTTTGAAAGACTAAATTAAATTTGTCCTCTAAATGTACTTTTTATCTTTTCCCAAAGGGGACCTTCATTAGCTATACTGTTATCTGCCTTCATGTAGGGTATAAGTCAGACTCTGACACATAAAATCTTGGGGCAGAAGGCAATTACCTGTTACAGAAGTCCCCTCTCCCTTCTCGTACTTTTGGAACCCTCTACTTTGGGATCACTTCCCGCCCCTCCTGTCACCTGAATATGACCCGTGTGCAGCTACTTGTTGTGACATCATGGGGCATGGTCCTTGCCACCCTCCAAACAAGTCAGTATCAGGTTTCTTCCCATTTTAACTTTAGACACCTGAGAATAGAAAGGTTGGTTAGAAATTTGCCTGCCCACCCCCCAAATAGAATCACCTAACAAAACCGTCTTTTAAACTAGAAAGCCCTTGAATTTAACTGCCACATTGTATCACTGACATTTATCCTTTGAAACCTAGAATGTGATCCTATATACTTTTGGAGGTAATGCATTAACCTTGTAATGGGTACCAAGAGAATATAAAATAAGAGAAGCCAAGAGTAAATGAATAAAAGCAAGAAAATGAAACAAAGGAATGTAATCTTGAACTCTGCCCTGTCTTCTGACACAGAGACTAAAAACAGAGCAGCAGGCTTTCCCCCAGGTCGTCACAGGTGCGTGCTGACATTCTGAGGTCCCAAGGTCAGGTCAGGAACTATGACTTGGCTTTTCCTCTGACTACGTCTATCAGTCTTTCTCTGAGACGTTGACCAGAACAGTTTTCTCTAAGTGTGAATTGTGAGCCCAGTAAATTCACTTACTATACTCGTCAAAATTAGGTAAACAACTGAATTAACAGAAAACAGGAGAGAAAGGAGGGACTATGGAACAAATTACTTAAGACCCCATAATTTAAGGACTGACTTATTTCACTTTGTCTTCCCGCTTCCTAGCATAGAGTCTAGCATGTCAGGAGGCTTTGTAAATATGCACTGATCTGTGGTGATTAATGTAGTAGAGGAAGGGTAGGGCAGAGAAATAATGAACTTGCCAACAACTCCAGAAGCTCTTCATTACGTGAGAGCAAAACTCTCAAAGCGTTTTCCTGGAGATAATAACAAAAACTATTTTTCACAACTTTTGCATACTCCTGAGTCTAATAAAAAAATTCTGGTAAATGTGGCTTGCAAGAACAATCTTTCAATAAACATTTCTCCTTAGAGATTAGGGTTATTTGGAGACATTGTTTAAACTATAATATTCTTTCCTAAATAAACATCACTGCATAAAAAGCCCAAATGAATGAAGCTCATTTTTGGCAGTAGGAAATTCTTTTACGTCATTATTTTATAAAGAGAAGGTCTTCTCTAATGTAGCCATACTTATCTAAATATGCCTATATCTTGCTCTGTTAGGGTTCTCTACAGAAACAGAAGTAACAGCATGTTTATTTACTTATCTATTTATTTATTTGTTGGAAATGGTTCATGAAATGATGGAGGTTGCAAAGAGGCCATCAGTAGCCAGGAGGAAGGCCCAGACCAGGAGAGCTGATGCTATAGTTTCTGTTTGAAAGACACCTAATTCTATAGTTCCTGTCTGAAATCTAGTAGGCTTGAGACCCAAGAAGTGCCAATGCTTCTGTTAAAAGTAAGAAAAGGACAAATCTCTCAGCTAAATGATCAGGAATATCAGCTCTGTTGTTCTATTTAGTCCTTCAACTGATTAAGTGTCTCACTCATCGGGGAGGGCAATTCAAATCTTATTGCTCATCCAAAAATACCCTCATAGACACATTCCAAAATAATGTTTGACCAAATACATGGGCATCTTGTGGCTCATGCAAGCTGACACATTAAATTACAGTTTACTAAGCAGAATGAAGGCAATCCAGAAACTGCTTTTCACAACTACACATTAGACATTGTTTGTGGGTAAGGAATAGTTTTCCTGCGGAACATGCCCCCAAATAACAATAGTTTTTATTCTAATTTTACTTACATATTGCTTGTTCTAGGATTCCCATTTTTCTGGCAGTTGGGAAACTACATTGATGTTTTTATGTAGTTCTCATTTTAGGAGACATATTTAACATTTCTTTCCACAATGAAGAAAAAATTTCTATTTCTGCAAAATTTTGTGGATACACAAGTTGTAAAAAACCTGGCTAAACATCTGGCTCCTGTTTAGAGCTGGAAACTGCATTTTAATGTGGATTTAAAATGCCAAGAAGAACTGATTTCACTGGAAGATCCTCAACTAACCTTGTACATTTATAGCTTTATATTAGTTCTTTCCTTGTGCAAGCATTTTCTTTATAAATTCCTTCATCTAAAAAGAATGATGTCATAAGATTGTAATTTTACATGGAATAATTTATTTTTTTCCTCCTTCCACAAGAAAACAGGATAATTATATTTATCAGTGTGTTCTCTAATTATTAGGTCCAGTTATAATGAGGACTTGGAATGTCCCAAGTCAATCTTGTTTGAGACCCTTTTAGAAAGAGGTGTCATTTTTAATTACAGTCAGGTGTGGAGCCACATGCTTTGCACATGCCTGACACCAAGCAAGGACATGTAAGTTCTCTGAGCTCACACTAGGGGTGGTCAAAGGCAGTAAGACAGCCCCACTGGTGGTAGCTCTTCTAATCACCTCAGCTTCTGAGTATTCCAAGGTTGACTTGGCATTTCCAGAGACTCATTGACCGCTTTCCTTTCTGAATAGGATCATAGTCCTAAATTTCATTTGGAAATAATGTCTTTTCTCACAGTCCAACATATCAAAATATTTGCATTGTAAAAAACTAAAGTTTGAAAATATTATGTTCAGTTAAGAATTTCCTAGCAGTTGAGACCAGAAAGGTAACATATTGCCCCTGCTGAATAGCAGGTGGAGCGAACTGAGCATATAGAATGGCCCCATCCCGCAAACCAGGATTATCTAAATTTATTTAGAACAGGAGCCTCACAGGCTGATGCCAGGTATAGGCTCTGAAATCACACTGCAGATGCTGGTTCTGGTATTTTTTAGCTCTTGCTCAGTCAGTTAGAACCAAACAATGTTGAGTATTGCTTTAGTGACTTATTCTCATTGCTGAGACAAAATACTTGAGACCAAAAGTTAAAAAAGGAAAGATTTTTTTTTTTGTAGCTCACAGTTTGTAGAGGTTTCAGTTCACAGTTGGCTGACTCCAAGGCAGGGTGACATGGCAGAGGGGCATCTCAGTGGAGAAACAGTTCATGGTGGGAAGAAAGCAGAAAAACAGCAAAGGAGCAAAGTAACAAGCAAGCACCAAGCAGCCACAGCATCGCTCTGTCTGTCCCTTATATTATATCCCAGCTACATACCCTTAGGGTGGGTAGCACTCACACTCAGGACGCGCCTTCCCAATATCCATACTCAGAATAATGCCAAACCAATCAGTGGAGTAATTTAGTGATCACACACCCTTGATCCCAGCATCACACCCTCTAGGTTCAACCACTTCTGAAAAAGTCCCACCTATGAGTGCATGAGGTTTCTTTGGGGGGCATCTAGACACAAGCCATAACAAGTTATCTAGAAATTATATTCATTCATGCACATATAAAGCAAGCACAGCTTTATTAATGCAAGAGCGGGTAGCTTATCTACCTTCATTAGCACCTGCAAGCTCAGCACACTTGGCCATGATGTTTGGGCAAATTAACTGTAGCATAGTGCAAAACATAAAACTACACAATTTTTTCTTATCATATCTTTATTGTTGTTGTTTTTGGTTTTGGTTTTTTTCCAGTACCAGGAATTGAACTCACAACCTCACGCTTGCCAGGCAGGCGCTGTGTCGCTGAGCTAAATCCCCAGCCCCTTTTCATATCTTTAAATTATTTGAATTTTCTATACATATCTGAGGTGTTTTATGTTCAATACTAAAGCCTAGTTTTAAAAACTGATCATAAATTCTGTAAAACTACTAGATATTCGACTGAGAACCTGCTGTATCTAATTCATTGGTCTTATGCTTCTCCTTAAAATCTTTGTCTCTTATAGTGCATCTATTTTTTATAATGATGTGTAGTTAATTTACTGAAAAACATTGAATTGGTTGATGTCTCCTTCGACATCTCTTCATTCTAACAGTGGCAAGGTCAAATAAAATCAGTGGGCAATATCGCGAGAGAATGTCATGATTTAAAAATCATGTATGATTTAAAAATCAAATTTATTTGCACCTATGACAAATAATCCCATCACCTGTCTCATTAAATCATCGTCATTCCATGTCACTGTGTTATACTTATGGGAGAAACACCGAAGGAAAGACTGGGATATATGTTGATATTTTCCCAGTCATTCATCACCATAATGAGTAACTAAAGACCCTTTGAAACTGATATATCTGGCATTGCATAGATTCCAAAGCACTGACTTCTTCTCTAACACCCTTTGAAAGGCAGTAATATGAATGTGCTAATTTGTCTGCTTTTGACCTAGAGTTTATTTAAAATCCTTGAAGATTTTCAAGAGGCTATTCCTTCATTAAACTAACTCACAAAGTGAACTTTAATTTTTTATTAGGAAGAATTAATTGAAAAATGTATCTGAAAAATAGAGCACCACAAGCTTTTCCATAAGTGTAGTTCAGCTTAAGCACCAGTTGACATCTAAATCATGATTGAAAGCTGGAATCAATATTTCTAAATTTAATTCTGCATTTTGCTACTTACTAGTTTATGTCTCTAGTTATTTGCAATAGTTTCATTCTTAGGATATTTAGTAAATTTCAGGAAATGATACTGTTTCTTACCTTATTAAAATAATAAGATATCTTTATATCTTATTGTCTGTTATATGGATAAAATATAATGATTACATAAAAGTTTTAGAACTCTTTAGACACTCAATATATAATTATTATTAACTGTCTTAATTATCACTTCTAAAACCTGTATTTTAACCAAATTGTTTAGAAGGAAATACAAAAAAATTCAGAAATTTTCCTCTGAGCACAATCAAATGCTTCAGCACTTGTGAAATATGGAAAATATAGAAACTATAAACATTTTAAAATACATAGTTATGGTAAACATTTACTGATGGATCCTTATGATAGTCCTATGGATGAGACAAATTTCTTAACCTCAGACACTTCTGATGCAGCTTTTCTAATCAGGAATACATAAAGCATGAAAACAAATATTAGCAGATAAAGGGTAGTGATAGTGACAAAGAACTGGAGAGGAAAGAAATCATTAGTAACTCACAGAAATGGTAAAACTCAAACTTAACCTTTAAGAAAGGGTGGAAGTTCAAGAATTTTATAAATTTAAATTTATCAATGTATGACTAAGTATTTTTGTAAATAACATTTAGCTTTTCCTTGTAGTGGTCTTATAAAACAGGTTAAAAATCTTTTGAGAGTTTTTGGATGCTAGGAAGGGGATATAATTTAATGTATTAGAGAATATACAAAATTAGTCAAGATATCTAAACTAAAATACAAGCTTTAATATAAAAGTAGAAGAATTAAGACAGTTCCTTCCTCTCTTCCTCCATTCCTTCCTTTTTTCTGATGTTGTTATAAAATTCACCAGCTGTATCAGTCAAAGCTTTCTAATGAGACAGGACTGTTAGGAGGGTTGTGGGTACTAGAAGCTCCTCGAGGTGACTTCTAGGTTCTTTTCATATTGAAAGAAACAAGCAAAAACGGTGGCAATTTCACATTTATTGGAGGTAGGAAACATTAAAGAGATAGGAAAAATTTAAAATGAAGGTAAGAGACAAAGTGGCTCTGCAGAGTGAGTTTGAGCTGAGTAAAAAGGGAAGAAAAATAGAAGCCAAAATATACATAGAAAATGAAGATAAAAGTACATCCCAGGGTACAGGATGGGATAGCAAGAGGCAGCACCTAAGTGAGCTCTTCCTGTCTATGTCCTTTTCTCCTTTCATAGTTCCCCCGTTGACATCACACACATAGGTTATCCTATCAAAAACCTGCCAAGGTTCTTGGAGACATCTGCATATGGGTTCGTGGGAAGTGTTCTGCCCACGTGATCTGGGATATTGAAATTCATAGGTCACCGCTTGCTTTGCTAAGCCAGCTTTGCTAAGCCCCACTTTCCGCCTGCAGGAATAGTGACGTATGCCTATTTAACAGGGCAACCATTACAGGCTGAGCAAATATAATCTGAAAATTTCATACTCCAAAACGTTCCAAAATCCGAAACTTTATGAACATCAACATAAAACCATAAGTGGAAATTTCCACAGCTGACTTCTTGTTACTCTTCTCAATCAAAGTGCAGGTGCACTAAAAGTGTTGTGTAAAAATTATCTTTGGACTGCACGATGAAGTGTAAATGAAGCATAGACAAGTTTAGTATTTAGATTTGGGTCCCACCCTCAAGATATTTCTTTATTTATATGCAAGCATTCCAACATTGGGAAAAAAAGATCTGAAATCCAAAAACACTTCTGGGAGGGGAGGCTATATTACAGAATTAGTTCATACTAATTGGGAGGCTGGCTCATCCCAAATTAGTGTAGTCTAGCAGACTGGGTACCCAGGTAAGAGTTGATGCTGCAATTCAGGTCTGAAAATAGACAGAAGCTTTTTCTATAGGAATTTAAACCTGAAACAAGGGAAAGGAGAGAAGAAAGAAGGAAGGGAAAAAGTATATATGTATATACACAAGATAGCTGGTATAATTGTACTGCTGATTTCTACTGGTCTATTGAAAGGAACAGTCAATGCTTAAATGATTTTTTCTTCTTTTTAATTTTTTTGACCAGTTTTGCATGCTTATATCTGGTAATCTGAATGACTAATTTGAAGACAACAATATGCAATGTAATAACCATTGTTCAATCCCTATCATCTTGTGTAGTGAAATTCTGTGTCATTTCTAATGTGGTTTTTATTATTTTTTATTCTCTTTAAAATAAAATAAGATCTGCAACTAATTATATAAGGGACACACATGTGCTTCACTAAGTCTACTGATTTAAACAGTGATTTCGTATAAATAATGGGCTCACAGAGTCATGTTTGACCAAATATTTCGGTATGGTAGCCGAGTCAAATTGACTATAAATAACCATTTTACCAAGTTATACAAAATTGCACAATCAGAACTAAAGGGCTCATGGAAAATGTGGCTTTAGGAAGATCATCGAAAAATATCACCTGTGCCACACAAAAAACTGATACCTAATAAAAAGGTTAGCACATTTTTCACATACTAAGTGGTTAAGGAATGCATAGGCAATTATTGTAGTCAATATGATGCCTTACTTTGAAATGATGCAAGTTCATCTGTACAATAAGTGTTGGAAGGTTGTCACTTTTCAATTATTGTGATGTGGTAGGGAAAGGTTGGTTAACAATGACCAGCGAGTTGCAGTGGCAGATGTGGGTGGGCATGGATCACAGCACACATGGAGAACCGCTACATCTGGTGATGGCTGAAGTATGTGCTTGGGATTATCTGGTTTACTTTCACTCAACTCCATTCACCTGGTACAACTTTCTGTGTTCATCTGATGTTTGGCCTGGATGACACTGTGGAGAGGCAACCATGAATATTTTATTATGCTTATATTAATGGTCCTTCATTTATAATGTTTATAATTTATAATGTTCCTTAATTTATTAACTGCATTAGAATAAATTCCATTTTATAACATAAAAATAATTACATTGAAATTTATGGCAGGAGCTAAACAATAGGTAGAATTATTTCATAATATCACCAATATTCTTCATCTGTTGAAAATGAATGTGATGAACCTGAGAATATATAGATTCCTGCAATAAGCATAGTAGATATTAAGGATCATTCAATGATAATAAATAAACAAATATGCAGGGGAGTTTTGTATTGTATTGAGTTAGATGGATGATGCTTACATTGATTCAAGATAGAAAAGCACAAATAGTTTGGTAAGAGAAAGAATTGTGTGGCACAGTCTAGACCCAAAAGAAAGTAAACACGGGTGAATTCAGGATGAAGAGTAAGAGAGAGAGAGACATAGACAGAGACAGACAGACAGACAGACAGACAGGGACAGACAGGGACAAAGAGAGAAAGATAACTCAATAAAACAAAAAGTTTGCAGTTCAGATATATTTTATGCAGAGATAAAGACTTTAAATGAGTAACCTATGAATTTAAGACTTATTTTAGACTTAATGTACATCATGGCTATAGTTGCAGGATTCTCCAGAGGTACTATAGCTATTAATATAATTCTTTTTTGGTCAGTACTGTCTGGGAAATTGAGTGGGAGTGGTCATGTGGTAGAAACAGATTGAGAGGGCATAAAGAAATCAGTACTTTTAATGTATTAACAGAGTACTATGAAAATTATAAGCAATCAAATTCAGCTTAATACAGGAAATAATTTCCTAACAATTTGAACTGTAAAACAGTGGAATGGGATGAATTTTGAAATATGATATACACTTTTCATATAAGAATAATATTGTGGCTTATATCTAGATGTAACCCAAAGCATCATACTGTCATAGATGGAGCTTTTGAGAAGTGACTGGATTGTTGATTAGTTTAATGATTGGTTTAGCATAGTTCTAGGTGTGGATGATGGGCTTCCTGAAGTGGGAAAACCCACCTTGGGCACAGGTGGTACCAACCAATAGGCTTGAAGCCTGAATGAAATCAAAATGAAAGAAGAAGGAAGGCTCCCTAGTTCCTGCTTGCCATTCCCCTTTGCCATGCTACTTTGTCTTGGAACCAGACATTTATGGACTGAAACCTCTACAAACTGAGCTAAATGAACTATTCCTCCCATAGCATGTGGGTGTCACAGATTTTGTCCCAGCAAGGAGAAAAGTAAGTAAGAAACACAGGGTACATGTTAATATTACTCTGGCTGATCTTGTTACTGGCTCTTACTAATGAAAAGATACTCTCAAATGTATTCTTAGATTATTGGGGAAATGGATTGGGTGTTACTTAAGGGGCAGGGAAAATTACCCAATTTGTATAATTTGTGATATAATTATTTAGTTGAATCACAATAAGTTGAATAATTTATATATTTTAATTTTTCTTTACCTGGTCATACACATATACATATCTCAAAGTTCTGTCAATCAAGGATGTTATTCTAGATATGTAATTTCACGTGGAACACTTTGAGATTCTGCAGAAAGAATGTACATGTGAATTTAATATATGAAGGAGCACCGGGAATAATCAGAGCTTTAACAAGTTTCATACTACTCCCCAATGACTTAGTCAAGATAAAGGTCTTATACATGCTTTGTCCTAGGGTCTTATAATATTGGTAGCCCCTACTATAAACATTATGAAATGTTAGTTACAATTTGCTAGTACTTATCACCAATAGCCATTATTTTTAAATTTAAAATGCACAAAAGCCATATGGGATACTTGTTCAAAATGCAGAGTCCTGGGCCCTACCCAAGGAAAATCTTATCTATAGTTTTGGCATGAGGAGTAGAATTTGTAATTTTAATCATCACTGCAGTGAGTCCAGCATGATTGTTTATGGCCTAGAGTTTGAGAAGCCTCAGCCTAAAATGATCAATCCTAATACTTGATCAATCTGATTGTATGTCAGTTTAATTGATTAATTATTCACTTAATCAACTCATTTGATCTGGCAGATAAAATAAATGAAATGACAACCTAGTTTATAGCATCAACATAACCACATTATTTGGAATAATATTTTAACTTTCAGATTGTTCAATTGCTTGATCTATAAAATAGCTATATTTCCTTACAGTGTTGTTTAAAGAAAGAACTATTAAAATATTAGAAAACAAGTTTTAAATATGAACACTTAATGGCAGAATACTGTCAGTATATTATGGAAATTAAATAATTAGTATGAGAGGAATTTATTTCAGTGTTGTATAAAAGTACATGTTTCTGCTCGACAAGGAGTAACTCGAATTCTGATATGATTTGATCTACTATTTTTATACTGAATATGCATTACTGGAAATAGGTCACAGCAGGAAGACAGATTAAGGCAGTTTAAAGGGAAATAGAAACTGTAGAAACTATAAAAAATAAATTTGCAATTACAATAAGAGAGCAGAGCTGTCTTCTTTTCTTTGTTTACTCAGCAGCCAATATAATCATTCTCTATTTCGCACACACTGTTAACCCTTGTATCACCTGAAGTCATCTTCCACATTCTGAGGTAGAAGCGGGCATTTTCCTCCTAATGTCAGTATTACAACAAATTGCACTTAGCATTCTGTCAGTAAATGTAGCACTGAGTCCTCCCTAAATACTAAAGCTAATAAAGCATAATCTGTTGCCCATGTAGTTTAGAAGTCAGGTAAGAATTACAAGCACAGGTGCCAAAAGTGAGAGGGAATGTGTGATCTATGGGAAAACATCAGTATTAAGAGTTTGTGATGCATGAACATTGAGGTATACGTAGGCATTATTTAACTATGATATTTTAATAGTTCTCTCAAATATTGGGTTGGAAACCATAATTCTCATTGAAGATAACAGTTTGTAATATAGCAACCACTATAAATTGCTATCATTTTTTTCTTGAGGTCATGTTTCATTTTTGTTGTTTCTGTGTTGTTTTGATTTTGTCTTCATAGTGGCTCAGTGGTATAAGAAAAAGGTATTTACCTGTGATTTTTGCTGCTTTGGAACTGCTAGTATTAAAATTAAAAAAAAACTTTCAGGAAACACTAAGTACTCCACCTAAATCAGTTAGGTGTTGCCATTTGCCATGCTACATACATCTCTTCCATTTCGCCTGGGCTCTATGCAAAAGCAAGAAGAGTTTCCGGAGAGGCGGGGCTGACAAGGAGAACTCAACTAGGTTTACTTGGGTCATTGTTTAGTGTGTGACCTTCATCTGTGTTATAGACCCAGTTCCTCATAGTATCCTATTTGAGCAGTTTCTTTCTGCTTTCACAATATCTATTGTACCTTTCAGATTTTATTTATTCTTTCAGGTTCTTATAGTAGGGAGTCCTAGTTGGTGAAGAAAAGCTTTTTGGTTTTACTGTTTTTCTCTATTGTTTTTCTATTTTCCATTTGTTATAGTTTGTGTCCGGATGTTCCCCCAAAGCCTCATGCAGTCATGGGGCAGGCTTCTGGAGTTTATGATTGATTCATGGTCCAGTGTTGGAATTAAGGGTGAGTGCTACACTCCCCCTGGAGCAGGTCATTTGCATACAATGTAACGGAGGAAGAGAGGATGCTTGCCATTGCTCTTGCCTTTTGCTCTTGTTGCCTTTGCTGTTTTCCACCGCCATGAAGTGTTGCCCTCTGCCATGTGCCGCTCTGTCTTGGAGCCAGCTGAGTATGGAGTAAAACCTCCATGAACTGTGGGCTAAATTAACCTTTCCTTCCTTAATTTTGGATGTCAGGTATTTTGTCTCAGCAACATGAGAAAAGTAACCGAGAAACCATTTCATCTATTTCTTCTCTAATCTTTGTGTCTTTCTTCATGTTTTATTTAGATGTATTCTGCTGTTTTTTTTTCCAGTGTCTCAGGATGGAAGATTGGTGTATTGATTGGATGCATTATTATTTATTTCTTAGCATAAGATTTATAGTTATACACTTCCATCTAAACACTGCTTAGCTCCATCCCATAAGTTTTGGTATATACATATACATTTTTTTTTTCATTTATTTCAAAGTCTTCTGATTTCTCTCTAGATGCAATGGTTATCCAAGAATGTTCTCTTTACTTTCAACACATTTGTGAGTTTCCAGTTTTTTTTTCCTACTGAGGCTTTGTTTTAAGGTCTATCCTGAAGAATGTTCCAGGTGTGCTCGAAAAGAATGTATATTCTGTTGTTGTTGGATGCAATGTTCTAAACATGTCTTTTAGCTCTAATGGGCTTGTAGTATTGTTCAAACTTTCTACTTCCTCGTTTATCTTCTGCTTAATTGTTCCATCCATTATTGAAAATGGATATACTATTATCATTTTTTTTTTTTTTTTGCTATCCTATGAATTGAAATTAGGGTTATTTTAGGTAAATGCTCTGTCTCTGAGGGGTAACATCAGCCACTCCAACAATTATTTCTGAATTGTCTATTTTCCCCTTCACATCTGAGTTTTTGTTGCATATATTGTGATATATGTTTACAATTGTATTTTCCTGATGATTTGACCCATTTATTGTGATAAAATGTGCTTCTTTATCTCTAGTAATATTTGAAAATCTGTTTTATCTGATATTTTAGACACAACACTTTTTTGTGGTTTCTGTTTGCATGATATTTTTCTACCCTTTTATTTTCAATCTATTTATATCTCTGAATCTAAAAGGCATTGTTTATTGTAGACAACAATTAATGATAATTAATGATAATGATAATGACAATCTGCTTTTTGACTGGATTTATATAGCAGAACTTACATCTGCTATTTCTCCTTTTTCCTATAGGTGTCATGTCATGTTGGTTCCCTTAGTCTTCCTTTACTGCTTTGGTTTTACATTAAATGAACATAGCAGTCTATATTGTTAATGTCTTATTTTGATTTCTTTACTTATCTAAGTTTTTTCCTTTAGTAGTCATTCTAGTATTTATCATTTAGGTCTTATCAGAATCAGCTTCAGATTTAAACTAGCTTTTTTCCAGGGATACATAGAACCATTTCTCCTATACAGCTATCTTCCACTGACCCTCTTCTTGTGGCAGTGTTTTTATATCTATTAATGTTACCTGACTACACATTTCTAGTTTATTAAGGATTTTTAATCATAAAATGTAAAATCAGCTAAATCTATACACTGTCCTAAGCACTTTACTTATTTAAACTTATTATGTTCTCATACCAAATTTCTGAGGTTTCTATCCTTATTTCATCAAGAGGAAACTGAAATACAATGAGTTAAATAATCTGTCCAAAGTCAGTACTAGAATGGAATTTGATCACAGAAGTCTTGCTTACAAAAGTACAAGGCCTTAACAACTTTTCTGTACTGCTTTGTAGAATGAGTATTGTCTTTTTTCAAAAGTTTTGCCTGCATTTGATTTCACTATATGGTGTTTCACCTAACTTGCAAAAGTGGAAAACAACATTAATAAATTTAAAAATGTTACATCAAACCGGGCTTGGTGGTGCATGCCTGTAATCTCAGCACTTAGGAGACTGAGGCAGTTGGATCGCTGTGAGCTCAAGTCCAGCCTGGACTACATAGTGAGTTCAAGGCCACTTTGAACTATATAGCAAGACCCTGTCATAGTGAAGAGCTGTTTGACCTTTATTGTCCTGACATTTAACATCAGCTTTATATTGTAGCAAAACTGTGACTAGTTCCTTATGTCCTGGATCACATGTCCAATGGGGTAGAGCTCTGCCCTCTTCAACTTCATATTCACATCCACATTTTTTGATTGAATGGCTTTGGTTATATGGTTAATGTTTTCCCTGCAGTCATCAGATATGTCTTTGTCTTCTTCCCTGATAGTTTCTTCATGATATAGAGAACTAACGAATGGCCCACCAAAATCACTTTTTTGCTTCTTTTCCTTCTCTGATGTCTGAGGATTCCAACCTGGCTCTAATTTTTTAACTACTGCGATATATTCTTGCATTGCTTGGGTGGGGCTTGAGTCACCAAGTGCTTTCCAGGCTTCCTATTTTTACTTTCCTTCAAAATCAAAGAACCTTGGTTTAGGAGTATTGCAATTTCCAACTCTGACGTGCTTGTACCTGACATACAGGTACAGGAGCTGCTCCCTGCTGGCCACCTGAATCAGGCTTTGGAGGTGTGCGGCAGCCTTCTCAAACATTTCCATCAGGCTCCTGGTCGCCTTGGTCTCGGGGTCTGGGGCGATTCCACATGGCAGAAGTCATGCCCGGAGCTCAGCTCTCCACCGCTGTGACTCGTGTTGGCCCCGGTGGTCAGGAACGGTGTGGCCATGACTCCGGGTTCTGTCCTCCCTCGGTGTGGGGGTCAGCCCTCTTCTGACCTGCTGCTGCGCGGACTCGGGGCCTGGCCGACCCGTCTGGGATCCCAGCTCGCTCACTCTGCGCAGGGCCCTCACCTAACTTGGCTGCCGCCTGGCCGATAGGAGTGTCCGGTGTACAGGGCCAGCTCTGCCACCTCTGTGGCTCCCCAAGGTGCCTCCTTCCCTTAGAGCTCCTTCCCTGTAACAGATCTCTCTGGGCCGCTGCGGCATGGCCTGGGGCCTGGGGTCCGCTTAGATGGGAAATGCCAAAGAGGGTAGCCCTCAGCTGGGTGAACAGCCTGCAGCTTAGGGAAACCTCCATGTTTTATTCTCCATTTGTCTTTTGTGGAAATAGAGTTAGACCAAGAGAAGTGAAGAGTTAAATGGAAGAAATTCAAGAATAGGGGTTGGGGGTAAAGAAGATGCTGCTTTTGGCATGCTGCCCTGAAATGGGCAAACCATACTTACCCACCAAGCACATACGGAAACAGATAAAAATGATCCCCAGGATTCCAGTTGTAATGTATCTTGTGTTATATTTGCTGTGGTGTCATTTTCTGAGATTAGGAATACAGAAGAAAAAGGAGATTTTGGATGAGAGGAGGAAGGTAATTAGTTTAGATTTGATCTATGAGAACAGACAGCCTTACATTATGCTTCCCTTTAGCATAACTATTCCTGTAACTATATATACAAAGCACTATATATTTTCTAGGGGAACACTACTATTTTTAAGCCATACAGTTTTGCAAACCAGACCCATTTGGAAGGACTATCCTTGACCTAGGCTATGCCTAAAGTTTTGTTCCTTGAGGTAATGTGGTTATGTGACTTTCATGACGCTATCTGTGTCTTGAACTTAAAAATGTAGCAATATTATCCAAAGACAAATTATGTGTTGTGTCCTTTCTTTCCCCAAAAGAACTCTATGTAGGCCAAGAATAGTCTTAGGACAGTAAGTCATAGTGAGATATTTACTTAACTTTAATGACTTGAGCCACATCTCCTTAGCACCTACTGCACTGACCTAAATAAATGCATTTGAAATTGGGAACAATATATTGAATAAGATACATTGCTCCTCTATTAATGATTCTGAACTACATCAGAAAACTTGTTCTCAAGGTTTTATCTTTTAATTTCACTAAGTATTCATTACATGTTTAAAGTGTTTCTCTATATCTGAACTCTAACCTTTATTCATCAGTCTAGCATTTTTCTGTTCTAAGTAATCAATTTTTCAGGCTCTGGTAGTGACCTGAAATCTTCTTGAAGGCAGGGTTCCATTTCCCTCACTTGGAGGGCCAGGTGTATTAATCGAGACCTTTCTAGTCGTAAGTGAAAGGGAAAAATACAACTCAAATTAGTTTAAGGAAGAAATAATACGGAAGCAATAAGCAAACTTTACCTCACCCAAGTTGAAGAATGAGATACATAAGAATGAGATATAATTCCTGACATGGATGGACTTGAGAGTTTGGAAAATGATCTGATTCTATATTTTCATCTCTTGACTTTGCTCTGCTTTGCTTTACTTAAATACAGATATCTCATGTAGTAACA
The DNA here is from genome assembly GCF_000276665.1 of Chinchilla lanigera. NCBI lineage: Eukaryota > Metazoa > Chordata > Mammalia > Rodentia > Chinchillidae > Chinchilla > Chinchilla lanigera. The sequence goes on from NW_004955407.1 coordinate 13,745,990, forward strand.
TACACCTAGAAATACCAGAAAAAGGTTGGTAGTCTTTTGATAGCTTGGAAAGACAACCCAGTGTCATTTATCTTGTCCTAAAAGCACTTCTTTGGAATGAGATCACTTCCACTTCATGAACTGTTCTGAGCAAATGGCTCTCTGCAGCTAGGGGTTTAATGGCTTCACCAAAAAGAGTGTATTGGACAAACAAGGATTCAATACATAAAACACCCCTCAAATCCTTAGCACCTACAACACTGACTTCAGTGTACCATTTTTTCAATGAATATAATTGTGCTGGTCATTAAGCTTAATTGTCACTGTAATTGGGTCAGAAGCCACCTGTGAGAGTAGTAAAATTCACTTCTGGGTGTGTCTGGCTAGGTCATGGAGTTGTGGTCTTGAGGGCTATGTCGAGCCCCTGAACTTTTCCTCTCTGGAAATGTTCTCCTGATCTGTTTTCCGGCCGCTATGAAATAAGCAGCTTTGCTCTGCCATACCCTACTGCTATGATGTTCCTGCCCTGGAGCCAGCCAGTCACGGACTGAAACGTCTGCAACCGTGAGCCGAATACACCACCTCCTCCCTTATGTTGTGAGTTTGGGGTATTTGGTCCTGTTAACAGGAAACCTGACTAATACAGTCACTAATTAAATTGAAGTAACTGGTGTTTTGAGAGTTACATGTATTAGTACTTGGGACATGCCAAAGAGTAAACCATAGAATTTTTTTTAAAGGAAAATGAAACCTAATCAAGAAGTAAAAACGTACAAATACAGTATGTACTTGTATGCATATATACAGGAAGAAATGAGACAAAGAGGGAGAGGGAAGGGGAAGGAAGAGGGGGAGGGAGAAAGGGGAAGGAAGAAGGGGATGGGGAAGGGGATGGGGAGAGGGAGAGAGAAACTTCTACAGTATTTATTACATATGATGCCAAAAAACCCAAAATAAAAATTGATCCATAGATCACAGAGTGGGCTATATATTTGTGTATTATTGGTTAAAGAGATTAGAAAAGAGTTAGAGATTTAGACATAATGGCTTGCATCAAATGATGCCCTAGAAGCCACTGTTACTAGTTTATCAATAGTACACCTCAACTAGCTTAGAGGATTTTCTTGACTCATATCACAGAGAAGTACCAGAGAGAGTGATTTTCAAAACAGTTGGCTTATGCAAGAGCACCAGTTATATTATTCAGCTTTCTTCTTGCCCAGATACAATGCTCAACTCTCACAGTCTGAGGGAGGAGAAGTTTAATTTGCTCATAGTTCCAATCTACAGTCAGCTCCCTCCAAGACAGAAACTTCATCCTTGGAGGAAATGAAGGAGCAAAGCTGCTCAGTTCCTGGTGACCTAGAAATAGAGCAGAACACAGCCAAAGAGGCATGGATGAGGGGCCATATAGCACCCAAGGGCTCACCTCCACGACCCACTCAGACACAACCAGGAATGTGATCTACTAATCTGCTAGGAATTTCTTAACCCAATAAAGTTGACAAGTTAGAATAAATGGTCACACCAAGACTGTCCTTCTCCCATTTTTTTTCTATTCCTTTCTGCATTTTGGTTCAATTTCTCCTGCAGACCTATTTCCTCCAAGTAGCTGGTGGACATGGTTCCTACTAGGCACAAATTTGATTTTATCAGTTTTCCAACCAAAAGGGAGAAGAATGCCTCATTCTTTTATTTCTCAAATCTGGGGAAAAATTTAGATTGGCTTTTCTTTAAGCATTCTTTCTTGAGCTAAATATTAGTCCAAAACAAATAAAATGGAGCACCATGTCTAGCCAAATCTAGATCACATTTGATCTTAAAATTTAGATTAGTAGCAAAGATTGCCAGACTTTCCAAAACAGTAGGTAGCACAAGCACTAAAATGTAAAGCTATAAACAAAGGGGGAAGAGTTGAGTAGACAGTCCACTAGAATATTGCTACATGTGAGTATTAACTACTTCAGTAAATATTTTTGAAATCTTTCTCTTTTACTAGATTTTCACTAAGTACTGAGACACAAAGCTGAATAAAAAAACAGCACCTACCTGCCAATGATGAATGTTTTCTTTGAATAAATAGACATACCAGCTATTCGCAGCACAATGTGATAATGACAAAATAGACGTATATTCTGAACACTGAAGATACAAAACTGGACATTTAATCCATGTGGCAGGGAAGGGGCCCTGGAGAATTCAGATAAGACATTTTTGTAGAAAGTGATTTCCTAAGTGAGTCAGAAAAACTAACTCAAAATTTATCAGTAAGGATTGGATATAGGAGATACTGTGGTTGCCAATGATATACCCTTGTCTTAGTGCTTTCTACTGGCCAGAACAAGTTGTCAGCTTAATTGGATTAAAGTATTAGTCACTTTCCCATCATTGGAACAAAATATCCAACACCCACAGCTTGAAGGAGGAGAGGTGCATTTTGGCTCACAGTTTTTGTCCATGATTGTCTGACTCCAAGGGAGAAACAGCACAGTGGAAGGACCTGGTGGAGGAAAGCTGTTCAACCCATGGAAAATGAAGGGAAAGAGCTAGGGTGGGAGATATACCCTTTCCGGCCATACCCCCGACCCCCTTCTCACTAGGCTCCAGCACATTCAGTGATGGGCTAACAGCACATTCAGCGATGGGCTCATCAGTGGATTAACTCGCTGATTAATATAGGCCCCCATGATTCAGTCACCTTCTGAAAGCCCTACCTCTGAGCACATGAGACTTTTGGACATTTAGATTTAACCCATAGCCTCAGAAGGTGAATTATGGTATTAGACTTCTCCATACAGGCTACATTGGAAAGAGAAATAGTACCTTTGCAACGAGAATTTTGAGAATTCTGAAGACAGGAAAGCCAGAAGAAACAGTAGATAGTAGTTACAGTTTGCTAAACCACAGGAGAAGGCTGTAAGTCATTACAGTAGGAATGGAGTGGACAAAATAAAATAAATGTATAGGGAATTACTTGAAAGAATTTATTGATTTCTTGGATGGTGGAGGTGTAAGAGAAGAAAGAGTCAAAAGTATCTTCCAGGATACCAGTTGAAAGTGTGAATTTTAATTTTTTTTAATTTTAAAGAGAACAAAATGGTGATACAGAATTTCAAAACAAGTTAATAGGAAATTAACAAAGCTTAACATATTGTGTATATTAAGGGAAGATCCATACAGTGAATGTTGGGTTTGAGAGCTTTGCAGACCTTCTCGGTGAAAACTGATATTCTCCATGTTCTAGGATATCTGAAACTCAAGGGAAAAACTGAGTTGGAAATAAATATAACGATAATATGTAAAAACTGATAGTACTACTTAAGGAAAATTTATAGAATGAGTACATCAATATACTAAGGAAGAAAAAATGATGCAATTTATGATATAGTCATCATAAGAGTTGATTGGTACAAAGGCAATCCAAAGAATGTCATATCTAAAGACCATAGGATAGAATCCTTGAAGTGTGGTTAACTAGTAGTTAAAGGAAGAGGAAAGATCTAATGAGGTAAGGTTAATACAGGGTTTCTGGAAGTAACGTTTAGAAAGCTGTGTTAGCACTCTAGTGAGGGCAGAACTCAAGTGTGACTGCTGGCCTCTCTCCAGGGTAAGGCGATTTCTCCAGCAAACCTTCCCCACATTGTTGTCATTTTGTTAGGAGGATAAAAGGAGAAGGAATGAAGAAAGAAGACACAGGAGGAATCCAGAAAGTACATAAAAACCAAACCAAACAAAACATTGTAGATATGCTTGTAAACTAATAGTTTATAGTTCACATATAATTAACTTTGAGGGCCAGTCAAATAGAGACAAAATGCAGGCTAAAATAAAATGGAGAGATCACAGAGCTCACTGAAAACACTTACATGGAGAGGTTCAATTTCTCTGACCTCACAGAGACTAAAGACCTTTAGGAAGTCAGACCTCAGTCCGGGGTGCTTGGATGGAGTTCAGAGATGCAGGGAAGACAAAAGCAGGGAAAAGCAGTGGTTAGCAGGGGTGATACTAGAACATCACAGTTTGGGTTAGTATAACTCCCAAGGTGAAGGTGGCCTAAAGCATAGGTGATTGGTGTAGAAGGCAGGTAAAATCACTTACTTTTGAGAGATCCAGAACTAAGAAAAAAGTGTCTTAGTTTATTCAAGATACTGTAATCAACTACCATAAACTGGGTGACTTATACATTACTTATTTTTTTGGGGGGGAGGGTACCAGGAATTGAACTCAGGACCTTGCACTAGCCAAGCAGGTGCTTGTACCACTGTGCTATATCCCTGGCCCTGGGTGACTTATAAACAGACATTTATTTCTCAGTTTTGTAGGCCAAAATCTCCAAGATTAAAGTGTTGGCAGATTTATTTTCTAACTCATAGACCACCATCTTCTCCCTGTAACTTCACATAGAAGAAGGGGCAGATAATTCTCTTGGGTATCCTCCATAAAGTCATTAACTCCACTCATGAAAGATCCACTCTTATGGCCAATTACCTACCAAAAGGCCACCTCCAAAGACCATCACATTAGGAGAGTAACGTATTTATGTGTGAATTTGGGGGAAAGTAATATTCCATCTGTAGCTGTGAGTTCACCAGATTATGTATAAATGAAAAATATAAGTCTCTAAAAGAAAGAATAGAAAAGATGTGCTAGGCTATTAATAGAGCTCCCTAAATCTGCAATGAATAGAAAGGAAAAAGTAGAAGGTTTCTGGATAACAGCAGCCAGAAATGGTACTGAGGGTGAGTGCACCTGTTAATTTCCTACCGCTTTGTAACTCTATTGTTTGTATTGTTCTTATGTTATTTTATAAATGGATTTACAAAATAGCATAAGAATTATTTAAACATTAACTATTTGTTAATGTTTTCCTTTTATTTCTTAAATTAAAATTTTTAAAATGCATTCTGTATATTGTGAGTTGAAACGTAGTGAGAAAAACAAAAAGATTTATCATAAAAGTCACTGGAGGCAAAGGTGGAACAAGAAAGTAAAGATCAATGTCAAACTAAATGTATATGAGTGTCTGTCATGTGCCAAGCACTATTTCAGCCCTTGCAGATATAAAGGTAAATAAGACGGGGATCCTTTCTTTATGAAGGTTGCATTTGAGCTAAATGGGCAAAGGCAGAAAACATAGATAAGTTCCTGTGTATTCTGAAGAAGATGAACTAAGGTAATATCATAAAGCATGGCTGAGGAAGCTGTTGGAGAATACCTTTGTGAAAAGGCAACATTTGTATTAATATTGCTCTAATGTTAACATAGAATGAGCAAAGTGCAGGGTTTTTTTTTTCTTTTTTTGAGACGGCATAATATGTAGATTACCTAGGCCCTTGAGATAGGAATGAATTCAGTGAAATTAACGGGGAAAAAAAAGTAGGAATCCAGTGTCCCTAGCTCAGAAAAAAATATGGAAGAATGGAAAGAGAAAGGGTGAAGATAGTGTAAGATCCTCTAGGCCATGTGAAGAGTTTAGTTTAGGATTTTCTCTTTTCTTTTCTTTTCTTTTTTTCTTTTCTTTTTCCTTTACTCCCCTCCCCTCCTCGCCCCTCCCCCTCTCCTCTTCTGTCCTCTCCTCTCCTTTTTTCTTCTCTTCTCTCCTGTCCTCTCCTTCTCTCGTCTCCTTTCCTCTCCTCTTCTCTTTTCTCTGCTTTTGCTTTTACTTTCTTAGTGCTTCACACTGAACTTGAACCTTAAATATGCTAGGCAACTACTCTTAACTCTGGGCTACAGCCCCAATCCTAGATTTTTATTTTATTATATGAATAGTAGGAAAGAATTTTTAAGGAATTTAACTTTTAGTTGAATCCATTAATGTCTCCTAAACATCTCCTGAGAGGATTTTTAGGTCAAAAATTCTTTCTATGAAGATTTGCTTTTACAGTTTTTACAATTAAGGCCCATTTTATGACTACCTACCACTTTCTACCTGTATAGCCTCTATCAGCTCATCCAGTAAGGAAGAGAGAAATATTATATATTCAGCTTTAAACCTTGTGAGGCTGGGCATGGTGGCCCATGCTTGTAATCTCAGCACTTGGGAGGCTGAGGCAGGAGGATCGTTGCAAGTTTGAAGCCAGCTTGGGGTACAAAGTGAGCTCAAGGCCAGCCTGACCTGCATAGTGAGACCTTGTCTCAAAAAGACAAAAAAAAACCCAGACAAACAAACAAACAAAAACCAGCTTTAAACCTTGTGAAATTATGGAATATAAAACATAAGCCAATATAAAGCATTTACAGTAATTGTTTCTGTGACATTTGTCATAGTACAATAACGTGGAAAACCAGCCACAAATCATTTTAGATTAATCGAAGGAGCATTATCTTAATTAGGATGAGACAGGGCCAGGACTTCTGATTCTCCCCCTTCTTGGCTTTGTGATTTTAGGAAAATTGTTTACCTGCCTAAATAGTTCTTTCTTCATGTATATAATTTTTTCATCTTACTGTTGTAATGATTTAAAAGATATTACAGGTAAATTCTCTAATGTACTAGTTCAGGATATTTCCTTTGTTCAAAATTCCTGAGATCATAAATATTTTAGATGTTGTAGTACAGTGGTTCCCCTGTTCACAAACATTTTTGTTTGTTAAAAATTTGGTTTGTAAGTGAAAATGTTTAGCAAAATTTTGTATTTGTAGGCAAAATCTACACCAGGTGAGAAACATGACTATGGCCATCTTTCCTGTACAAACACAAACATAGTCATCTTTTCAAAATCTTGGATCAAATTAAATTCATGAACTGAGGAACCACTACAATTGAAAATATATAATGACCTGTTTTGGGAATGGAGTCCAAGTTTATACTCAGAGTTCATTTATGTGTCACATATATTTTATACAAATATACCAAAGGTGATTTTATGCTGTATTTTTAGTACACCTACCTTTTGACTATAATGTATCTTGAGATCAAATGTACAGTTTTCTACATGTGATATTGTAGTTTATATCTAAAGTTTCCCCTGAAGCATTATATGCTCCCATGTGGGGCTTTTGGGAAGTGGCTGGATCATGGGTGTATGATATTGGACTATGGGCATGTGATAACTGGATTAGTTCACTGATTGGTTTAGCCTAGTTCTGGGTGTGGATAATGGGAAGCCTCATTCTCAGTATGGATGGCACCCAACAATAGTGAAATAAAAGGGAATAAAAAGGGAAAGAAAAGATCTATGTTGCTGCTCCATCTTCCATACCATATACTGTTTCTCCTCTCTAATACCCTCCTGCCATGCTGCCCTGTCTTGGAGTGAGCGTGCTATGGACTGAAACCTCTATGAACTGTGAGCTAAAATAAACCTTTCCTTCTTTAAATTGTGGTTGATGAGCATTTTGTCGCAGAAGTGAGAAAGTAACTAAGACAAGTGTCATGTGGTGCTCAAAATATTTTGAATTTGGGATTATTTCAGATTTTTAATGTTTTGGATTATGGATGCTCCTGACCCATAATAGGCAGCTACAATTTCTAAAGTCCACACTGCAATTTCTAAAACTCTAATGTATAAAAACATAGATTAACATTTAAGTTTTGTAGTGGTGTCCAGTAGTTATTCTCCATTTCTTTCTTCATGATGGATAACAATTTCACCCATAAAAGAAAGATGACACATTGTTTTGGTGGAAATATACCCTGTATTATTTCCCTGTACAATGAAAACAAAGCAAAAGTCCAAGTTAAAAAATAAGTTTCAAGACAACTGTATCAACTTTACTGTGGTAGCAACTAACACAAATTCTCAGTAGCTTTTATATGAAAATTTTGTTTTGTAGTCATGTTACATGAGCACTGCTATATAGGTGGACCCCAGGCTATAGGTGAATCAAAACTATACTCAAAATTTTATTTTCTCCTTGAGAAACTGAACCATACACTTTAAAAATTTTGATGTCACGAACATCAAGTCTGGTCACATTTCAATTGCTGAAGCATAACACGTGACCATGTCATAGTGTCAGATTATTAATCATCCATGGAGAGAGTGGGATTGAATATTTGAAATCTACTCTAAATTACTTGTTTAGCCAAAATTATTTCTTTTTCTCTGTATTTTACTCAAAATTCATCTTTACCTTCCCCCCAAAATAATTGCCAAAAGTCTCATCTGGTCCTTAGCCTCACTGGTTCTGGGATCTCATGGTATCCTATCAAGAGCTAGAATTTATGACCCAAACAGGCAAGTCGTTTGCCTCTTCCCATCTCAGTATTATTGTTGTAATGATGCAAGGGTGGAAGAGAGAGGGAATAAATACATCAGAGCCTCCCTCTCACAGAGGAGGATTGGAAGATGCATAGCAGTCACTGTCCTATACAAATGAAAAAACCCAAACCGTTTGGAACAACTTGTATGAGCTTCTTATCTTGGCAGTGCATTTTATTTCTCAAGGGGTTTTTGTTCTCTTAGCTGGAAATAAATAGGTCTCAAAGACCATTGGTCTTTATGATCCTTGGTTTTATCCTAAAGGAATTTCTGCAATGTCTTTCCTTGGCTGAGTCATAAATTCTTTACAGGTTCAACAGTTGTCTAAGGCTACGTCTTGCCTGAGCAAATAACACATACTAAAGGTCATTTTACACCTCAAATAGTTGGTCTTTCTCAGCAATGTTTCATTTTATCTGCTTGGTTCTAGTCAGGTTTATGTGCCAGTAGTCCATCTATACCCTTCCTGTGACATTACTCTTTCTGGAGGTAATCACAGGTTTTTGAACTTGTCCTGCTTCTGGGAGACCAGATTTTTACTTCTTTGTGCTCATTTATTCTGGCTGAAAGAATTTCCAGGGGTAACCTTAGTCCAGTCAGAGGCTTCAACAAAAGCTTCCAAGATTTCACCCTTGATTAAATCTTTGCCTAACACGAAACCTAAATCAACCTTAGTTGTTCAGAAGATAAATATTTTTGTCTTTCAATAATGCAAGTCCTGAAATACCTAGATTCTCTTTTCTTCAACTTAGTCCTTCATGAAAAATGATGGATTCTTTCTTAAAATACTCTTTCTTGTCATGCTTTGTCAGATGAAACAAATGGCATCCAAGGTACATTAGTAACACTGACTGTTGCAAATTCCTTGCTTAAAGCCACATATTCTACGCATCATTTGCAATCCATGTTGTTTTGTCATTGCATATTACATTACCATTTTCCCAGACTGCATTGATTGTTTTCCAATATGGACACTGGTTTCCAAAGCAAAAGTAGTATTTAGATTTTTGTTATTTTTGTGTCTCATTTGTAAATATTGGTTTTTGTATTTGTTATATTCTTAAGGTAAAAAAAATAAAACCTCAACATTTCAATGACTTATTCTCAACATTTGTTTTTTATTCACAGGACTTGGATGTCTACTGTTATATGGTAGACTTGTTGCTCTTATCTCTGCTCAGCTCTGTTGTAGGACATAGGCAGTAGACAGCTCTAGCATATGCTAATCCTCATTTCTCCAGAAAGATCGAGAGGCTTCAAATTCAAATGAAGAAGAAATATTTTCCCAAAGGGTGGAGAACAGGTAAAGTTTTGCAAATAATATACCCTCTGATCCACAAACCAAATTGGCATGTATTTAAAATTACTTATATCATAAGCAGAATTGCTTTCCCTGAGTTTTCAATATCACATGCAATTGGGACAAATTAAAATAATACAAGCTAACATACATTTTCTAAATGCTACAATTCATCTAAGAACATCACAAATATTATTCCACTAGTGAGTTGGGAGTAATTATGCTTATTATATAAAAACAGGGAGATGAGCTCTGAATGATTTAGTGACTTATCTTGTAGTGCAGGGGAAGACTTAAACCTTTGACCTGGTTGTATCTGATAATAGAAGTCATGATTTGAACCACTATGCAAGCTGCCTGTCAAAAAAGTTGCACCCATTCAAAATACATCGCAGTTAGGAAACTGTAAAAATAATTTCACTATAGAAATAATTATGAGATAGGTAAAATTGGTAAGATAATATAAAGTTAATTTTTTAATCATAGGTTGTATCTAAAAATCATGAATTGTGGAAGAAAGAATGATTGGTATTTTTTCTATATGAATTAACAAGCTTACCTCTCTATAAAGCTCCTATCGTCAGGCATGGTGGCACACACCTGTAATCCCAGCACTTGGCAGGCTGAGGCAGGAGGATTGTTACAAGTTCAAGGCCACTCTGGGCTACAAAGTGAGCTCAAGGCCAGCCTGAACTGCACAGTGGGATCCTGTCTGAAAAAGACAAAAAAAACAAAAGAAAGAAAAACAGCTCTATCTCTTGAAAAATGGCAAGATTATGGTAGGTAGCCATGGGTGCAACTTTGAGCCATTTGCAGTTATGAAAGTATGTCATTTGGACCACAAAAGAAAAGAAAGATATGGAATCACTTAAAAACAGTAGTATTCAATAAAATTGCCAGATTTGCATTTCTTTTTGGCTATTACCCACAGCATTTATTTCTACATTTAGTATTTGTATTTCTTGATAGAATATAATTGCTTAATTAATCAAGTGCTACTTTAAAGAGACAACATAATCCGTTTTGATTCTTTTTTATTCCTGGAGAAAATCTTGGATAAATGGCATTTTCAGTGGTCTTAGTTACTATTTGTATATTTCAGTCTATTCTAAGTGAAAGCAAGCACTTAAATGCACTATCAAATTGAAGACAGGCCCTCAGGAAAAGAGGTTTCATTTACATGCAGCGTATAGTGCTTTTTGTAAGAACATGTTTGACTTTGCACTTTTCCTTGGTAGCAAATGGGAACAGAATAAATGTAGTGTGCAGAATTCATTTGACAGCTTAAAAACCTTAATAGCATTTGAATTCTTTTTATGTTATATATTCCTAACAATGCAAATTTTCAGGAGAGTAAAATTTCTGGTATTGTAAAGAAAGACATTAGCATGATTTCAGATTTCAAAAAAGTAGTTCATGTGGCATAGTCAGTGAATAGCAAAGATATTTTACAATAAAGGATCCATGTACTTTATTCTCATTCAATCAAATTCAAGTAAGAACTGATTATTTGAAAATGTATACACTAAAAGTAGAAATAACATTTTTTTTTCTGATAAAAAAGTCACCAACCTATTGGATGGCAAACTACTCAAGGGTCCTATAAGAACAGAGTGTACAGATAATGGCATTTTCTTTGTTGAAGCTAAACCTATACCACATTTGTGCATAAAAATTTAAAGTCAAAAGCAATAATAGTTCCATTTTAAAATGTAGGAAATAATTACAAATGAGCTTCAGCTTTCTGCCATAAAGTATTTGCATGAATAAGTTTGCTATAAATTTGAGTCCTTATCCACAGTACAAATCCTTATACACAGTCCTTATCCTTATACACAGTATAAAGACATTGACATGGAAACACATAAGAAATTTCACGTAAATTCATTTCATTAGTTTAATTCAAGCCAGGCATCACTGTACAGCAGGCATTTTGACCTGCCTGTGATTGCAACTGAAATTAGTGGAAATTATCTTGGAGTATGTGAAAAGTCATTGCTAGATTTGAGACCAAACTCAATACTCTGTCAGTCTCAGGGTTTGTGTGAGAACTAGTTGAACAATGGCTTTCATATTCTTTTACGTGGAAGTTGACTACAGTCATATAAATATGTAAATCCTAGTTTCATTTTTTAATTTTAAGGAAAATGCCCAATAATTTTAGAGTACTCACTCATAGTTAAAGGAGTAAATTAGATTTTAGAGGCACTTAAATTCATTTGGGAACTGGAAGTGAGGAAGAAGAGGTATGAGAGACACGTTTGTAATTACTAAAATAGCTTTTTCTTTTAGGCAGTGCCTAGCAACTTTCATCGGTTCTAATCTCTCCCTTACTAATTCTGTTTTTCTATCAAAAATTGCTGTGTTGCTGGCACATCTGATTCTCATTATTTTCTGAGAAGGTAGTTCTTACTGTTATTCTTTGAGTTGGTTTCATTCTGGACAATACAGTCCTTCTGGTTCAATTTAGTTGTTTCTTCACAATGATGCCATTTTATTTCACTTGACCTTATGGACATAAATGATGTAAGGAAGTGTTTTGAACCATCTCAAATCATCATAACATGTCTCAAGAGTTGGCAATTTAGAATTATGAAAGAAAAATGATTATAGAAGTAGTTTTTTTTTAAAGAGAATATAGGGTTCATTTAAAAGCACATGTAGTTGTAAGAAGTAATACAAGGAGAGTCTGTTTACCCCTTACTAAGCTCTAGCCTAGTTTCTTTCAGTAATGTCATCTTGCAAAATTATAGTGTAGTATCACAACCAGAACATCAACACTAACATATTCTACTGATTCAGAGTTCTCCAATTTCAGCTGCGCTCATTTTGGTGTAATAGCATACCAAAGTTTCTTACTGCTATTTAACAGTATCTCAGTATGCACAGTTTTACCCATGCCCTCTCTCATTTATTCCTAGCTTCTGGTAAGCACTGTTCCACTCCCAAATCTTACGAGATCACATTTTTTATTTTATACATTAGTGAGATTATGAAGTACTTTTCTTTCTGTTCCTGTTCTATTTCACTTAACTTGAATCCAGTTCCATTCAAACTTTTACAAATGACAAGATTTCATCTCTTAATAGCTGAATAGTGTTCCACTGTGTGTATTTCCCATATTTTTTGGACATTCATCAACTTGTGAATACTTAGATTGCTTCAGTTCCTTAGCTACTGAGAAGAGTGCTGCAATAAATGTAGCAGTTATAATATTTTCAGTTTGCAATGGGTTTATCAGGACATGACCCATTACCTGCTGAGATGCATTGGTATTGAAGGCATTCATATTTAAAGTAATTATTGGTATGTTCAAGTTTATGTATGCTATTTTATTTTTTTTTCTCCCTACTTGTACCCATTTTTTATTATTGTGAGGAAAATATTAAGATTTTACTTCCCTTTAGGTTCCAGTAGCCTCTCCCCACTAATAAAATATAATTGTTTCAGACTATTTCTGCTACACATTGAGTACTACAACAAATAATGTTTTAATTTTTGCTTTAACCATAAAACATGATCTAGAAACTGGCAACAATGATTCATTAATACTTACCGGCATTTTACTTATCTCACTGTCCATCTTTCTATTGTATAGTTGCAAACATTTTCCTTTTGTCACTTCTTTCCTAATCAGAAGCATCTTCTAACCATTTCTACAGTTGCTTCTGCTGGGTACAAATACTTTCAGTTTCTTGGGTTTGAAAATGTCTTTATTTCCTCTATTATGCCGAGGAGATAGTTTTGCCAATATAAAATTTATGGTTTTTTTTTTCATCAGTTGGAAAACGTTGTGTCAGTTCTTTTCAGATGAGAAATTCATTGTTATTGAAACTGGTATTTCTTTATCTGGAGGTGTTGTTTACTCTGGTGACTTTTTCTTTATTTGTGGGTGGTTTTACTTTTTGTTTTATTTATTTGTTTGTTTGTTTATTTATTTTGAGACTAGGTCTCACTCTAATTCAGGCTGGCCTTGAACTTACCATGCACCCCTTCTGGCCTGAAACTCATGGCAATCCTCCTGCCTCAGCCTCCAGAGTGCTGGGATTACTGTCATGGTTCACCATGCCTGACTTTTCCTTTGTTTTTAGTTTATAAAAGTTTAATCATAATATGTCCTGACAAGGATTTCTTTGTATTTATTCTGTGTTTCACTCAGCTTCTTGAATCTATAAAATTGCCTTTAACCAAATTCAGGAGCTTCTTATCACTCAGTACCTTTTGAGTAATCTGTCAGTGTCACGTCTTTCCCCTCTGCTTGAGACCCTAATGCTATCAATACGTGTGGTGTTTTTCTGTTACAGCCCCTGATGCTTTGCTTATCTTCTATGTAGGCTACTAATTTTATTAGTACATGCTTGCAGTATGTAAGGGTTACATGCACCATGGGGAGTTGGTCCGTGTCCATAACACACCTTCTGTTTACTTCTCATTCCCCTCCTTTACCTACCCTCTTCCTCTTGCAGAGTTGTATGCTTGGCAGGGAGACTTCAAGTCCTCCAAAGGTGAAAACATCAACTACTTGGCTTTTTGCAGAAAACATAATTCTGACCCCTACATGGAGATAAGTAAAATTTATCTATTAGCTTAGTCATTCAATAATTATTTATTTTTATTTTACAATGAATCTGCTTAATTCATATGACAGAAAATTTCATATATTTTTAACAAGTACCAAAGATTATTACTGGTTTAGGAATAATCATCTATGATAATAAAAAATGTAATTAAAAATATGTAACACTCTCCTAAGAGGTATAAATCCACAAAAACAGAAAGAAACACTCACTGAAGCTTTATGTTGGAGTTGCCTGAACCCTGTGTCCTGAAGAATGAATTATGCAGTGCACATGGCAGTGGTATTGGTATCTCAAATCAATAAATATTGAACAAATGAAAATTAATCAAATTATATTGATCAACATTTATTGAACCCTTGAGACATTATTCAGGCAATGTTAGGCATTTTCAAAAGAATAAATCACCCTGATAAACACGAGAGAGAGGAAGTGATTTAGCTTACTTGTCTTAAGGAGATAGAATGGCAAGGGGA
>NW_004955407.1:13760625-13765880 GCF_000276665.1 Chinchilla lanigera
TATTATATTAAATAATTTGTCACAGTGCTAAAGATAAGGCAATTCTTCCAATGAAGATAACTTAGCTGGATTACAATCAAGCTGTTTCACTTTTTGGGATGATGTGCTGCAATCCTCTCGAGTTACATTTTACCCTTTTGGAAGTAATCAGAGAATTCCCCATGTACCTGAGCTCTATGATGGAATGCAAACACTTTCTTAACAATTTTTTATTTGTTTTGTTTTGATTTTCATGATACCAGGTAAAGATAATGTCCTTGATACCGGTAAACTCAAATCATTCTAAATTAGCTTTGTACTCTAGAATTGGAGTATGAGCCGTTATACCACATAAACTCTGAATTTCACATGCCACATGATGCTACTCTGCCCCTTAGGAAATGTGGATACAAATTATCTTTAACATTATTATGTAGTCTACCCAATCTAACATTTAAAAGCGGGCAGATACTTTCAAACAGAAATCCCAAATTATGAGTAATGGGCTTCTGAAGTGTATGATGTGTTGACTAATCCAACACCAAATTCATCGAATGAATTTACTGTAATTACTAATTTACATCATTTTCCAAAATGAGACAAAATAGATAACAGTTAGTGAAGTGATAAAAGGGAGGAACTTTTACCTTTTAACCGCACCTAATCTAATTGAAAGCTTGATAACCAGTACCAACAAAAACATTTTTCTCTATCTAGAAACTGCAAATTGAACAACAGTGAAGAGGACAAAGATTGATCATACAATTCTCCATAATAATTCAGACATTATTGACTTTTATTTTCAGAATAAAAAAATTAAGCGAAAGTTATAAATATTTTCAGCCATAAAGGAAATGTACAACATAGCATGACGACCGACAATATCACCTATCTTGCTGTCTCTATGTCGTGCCACATTTGCGTCAGACATTAATCCCTACACAGAAAACTTTACAAACAGTCAAAACTGACTGTCAGCCTTCATTCGCTCCCTCTGCTTCTTCGGGTAACTGCTATCCTAAGTCATTCTGTTTAATACTAGGTTATACGCTCGTAGGCTCAGAACATGCTCCACAGGAGAAGGCACATTGGCATTAAAGGAAACAGTACAGGAAGGTCGCGCTCACTTTCCGTCACCCCTTGAAACAAGTCATACTACTTCCATTCCAGAGGATTCCCTCTTATGAAAGGAATTGTGAAGACACAGAGACACAGAGAAGAACCCGGACAAATACAAAGTACTAACCACCCCTGCTCCCTGCTCCTGCCAAGTTTCTTATCCTTAATTGATACCTCTTTTGTGTGATCATAGTTCTTCTCAAATATATCTTTACTTTATCGAATTAGTCATTGAATACACAGATTGCCCTGATCTTCTTTTTCCATTTTTTGCCTTTCCTTCCTTAGGAAGTCTTCCTTGTCATATAAAACTTATATTAAATGCATTTTAATATGTTTTCTGTGTATATTAAATGCATTTTAATATAAGTTATGTTTTTCTCTTGTTATTTTGTCCTTCATTACAGATGTCTCAGTCATAGGTAAGGAAAATTAATTTTTATCCCCTAAATATGATAGTACTATGTGGTTTTAAGTAATGTAGCCCTATTTCATGTATTTTAATGTCTCTACACAAACCTATGGATTGAATATCATCATATTAATTTCTCATATTCATGTTAGTGACCATTTAGATGGTTTCCACTTTTCCATTTCTGTAAATATTCCTACCAAAAATATTCTGTCCACAAATTTCCAGCTACATGTTCACAAATTCCTATATATTATATACCTATATAATTCTATATAGTATATAATTAGTGTGTACCGTATATGATGTGCTAAATTCTACAAATTATGGTCAGATTACTATCAAAAGAAATTATAGTAATTATTATTTTAAAATTACAATTTGTCCACATTTTCTTCTAAATTTGATACAATCATGGCTCAATTTTCCCAAAAAGGTAAGTTCTACATGGTGTCTTTAAAGTTACATTTTCTTGCCTTCCTTCTTCTCGGTGCTTTTAACATTTATTTGTATTTTTATACAAGTAAAAATTTTATTTTTTACAATATCAGTACCATATGTCTAGTTGTAGAAAGAAACTTTTTGTACTGCTCAGAATTTAGTCTATTTCCTGAATCAAGGGTTCTTCTTTCACTAACTTTTTTGGGGAAAAAAATAACCACAGCTAATTTAGTGATTGCTACTCTTTTACTCTAGTTTGTTTCTCTGAGACACCTATTGTTTGTGAACTGGAAGTTCTAACCCTCTTTTCCTCTCAACTTCAAGCTTTTTTTCCCATGTATTCATCTCTCTGTGCTGCACTTTGTTTAATTTTCTCTGCTTTATTTATCAGTTATTGATTCATTTTTTTAATGGCCACTAATTTTATATTTAATCTACCTGTTGTTTACTGTTGTAAAATTTTTAATAATTTCCAAATTTGTCCATCCTATATTTCATTTTAACAGTATATTTTCTAAGCTTCATCTTTTCTTGTATTATTTTTTATGTTTTGGATTTATCATTTCATTCATTGATTTTTCACTTAATAGTCATATATCCATTATCTACTAAGTGCCAAACACTGTACTGTGGTAAGTTATAAATCACCGTGCAAACCGGACAAAGTCATCACCTCCATAGAGCTTATATTTTAGTTAGAAAAAAGACACTGAACTACTCATTCATTTCTGATATCACATTAGTCATGTTAATCTACAGAGCCACAGGCAAACTATAAAATTATCCAACATTGATCAATTCCAAGTTTTTATCATGCAGAGTAAGCTGGCTCCTGGGCACAGGCTGACCACGTTTTTTTGTATTTTAAGTTCATTTGTATCATCCCTTCCTCTACCTCCACATTTTTATTGGCAAGCATTGAAGTTCAAGAAGGATAACTTCTACACAATTTCTCCATCCTCACTGGCAGAAGTAAAGCCCTGAGAACACTATATACTACTGGAAAGATCCTCCCTCAACACAAAATTACACTAGCACATAAGGACACACAACAATACCATTGTGCTCCCCCAACTATTTTATACCCAGCACATCAGAAAACACAGGACCCTAAGGTCAAACAAGGCAATTCCCTGAATTTAAATCTATTTTTCCCTAGCATCTACTTTATTACTAACCTCATCCTATATCCTTTCAGCCTTTTAAATGATTCCATTCTGTTTTTTTTGTTTTGTTTTTTGTTTTTTTCCGGTACCGGGAATCAAACTCACAACCTCACTCTTGCCAGGCAGGCGCTGTGCTGCTGAGCTAAATCCCCAGCCCCTAAATGATTCCATTCTGATGTTATAACACATGATTTGTAAGCCCCCAAAATCTTTTAAGTTTTCTGAAGATTATCTTTACCCGACTCTAATGGAAAGTTGACTTTTATTGTTTGGTAATCTATACCAGTAGTATGTTTCAGAGTAGTGGATACTATTATCTTTGATCTTCATAGCTTCTGCAGGAGAGGAAAAATGTTTTTCTCTTTTCCCTTTCTGAATTCTCAGTTGGAACAGATCCCTGTAACAAAAGACATGGAGGCATGGCTGTGGGATCTGTGTCTGGTCCCTTACTCCTTGCAGATTGACACGCCATTCCTACTATTTCCTGGCTACCACGAACTAAGTAGCTTTGCTCCACCATGCCCTTCCACTATGTTTCTGCCTTGGAGCCAGTGAATTATGGGTTAGAACCATGGGTAAAGTAAACCTCTCCTTTAAATTGTAGATATCGAGTATTGTGCCTCAGCAGTGAGAAAGCTGACTAATGCACACCTCCTGCACACACAAGAGATACTCAGGAATGAGGCAACCTCAAAGAGATGGCTTAGAGTTCAGGCTTAAATAACTCTGTAAAGTGAAACCAAAAAGGAATAGTGTTGGGGAGGTGATCGGGAACAGTAAGGTAAACAACTATGAGGTTTGGTTTGCAGATTTACAGTGGTGCCTTCTTTAAAGGCTTTAGTGACTTAAGGTCATCCTCCACTCTGATACAGGGAGGGAGACACCCTTCTAAGTGGAGAATTTCTTTATAGATATAAATTTCTTTTATAAAAGGATAACTTCTACTTTGTTTTCAGAGCTTCTCTTATGTCTAAAGTTTCTCAAAATAATCAGCTAAAATTAATTATGCCAAAAAGGCGTAATTTGCAGTGGCATGCTCTGGTAACCTCCACCGCTTACCTATGACAGTTAGTTTCTTTCCTCAAAATCTCCAAGCTTGAATCCTATATTGTAGCAGAAAATGTCCCCCGCCCCAGCCAGTATACTTCAGTTTCTTAGTTACTCAGGTAATAGTTCCTGTTCCAGTTCTGGTTGCTTCTGTCTCTTGGAAATGGCTGGTTACTCTGATAAATAGCGGTCACTGTGATGGGTATTGCATAAACCAATCCCCAGGTGACAAGCCATCCTGCCTCTGCACTTCCTGCTTGCTCATCTCATATAAGCCCTAGACCACCAGCGATCAGGACCTGATATTCTGGGAATGATCCCTACCAGTGCCCCTTGGCGTCAATAAATCTGCCTCCAAATCCTGGGTGTCACTTTTATTTCTCTGCTTGCTTTGCAATATCATCAGATTATATGACACAATAAAGTTGCTAGAGACAGTAAGTAAAAAAATAAGTTGCACAGTTATATTTCAATTTCCCAAATATTAGGATGTGCCAAACAAAATCAAGTAAATCTAAATTTAATTTAGTGCCCTATATTTTATCTAACAGTCCTAAATACTGTACTTTTATTTTTTATTTTTGTCTTTTTGAGACAGGGTCTCACTATGCAGTTCAGGCTGGCCTTGAGCTTACTTTGTAGCCCAGGGTTGGTCTCAAACTCATAACAATCCTCCTGCCTCAGCCTCCCGAGTGCTGGGATTACAGGTGTGCACCACCACACCTGGCTTTTGTACTTTTATTGGTGTTATTTGAATCTAGCATTCCAATTGTGTTGAAGAATTAAACTTGCTTTTCTCTCCTATGATACTTTCTATATTTCTGTTACTTATTGACAATTTTGCTATTGCTAAAATGACTCTTCCAACATTCTATAAACTAAATTATAGACTTCCTTTTCTGCACTGATTTCATCCTGTACCCAAACTTATCTCATGACCATATTTCAAGTTTCACCATTACTAGTAGCTACAATAATTCCATAGTATCAGTTTCAAAAGCCCTACTATAAAATTATTTTATCCTGAATAATTTGCAGCTCACTGCTTTATTATACTGAGTTCTGTAAAAATTCCATATCAACCAGGCCAA
>NW_004955407.1:13766395-13773006 GCF_000276665.1 Chinchilla lanigera
TGTATTCTCAACTTTAAATTACAGTATATCATTATAATCACATTTGAGTGTATATTTTCAATATTTTCTCTTTTCTTTTGCATGGTTGTACTTTCTGTCAAAACCACAGCCTTGATTAAGCTAACTGTGTACATACTCCACACCTATACCATGGAGCTAATTGTGGCTGGCAGAAACACATAATTTTTTGAATTGTCTCAGTATAATTCAGACACTTAATTTCAAGTGGTTCTGTATGGATGCTTATAGTATTTTCTTCATTCACTCTTCTAGCAAACTATGCTATAGATTTTACTTACTCCTCAAACTTTAAAGCTTCATCACTAATTTGCTAATAAGCCAAGTAAAATTGGGAAAAATTATTGCAGTTAGCAGCATGAAAATAATTTTTGACCTCCAAAAGAGTTCTTTTATTAGACTAAATGGGGAGGGAAATCTTTCCAGAACTGAAGGGAGATGAAAAAGTTAAATGCAGAGAAATCTTTCCAGAACTTTTACTAAAAAGAGAAATAGCAATGGGTGATAGATGAAGAGACATGTGGGTCAAAAAGGCTCTTATACTGAGATGAATTATAGAATGTCGATGAAAATGATTCTATAGATAAGAAAATCGTGCCTATCAGCTGATTAACTGTGCTGACCACTCTCTTTCCCTTCCAAGGTTCTGAAGTTCCTTGATCTTTGTTTTTTCCTGACCCAGGGGCTACTTATTTGGGCTTAGTCTTTTATACACTTTTATTTACTTCTCCAGATGGTCTCACTCAGGCACTGAATATCACATATACACAAATGATTCTCAAGTTCACATCTATAGTCTCATATGGTCCATTTGACTCTAGCTTTGCTTTTGCAAATGTGTATTGAACATGACCCTTCATGAGCATGATCCTTCCTGACACTCAGCATCCAAACATAATGTATCTGAAACTCAGTTTTATTCATCTTAAATCAGTCTCTCCCTTTATCTTTAGGATGTCAGCTTAATGGTTGTGCAATGCTTGTAATTTTTGGTTGAAGTAGAAAATCTTGATCTTCTCTCTTTTTTTTTTTTTTGGTTTTTGTTTTTTTGGTTTTTCTCCGGTACCGGGAACCTAACTCACGACCTTACGCTTGCCAGGCAGGCGCTTTTGCCGCTGAGCTAAATCTCCAGCCCCTTGATCTTCTCTTTATTATCATTATTTTATTTCAAGTCTTATCCACAGTTTTGAAGTAATCTTATTGTCTCTGCTTTCAAACTATTTTCTTAATTTTCACTTTGCTAACATGGTCCAAGTCACCATCTTTTCTCTTTAGATTATTATAATAACCCTAATTATTCTCTCTTCTTCCTTTATTTCTTTCTAACTCACTTGGACCACAAAATCCAGAGTCTTTATTCTAAAATAAAAGAGTCAGTTTATTCTATGAGGATTGGTTTATGCCTGCTCTACTTATTGTATGCCCCCAATGTGAAACATAGATTCTATCTGGGAATGAATGAACTTAAACTCATTTATAGTGAGATTCTAGCTATTGGAAGTTATGGCTGAGGGCCTGTTTCTTTGACTTGTATACCTTTCATTTCTTTTTTTCTTTCTCTAGAGCTCTGGGTAAAATTTCCAGTACCTTGTTCAATACAATTGGTGAGAATAGGTATGATTAGTTAATTTTGCATTACTATTGTGAAATACCTAAGAAAATTGATTTATAAAGAGAAAAGGTTTATTTAGCCCAATTTTGTGTGCCCAAGGTCCAAATGGCATATTGCTGGCTTGATTAAAACTATAACACTTCATGGTGCAACAACAATGGCTGGGACTATATGTCAGAGAAAAGAGCTCATCTCCAACTGGAGAAGAAAGAGGTAGAGAGAGGGCAGCTGGGCCAGGGTCCCGCAGTCCCTTCCAGGGCCCACCGACAATGCCTAAGTACTTCCCACACCTGCCCACCTCCTGAAGGCTCCTTCACTCCCTAATAGTTTGTTTTTGTTTTCCTAACAAAACACGTTAAATTTTATCAAATGTTTTTCTGCATCTATTGAGATATTCATATCATTTTTATTCTTCATTCCTATAATGTTGTATATTTGATCACTTGTGAATTCCAGGCATATATCTCATTTAATCATAGTGTTATAGGATCCTTAAGCCATGGATGCTGGCCTAGATCCGGAGCCATGGAGACCACCACAAGTCACATTTCACGGCCATTGCTCTGGTGCTGGGGTCCATAGAAAAGTTGTGTGTTTATTCGTTCTCCTTTCCTGTTTTGTAAGAATCTTTGTCTTATGTTGTCATGTCAAGGCTGGAGGGAAGAATAATATGGGCAATATGAACTCACCCTGTTCAATATTTTCACCCTGTCCAATGTATCTTTTCTTATTTTTTCTAAAACAATATTGCTCACCTGACTTTCTTAGCTTCTGAAAAGGTTATTGCTCACCTGACTTTCTTAGCTTCTGAAAAGGTATTTCTCATGTGTAAATAATTGTTTGAGTTAATGTATCTGTAAAGGGATGGGTGAGAAAAAAATGTATTTTTCCATCTTCAGGCATAAACCTTAACTCTTTCATGTTTTAATTAAACTGTTCTACCTTTAAAATAGGGATTACCACCTTATTTAATAAAGTTCTTGAGGAAATGAACCAAGAAAATCAGGGTAAATTGTCTGCTTCAAAAATCTAACCAATAACTAGGATGGCGATTTATTGACCATTTTCATATTATGATATTGAGTAGGAAGAATATTCAACAAATTACTGAAATAAAAAGTACAGAAGAGACTACTTGCTCTACAAAAGAGGATAATACTTGTAGGAGATCTAATTTCTGAGCCTGGCTCTGGATACACTTTAGATAATCACACTTCCATGCCAGGACTGGTCAATGGCATTACAAATGAGTCAAAACAAAGGTGGCAAATAAACTGTATTTGTAGTGCTAGAGTTCAGAAAATGCTTCCCTAAAATCTGACAAAACAGCAGAATCAGGAAGATCACACTTCGTTTCTTTTTTCTCTTCTGAAGCTGGATATAAGACCTTCATCTGAGAGGTATGGCATCCCAATTCCTGGAGAAAAGGAACATCCTTATCTCTGAAGATAGTGGGAGATAGGGAAGAATTGGAATACATAGGACGTGCTCAGTGGCCCTCACATTAGTAACATTATATCATACACTTTTGTCCTTCAATTATATTTCTTTGTGACTATCCACGCTGCTTCAAACGTAAGGACAGAAACACATAAGTTTTGCCTGTTTAATTTCTGAAGACTTGTGTCACTTAAAACTTATACCAAGTAAATTTGTAGGCTTTTTCTCTTGCAAAGCTATCTTTTACTGTTTAGGTCTCAGTCATGGACTCAGTGATAGGAGAGGAAGATACATTCCACCTCCTAAAATAGCTATGAAAATGCTGTCCGTGTTGGGCTTTTGAAGAACACACATAATAATATGGGCACACATACTAGCAGGATGCTTTTGGTGCAAGTAATAGAAACTCAGACCAGTGTAGCCCGAATCAAAAAGGAAATAATGTACTTCCCTACTTGAAAATCCAACACTGAATCTGACTGCAAACACAGCAGAACTCATGGGCCAAAACATACATTTTTAAAAAATGTGCCAGCCTTATCTTTTTCCTGCAGGTTGGTTTTATCCAGTAATTGGGGGTTTAGGATACTGACAGCTCAGAATACCTTTTCTTTTCATTCTTTCTTCCTTTTTTCTTTTTTTTAGATTGTAACTCAAGAGGAGAGTGCTTTCTTTTGTCAGTGTCTAAGGTGAAAGACCAAGAAAGGAATTTGGACTACTCTCTCCAGGTCAGTTTTGGCATGACTGGGAAGAAAGAACAGAAGTCAGAAAGAAGGAAGTTATGAAGAAAGGATCTTAAGGAGCTGATAAACGACAGCTTCTCCAGCCTGAAGTATAAATGATTTCAGCTTTTAGTAACTACATTTTTCATTTGTCAACAGTCCAAACTAGATAGGTAGCTAAGTTCTTGCTGATCTATAATTTTCTGCTTTTGGTGGTAACCTTGGACTCTACAGCACCAAACACATTTGGAATGTGAAGAACTAAATCAGATATACAATGCTTTTTATTCTTCCAAAAACTCGTGCTTCTTTATAGATAGCTTCTTAATCTCAAAATGCCTTCTAAAAGCACATTCTATTCTTGGTCTTTGCTGTGTCTGCTCCTTCCCCGGACATTTTTTCATTCTCTTTGTGTTTCTTCTTTGCTTGTCTTCTTGTTCATTCTCTCTTTTGAAAGCTCTACAAGGTCACTCAGAGATTTCTCAACTGTGTTACTGGGGGATTGAATTTTTCAAATGTAAGTGGGGCTCAGTGCTGCCTTTGTAATTAGTTTATTTTCCTTCTGTTCTTTCCGGCCATGTCCTGCCTCCACATGTGCTACACAGTTTTAGGTGTCAGTGATGTCATGAACTACAAGCTGAAATTTTGGCAGTAAGACAAAGAAAGAGCTCATTCTCAAATATATCTTGAATGTATTTGCAATTGCTAAACTAATATTTGGTAGGTGATTTGAGATCTAAAACTATAAAGTATATTTACTTAAGAGTGGACTCGTTGAACCTGTAATTTACCTTATGTTATAAAAATGAAGGTAATGTGTTTATGAACTCAAATATTTCACAGTGGCAGTCAAAGTCAGATGAATATTTGCCATGCCTGGCTAAGATCTACCATATTATATTAGTTGAAGTTCACAGTTCTATTTTAAGAGGGAAAATACTTGACTGATCAAACATATTGTATATTTAAGACAGTGTAAGATGGCATAATTGAAAATTTACTTTGAACAATAGAAAATGTTGGCTACACATGTATGTGTTTCTTCTTCCAAATAGGAGCAGAAATACATATGGAGAAGATTGGAGTGGAAACAAAGAAGGCCCCGTTTGAACAAAGACAATTGCAAAATCACAGCCTGGGTGGCCCAGACCCTCATGTTAGCAATACTATTCATCCCACGATAAATCAATACCATTGTAAAAACTGGTCAAATAGGAAGGATAGTGACAAAATTAATACCTGCAGCAATTAAAATGCGATTAATAATGCACTTCTAAAAGACAGTATTAAGGCTTCAAATACTAACTTTTTATAATTTATAAATACAGTATCACTGGGCAGTTCTACAGTGTGGCAGACCCTTGCTTTGCAAATGTTGACTATTTTTATCCATCCCACAACTCTGATGTAATCCTACACTGAAAGATAAACTAAGACACTGAGTAAATGAGAAGTTTTCCCTCACAGATCTGCAAATATATTGGTGGCGGTGGGAGTGGAGTGGGGGTGTAAATTATTAACCCAGGACTCTGAGTTCCAAGCAGAGACATTAAACAACGTGTTCCTTATTTTTAATGACAATTATAAAGTCTTTTATCTCCAACAACTCGATAAGAGGAAAGCATATGTCACATTTACAATATTTGAATTAGCTACTGGAATCCTTTTTGAAAGTAAGGCTGCTTATAACAAATTAGCTAAAACACAGCAGCTATGTCTTCATTCAAACAAGTTATAACTAACTAGTCCAGTATCACCTTAGGCAAACAGTAAAAGCCCCAATGCGAATGATGACTAAAATGTTAGAGGGGGGTCAAAAGACAGCTGAACAAAAGATCAGAGAGCAGCTCAGAACTGGCAGTGGTTTACTATTCAGCACATTAGAATGTGGATTATCTACTTGGAACAGCTAATGGGATGGAAATTGCATATAAGACTTCTTTGCATCAAGAAAATGCAGCTCAACAATGAAGTCTTGTGCAAAAAATAGACAGTGGGAATGTGATAAAAGAAATACTTTGACAGATCAGTTAAACATCACGTAGTACTGAAGAAGAAAGATTTAATGTATATAAAGAGATTTTAGTCCTGGCACTAATGGACCATAGCTGTGAGTTAAGAAGCATCTAATCCATGTGATATTCTGATCTGTGATTGAAGACATTTATGGAAGGAATGAACGCTGGACTTCATCTTCAGATTTGCCATTCAGTTAGAAAGGGAGGAAATTATTTGGTGTCTGAATAGAAAAAACTTACTCAACGCAGTAAAGAAATGAAGCAAAGCTAATATTATCCAAATACAGACACAGCAATGCAAAAGCTATAGGCTGGAGTAACACATTGAAGTAGATTTGTCTAATAATAAAAAGCAACCTTCACATTAGGGTATCTAAAAAGTCAGAGAGGACTACCTCAGTTCTAAACATCTTGATTTATAAATGAGTAAACAGAAGAGTGTAATAAAAAACCTGAAACTATTCTATTGCAATATGTAACTGGATGATTATTAGCCTTGTTTTTCTTTCTTTAAAGAATGGGCAAGATAATGACATGTTACAGTGTGTGGGAATGTTGTAAATTACATTTATATTCAAGTGTTGCTTCCCAACATGCTTCTCTCTTAAAGGCTCCTTTACCCTTTCACCGGGAAAATAAACAAAAGAAAAATTGTGTTTGCTTTAGCATTGGAGCAATCAATGCTCAACCTGTTTTCTATTCATTATATGAAAGGCTCTGGACAGAGAAAATGAAGTTACAGATTGTACATAAATTCCACACACCAATCTGCATGTCGCATATACATGTGTAATTTTTTTT
>NW_004955407.1:13773126-13799838 GCF_000276665.1 Chinchilla lanigera
CCCCTTTTTTTTCTTCTTTTAGGCTTTGTGCTTATCCATTATTGTGCAGAAGAAACCTGCAGGTGAATTTAGTATCAGTAGTATTACTCTTGCAGAGTTGAAGGATTGGCTAAGTTAAGGCTAGGTCTTATATATCTATTTCATTGGATTCAGAAAGTCATTTTTATTTTTTAACACAATATCATTGGAAATATTTTATTTTTATAAGTGCTGATTACATTTTAGGCCAAGAGGAAGGACAGGAAAAAACAAGCCAAATATTTTTTGAAACTTTTGTAAACCTTTTGCTATGTTTTAAAAATCATCTTTGTTTTAGTTACATTTACAAAGTAATCATACTTTGTACCCATCATAGAGACATGACTCCCTATGTGCTAAATCTTTGTTTGAAATACTTTGTCATTTCATTTTCACTGCAGTTACATTAACTATTACAATGGTTGGCATCTACTGGAAGAGAGAAAAACAAAGTACTAGGATCAAGACTCCTTCATTAGGAGGGTGTGTGAAAAGAGGGATCGGTCCATGGGACTGAGAAAGAGTGGCCGGGAAGGAAGTGGTCTCAGCAAAATGAAAGTCAAATAACAAAACTGTTTGGAGAGTGACACCCTATTGAGAGAATAAGTAAAAATACAATCAGCATTCAAACCAGGATGCTTTGAGATGAAATTAGATATAATTGATTGTGCTGTGGAAACTGTAAGCCAGAGATTTTCAGTGCAAGGGCTTTTCATTTTGTCATTAAAAAAAAGTAGAAGATTCAAATTTATTCCTAAATTTAACTCCATGGGTCACATTTGTGAGATAATGACATAGGTATAAGAAGAGAGAGAACTGAACACATGATTCTCATGCATTTCAGAGAGGAAAAGAGACTGGAAATGATGACATTCGGCTGCTCCTTAGAGAACTGATTCTGAAATGATAACTTTACCAGTTGAACAGTAGTTTTGGATGCGAAGAGGAAAAGAGAATATTTGTGTAAGTTAAGAAAACTAACAATGTTTATAAAGAGCGGATGACCCAGAACTGAAAATAAATTGAAAAAGAAGAGAGGAGAGTGTCGTGAAAACAAAATTCTTGAGTAACTTGGAAGCACTCAAGCACACGATACTAAGTGAGAGGACTGAATTTAGATGGAAACTTGGATATGTGTTCCATGGAAACAGAATAGGACAGGAGGAGAATGTGCTAGGTAGACATAGTGACATGAATTTGTACTTTGCAATTTGTGCTTGGATACTTATATAAGCCTTCCGATTCATTTTCAGATGAGATCAGGGTGTTCAGTGTTGTATAGCTGTAGACAATATTTTAAAATCTATCTCTGATTCAGTCTCTGATGCCTTCAATTTTTTTGATTGATATAAAATTATTGGCTAGAATTAAATGAGGTAACTTAGGCTTGAGGAGAATGGAAGAAGATATAAAACAATTGTTTTGAAGGTGAGATAATGAGTAGACTAGAATCATGCTTATTAGCAGGAGGGCAAGCAAAATGTTTAAAGTCGTAAATTTAAATAAAAGCCCATCAGGGTGAGTGTGAGTTTTTCATACATAGATCCACAGAAGTCTGAACTAGATGGAAAATTTGTTTGACCAGGCAGGAATAAAAAGGGGAAGAAAGCTGGGGATGTAGCTCAGCGGTGCAACAGGCTGCCTGGCAAGCACAACTTCCTAAGTTCCATTCCCAACACCAAAAACAAACGAACAAAAAATATTCATTTTAACCAGGTGTAGTGGTGCATGCCTGTAATCCCAGCAGTCTGGAGGCTGAGCCAAGAGGATTGCTGTGAGTTTGAAGCCAGTCTGGGCTACAAAGCAAGCTCAAGGCCAGCCTGAATTGCATAGCGAGACCTTCTCTCAAAAAGACAAAAAAAGAAAAAAAAAAAAAAGAAGAGGAAGAGGAAGAGGAAGAATTTCAGGTAAGTGGAGAATGTATGCAAAATATCCACAAAAAATGGACCATGGAGTTTAAAGTGGATTAAAAGGGGATTCTTATCAAGGTAAGTGGCAGTGGAAATGCTATAGGTTAATATATTAGAAGTCTCTGTGTAATTTTAAATATACTTAGAGTTGGTTTATTAGAGAGAGTTTAAAGAGAAGCATGATGGGGATAGAGTAAGATTTATACATTTGTGATTATGAAAAGGCTGTAATTATCAATAAAGATAGGGTTAAGGGTTCGACAATTAAAGATACAGCTGATGTGGAGTGGAAGACAAGGTCACTGAATGAATGGTGTTAGTCAAATCAAGAAACTGGTGCATTGGAAATATCTGTCTATGCTGAAGCTGCCATTTTATATAACTAGAGTATTATTACAGAAATGAAGAAGAACAAACAGATCATAAATGTCAACAAAAATGAAAAGTAGTGGGTAATGCTAAGATTCAAAAGAGAAGCTTCAGGGAAGAAGGGACAAGGATCTAAAAGCAGTAAGGAGGAACAGCAACACTGTATGTCATTTCCAAGCCCCGGGCATGAGAGTAGGAGAAAAATCAAGGACTGTTTGAGATGCCAGGGACACAATGCTCTTAATAGATGAAATTGCTTCTATTAGGGCAAAAAGGATGAGTGCAATGAATACTCAAAGCAAAAAATCAAACATGGAAAGGAAATCCAGACAATAAATTGTGGATTCTAGGAAGCAGTGTAGAGGGCTGTTGAAGCTGTGGAGGATGGAAAAAAGGAGTAGAAGAAAATGTGCAGGTAAAGAATTTTACAGAAATTAGAGACAAAAGAGGATGGGTGAGTAGGGAGTCTCTAGATTGTTGTGGTGAGGGATGCAAACAAGATCAAAAGATAGAACACATTTAGTGGTTGTTATGGTTTGTGTCTAGATTTCCCCCAAGAGCCTCATGCAGTCATGGGGGTGGGATTCAAAGGGTTGTGATGGATTTATGGACCTATGCTGGGATTATGGGTGTGAGTGCTACACCTGCCCTGGGATGGGTAGTCTGCATACAGTATAAGGGAAGGAAAGGGGTTTGCTCTTTCCTTCCCCACTTTTTATTTCTGTTGCTTTTGCTGTCTTCTGCCATCATGAACTGTTGCCCTGTGCCAAGCCACCTTGCCTTGGAGCCAGCTGAGTATGGACTGAAACCTCCACAAACTCTGAGCTAAATAAACCTTTCCTTCCTTAATTTAGGTGTTGGGTATTTTGTGTCAGCAACAAGAGAAAAGTAATTAAGACACTGGTAAACTGAAAATTGTCCCCAAATATATCAGGTCCAAATCTCTGGAATATATAATTTACAGAGGAAAAGATGTGTTTAAATTAAGGGTTTTGAGATGCAAATTTTATCTGTGATAATATAGGTAAACAACACATGCAATCGTTTGAGTACATACAAGAGAAAGATTTCATGGAGACCTACATAGAGAAGGTGATATGAAATTAGAGGCAGGAACGGGGGCAATGTGATGTATGCCAACAATGTCTGGTAGAATCTGAAGCTGGAAGAGCCCAGGAAGAGATTCTCCTCTACAGACTCCAGAGGGAAGAAGTGGCTCTGTTGGCATCATAATTTATCTTGGTGACCATGGGTCCTGACTTATGGATCCTAGAATTATGACAGAACAAAGTTCCACTGTGTTAAACCACCAAGTTTATTTCATTTGCTATGATAGCCATAGGATATATGGGTTTCACTGGGGCTGTCACTGAAAGGACT
This sequence comes from Chinchilla lanigera, assembly GCF_000276665.1. Taxonomy (NCBI): domain Eukaryota; kingdom Metazoa; phylum Chordata; class Mammalia; order Rodentia; family Chinchillidae; genus Chinchilla; species Chinchilla lanigera. The sequence continues at coordinate 13,776,804 of NW_004955407.1, forward strand.
CTTGACTTTTTCCAGGTTGTATCTTTTGGGGACTGAAGTCCAAGATGGTTTAAACATGATTCAGGTTGAGGCTGGCTTGGAAACCTTTGCTGTTCATGCTGCCTTCCACTTGTCTGGCTTGGGCATTCTTAAAGTCTGCCAGTCTCCAGGGATGAAGTTTTTACAAGATATGTGACTTCCCTAAAAGAAAAAACTCCAGGAGGAATAGATAGAGCCTTCTTTAGACTGGACTTTGGACAAGTCAGGAGGACACTTCTACCACATTTTGTTGCTGAAGCAAGTAACTAAGTTCATCCCAAACTCAGGGAGAGTGGAATTAAATCCCACCTCTCAGTGGAGAGAGAAAGAAAGGATTTGTGGCAGTCTTTACAATTTACCACAAGTACTAATGAGAATAACATGAGACACAGATTTTAGAGATCAGAGCAAAATGAGAAAATAAAGAAAAAAAATAATAAAATCTCTGAGGCAAAGAGAAAGGGTTTCTGAAAGTAGCTAGGTTGGTAGTTGAAAAGTTTCTTCTACTTGAACCAAGGGAGAGAGTAGAGAGCATTAAAAGACTGAAGATAGTTGGTGGACCTATTCTGTTCCCCTGAAAATTAAAACTGCTACTTATTGGGCAGGTACTTAAGGAATTAAATAGCTGGCTAATTTTTATTAAGTATGGTATTTAAAACTAATTCAATACCCAGAACTTTCTAACTGTAATTGCGTTAACCTTATTGTACCTTTATGGGTCTGTTAAGCAGCTATTCAGATTGTCATATAAGACAAGTCAGTGACCTTCCTCAGAGAAATCTTTAGTGACTTAATCAAGACAGCTGTACATGGTATGTGGTTCCTAGTATGTGAAACTACTCCATGTGTGTTCATGTGTGTGTGTGTCTGTGTATATAGTTGTGTAGTAGATCAAATTTGCTTAGGAATCAATGATTTTTGAGAGAGAAAGGATTAAGATCCTATCCTTTGTCTATTAGATTTAAATTATTGACTCTCCTTAGATGATTTAGTATATTAGTAAAAGGCAGTATGTACTTGGAAATAAAATTAATTGAACAAAAAACCTGGATGGGTCTAAGCTGATGACCAGGGATCAAGACAGAAGGCCGAAGGCCAGATGAGGTAGGATGCTTGGGAGTCGCGTACAGCTGCCAGTGGAATGCTCTGCAAGTGCGGCTGCTTGGACACAATGCTTATCTCCTGCATGGATGACCTTGGTTGACAGTAGATGTGGAAACAAACAAGCTACATGCCACACACTGAGGGATTCCAGGGATCTGGCCTGTCATTTCAGATATATTATCCCTTAATTCTTCTTAAATTATAGAAAAGGTGACAATATAGTTGGTTAGGACTTGATTTTAAATTTACTTCCAGCGTTCTTGACATTGTTATATGATTTAAAGATATACAAAAGACTTGCCTCTGTAGATCACAGTCTTTTTTTTGAGGGCAATAGCTTGTTTTCCCAAAGAGCCACTACTGATCTCAGTAGGTAGCTGCTAAGTAATAAATTTAAAATAATGACCTTGAATATTTTATTGGTAGTTTAGAATTGGAATAATTGTTTTGACATAGATTCAAATAAAATTAATACAATTTATAATCACAGAACAACCAAACGGTAGTGGCATGATATTATCTTTTGTGTAGTCTTAAAAATAAATATGTTATCAGCAGTCAGTTCAATTTCTGTGCTAGACTTTTGAAGTCAGATCAATGCCTTAGATGTGCACTGAACTGACAAATACTATAAATATTTAAATTTGAAGTAAAGCCTCCCCTTTATAAAGTATGCATTCATCTTTGACTGCTATAAATTTTGAATTAAAATGGAATTGATACCAACATCAACCAAGACCACAGTGTCAGTATTATTTGAATGCAAATACAACAAATACACATTCAACTTTAAGAACATGGAATTGACATTTCTACGCCATAAATAGGGCAAAAAATATATGAGGGCAATTCCCACAGGCTTGAAAGTTTCAGACCTTTGATCTATGCATGCCTTTCCTCAGGACTCAGAGAACCTTAACTGTTCTCTCAGAATCATCTATCCATGGGTCAAATGTACATAAGATTTGTTTAGGCCTAACTAGACCCTAGGGTTTCTTGCTGATTTCATTTTGCATTTTATTAGCATTGATCCAGCTTCTCTGCTTTAACTCTCCCTCTTTATTTATTTGGATCAGGTGAATGTTGAGTGATTGATTTTGGATTCTACACATTACCATTGTTATTGTCTCTCTAGCTAATCCCCACAGCACACTATTTTGTGCTAACTCAAATGATTCAGTTCTCTCACAATGCAATGGAATGTGTTTCACGTGTGTAGTTTATTTGGAGCATGGGAAGGAAATTGGAAAATGGGATTATATTTTGACAAACTCTTCTATGAACAATGTAATTTCTCTCTTCTTGATTTCTTCCTCACCCCTCAATTATCTGAGTTCCTCCTTTGTGCAAACTGTTGCAATCCATGAACGACACTAGGAGAGTGTCATTGAGTATTGGCATTCCAGTACTCAAGGAGTGTATGCTGTTTTGAGAAAGATTAGGATATCCATGCAAAATCCATAGTATAAGAATATGGAAGGGGAAGGTGATAAGAACAAACTGATGATAAAGAAAAAAGGTTGAACATTTTTGCATGTATTGATGGAATTTATAACCACCATCTTTATTAGCTTTGGAAGGCAACAGGCAAGTATGAGCTGCCTTGCAAGTTCTGTATCAGAATCAGAAGAGATGATCTCAGTGTTGATGAGTTTACTCTATTTATGGTATATTTACACCCAATTAAAGGAAATATTTATATATATATTCAAAATGAAATGAATTTTTTGTCTTACCCACACACCGACTCTTGCACTCTAGAGGCAAACTTATTTTTTTAAATTAAATTGTTTATTGTAAATAAATTCTACTTGCATATTGTTTGCTGCAGAATGAACTGTGCTTCTACCAAGTTTATGTCATGTTATACCCTAGCCCCCAATGTGACTGCATTCGGAGATAAGGCCTTTAAAGAGGACATAATTACTGCTAAGTGAGACAGAATTGAAGCCCTCTTGGAAGGAAAGACATCAGTTGTTGCATTCTTTGCTATATTTTCTTCTGCTTGTTTTATTTTTAAAACTTCTGATGGGTACTCTTATTGTAATAGCATAGTTCAATTTCTCATGATTTTTTCCCAATTTTATTATAAATCCTGAAACCCAACAAGTGTTGTCTAACAAAGGATGAGTCTGAAAGTACTGTTCACTATAGAGGTGATTGTGAGGTGTTCTTTATTTACATTTCCTTCCTAAGGGTTTGTAATAATCCAGATTGAAATAGAGGATGAAGTATCGCTGAATAAGGGATTCTTCATAGAAATTAAAATTTAGACAGTTGTGGGAGTAACTAGGGATAGAAAATATGGAATGGGAAATGGGAGAATAGTTTAAAAAGTCCCCAGCCAATCTCCTAAAGTACTGGCATGAACAGACAAGATTAAACTTGGACATTTAGGAAGCCAGACATATCCACTTCCAGGCAGGGTTGCAAAGGTGAGCTGGTGGAAACATTCATGTTGGGGGATATATCTGTGTACTGGAGTGGATATGGACCAATCTGGCTTGAAAGATGAGATGGATTTGCAGAAATCAAGAGAGTAAGAAGAGAGTGTAAGGGGCTTTGTAGCTGCCGTGTTGCATTTTTCCCTCTTGTATTTCTTCTCTATTTACTACTTTGATTTGCTTAATACCCTTACTTAACTGCTTAAGCAAAGCACTACATTTCTGAGATTGGAGTAAAATTAGGTTTATCTTGTCTTACTCTTTACAGTGGTTTGGCTCTATAAAGCATTTATTTATTTATTTAAATATTTAGGGTTTTTGAGATAGTGTCTCGCTATATAGTTCAGGCTGGCTTTGAACTCATGGTGATCCTTCTGCCTCAGCCTCCAAAGTGCTGGGATTACAGGAGTGCACCACTACACCTGGCCTCTATAAAGAATTTTAGATGGAAAACATTTTCTTATTAGTTTGCTCTATAGTCTTTGAAGTTATGGAATCTTGAAAGTCTGATGCCTATCTCATATTTATTTCTCTATTTTTTAATAAGTATAGCTATTTATTCTAGAATCACATTGTATACTTTATTTTAAAGTTCTGTTATCCTCGATTGTTTATATTTCACTTGATCTTAGCTAAAAGGCTGAGAAGTGATGATTGTTTATATTTATGAATGAAGTCAATAGAAAGTTGACTTAGGTTCTCTAAGGTCATCCTTGATGGAAATGAGTTGATAAAGTTTTAGACATTATTTTGAGTAAATAAATGCCATGATTTGTTACAAGCACTCTAATTCTCCTTAGAAAGTTCGTTCAACTTATTTAGCAAAGAACATTATAATTTTTAGCTTGTAAATGACTGCCTACCTATCATCTGAGAGGTAAGAAGGGGAGCAGATGAGAGGGAAGTGTTTCCTATACAGACTATGTTTTCATGGCCTCCTCTCAGTTTTATATACTCTGATACTATTTTAGAACCCACTTATTCTAGAACTGTCACCTGGATATAGGATCTCCCTATTCTGCTTTGTTTCTCTTCTTTCATGTAGAGAAAATTTTTTATATGCTTCCTTATTACCAGTCCAACTGTACTTAATCTTTCACTTATTAGTTGAAATTTCTCCACCACTGCTGTCATAATCTCTGATCTTTAATTGCTTGAACATTGTAGTCAGGGCTTACAAGGGAAAAATATTTAGTACAGGACACATAATTTATAGGATTATTTTATAATAGTTATCCAAAGAGCCAAATGCAAAGGAGTTCTGGAGATCTTCCACAGACTAGAGACCCAAAGAATCCAGCTGAGGGGGGCCTGGTTCCCATGGCAATGTCCTGTACAAGTCCAGCTGAAGACCTAGAGCCCATGGCAAGGCACAAATCCAACTGGAGGTCTACAGCACACAACAATGGCTCATGCAAGTCTGTAACAAGGATCTTCACTGGGAAGGCCCAACGGTCAGTGGTGGAAGCTAGAAAGTCTGCACCAGCAGGCTGAAGGATGTGCACTGGAGCCAAAATGTAATGCTCAAAATAAGGATCAGAGCTCCCCCAAAAAGAACCACAGCCATCCTCAGAGACAGCGTGGACCCAGAGCTCCTCTGATAATGAGAGCAGTAAGTTCATATCAGGAAAGTCAGCATGACAAGCTTCTCCAGGAGAATCAACAGCACACCACCTTCCTCTCCAGTTCTCTTTTTATGCTTTTGGCAACAATTTTTAGTTAGACCTTTCATACTCAGAACTATGCTGATTGAGTTCACCTAGATGTTACAAGTCGACCGTTAGTTAATTCACCACAACGTTTAAAACAATTTTTAGTATAATTTTGTGGCATCTCAGCCTTGGAAAAACATGAGTGTTCTCAATTCACCATTTTGAATCAGAACTGGCTGTGCAATTTTGAGGGGTTTTTTTTTTTATTAGCAGGTTAAATCTTTTTATTTTATTTTATTTTTTATTTTTATTTTTATTTTTTTTTTTTTTCCCGTACCTGGAATCGAACTCTCGACATCGCGCTTGCCAGGCAGGCACTGTGCCGCTGAGCTAAATCTCCAGCCCCAATTTTGAGGTTTATGGAAAGAAGACAGTAAACTAGCAAGTGGTCATGAAAAATTCCAATAGTAAAGTGGGTTGGCCCGCACAACTGAAATGTAAAAACATTTACTGAAAATGTGTTATCTAACAGATTTGTTATAAATGTGAGAGATTGAAATAAGAATAAGAGATTGCCTATGTAAAAAACGCACCACCTCAAGTGGGAAAAAATGTAAATAAAGTAAAATACAATGGTATAAATTATGTGAAATTTGTAAAGTACAGCCATGTCATAAAGAAGAGCTGATCAATTTTACTTAAAAGAATGCAAAGTTTATAATGAAGGTGACTGAGAAGTTGATAATATTTACTGAACTATGCACAAACAAGTAAATGGTAGTGACTGGGAAAATTTGTTAGTCCATAAAAGGGTTTTTTTTGACATAAATTTTTAAAAAAGTGCTTTTCAAACTGTTTCTTCAACTTTATTATCTTCCTTATTTGCTGAGGATTTAAGAATTATAGGCATATCTCTAACTGCCCCAAATTGACAAGTCTCAACTGATCAGCTCATGTTGTCCTGTGCCCTAAACACCACTGGAAACAGAGTAAACGCACACAGTCCTCGCACCATCCCCAGGGAGGGGTCATCCACTGAGACCCAGCATTCTCTTGATGGAGTATTATCACAATAAAAGCCATGTCCACTGATATTCTCCCACTTCTACCTGGATGTTACCATAAATTCATCATTGATCCATTGTTACTATTATTTTTTAAAGTCCTTGCTTTGGAAGGCTTGCATTTAATTTTGTAAAACACTATGAGACCATACTCATAAGTGAAATAAAGCAGACTTGCATGTGTAAGCAACATATTTTCTCACTAGTGTAAGAACCTGAAAGAGTGAATAAAAATTAGGAGGTATGATAAACACTGTGAAACAAAAGGGAATTGCTCAAAAGTAAAGGGCAACTGGGATAAGGGAAAAAAGCAAAGAAAGAAGGGGGAAATTATGTATATATCTATATATAGAATAGCTAACATAGTTGTACTACTGTCTTATATCACTTTATTGAAAGGAACAGTTAATGATTAATTATTTGATCAATCTTGCTTGTCTATATTTGTTTTTGTGAGTAACCACTTTGAAGTTATCAATATGTAATACAGCAACCATTGTTAATTCCCTGTCACTTTGTCTGTAATTCAGAATTTCTTGTACTATTCTTATGCTACTTTGTAAATGGTTGTCTGTTAATATGTTTTCATTCTTTTACTTTTAAAATGAAAAGAAAAAGAACAAACAAAAGGAAACACTATGATATCATTTGTTTCTATTTTATAGGTTAGGAAACTGAAGAATTTCATGTGTAAAATTATTCAGATATTAACTGCAAATAAATAATGCAAACTGGAGGCAGACTTTATAATTCTTACAAAAACTGCTAAATATTCTCGAATCCCCCTTTGCATATTTCAAGGCATTGCAACTAGTATTATCAAAGGAATCCCATAATTCCATTCTTCAGTTAGATCCTTCATCAAGGACCAACTCACATGTTTTCCTCCTCTTCTGGTATGGAAAACTATGCCAAAGCTCATGCTCCCCTTCCCACAAGACACTACCATATCCTTAGGAAATTTAGGATGAATACTTTTAACTTATTATCACTGTCCTCTGGGAAAGCTTTTAGATTTGAGAAAGAAACATCCTATGTACCTTGAATGTCCTCAAAGCAATTAAAAATTTCCCAGAGAGATTGCATGGTAACTGTAGGAAGTACATGCACTCCTGGAAAACAAGACTCAGACCTAGTGAAAAGGTCCTGTGTGTCAGTGATGCCTGGTCAGCGTTAGTAGTCATTGTTATTTGGTCTGTTCTCCATATGAAAATATGTATGAAAAGTTTCCTGGCATGACACTGGACAAGGCTTTCAAGGAAGCACAACAAAGCCATATTTCTCCTTTTAAAATCTGATTGTCACTTATATCATAATTCTCCCTTATCCATAGAAGATACATTCCAAGACCCATGGTGGATATCTGAAATCTCGGTTGGTATCAAACCCTATATGCACTATGTTTTTTCCTACACAGACTTGCCTAAGATAAAGCTTAATTCATAAATTCCATGGAGTAAAAGATTAACAAAAATAAGTAGAATAATAATATTCTGTGATAAAATGTAACGGATTTGGTCTGTCATTCTTGAAAGAGGAGACAAATACAAGCATTTTGGATGAGAGTTAATCACATAAACATGTAAAGGAAAACTATGTATTACAAGGGATACTGTATTCTGTCCTACCTCAGTTTGAATTCAAATTTTCCATATCTTTCCTTATTTCATTAAAACCTCCTTGAAAGGAAGGGTTCTGTTTTTCTGCTTCTCCCTTAAAAATCTTTTATCTTCTTCGGTGCTCAGCATGCTTCTTTATATATTGCAGAAGACAAATTTATTTGAAATATTTTTTGAAACTTAAATGAGTATATTTAACGCATACTATCTTGTGCCATTATTTATCTTATTTTCCCTTGCTTCTCTACATTATCAGCAAGTTCAGAACAAAGATGTTTGACACCCTGAACAATCAGATTCTTGACTTCTTTATGCAGATAATAGGTTTTTAGGGGCCTCTTGCTTCCTTTACAATATGAAATGACATTAAATATATGAAGATTTTTTTTTCTCCTGGATGAAATCTATGTGGTCTACATTGGGGGCAGCAAAACCAATTTCTCTTGAAATAATAAATAAATGTAAAGTTGAAATGGAAAATACATTTACATGGCTCAAACGCTGGTTCATCAGTGAGTTGAAAGGAGGTGATTTTCTTGTCAAATGACATGTCATAAGAATAAAATGTTGGCAATGCTGACACTTTATATTTTGAATAAGCACTATAGCATGAACTCAATCTCTGTTTGAGCATCACACATATGCAGTCACTTCTTTTCAATTGGCCACTGTGGCTTACCTAGGACAAACCCTAAACAGTTTAACCCACTGCAGACCAATCACTTTAAATACTGGTATTATTGATCCTGTCACATAGAAAGTGATTATTGTACAAGACTTAAGATTAAAAGGTAACAAATCTCAAAAGAAGAGAAATAGTGCAAGTTAATGTATTTATGTTTTGAGGGCAGTGGCCCAAGTACTACCCTTCTCATTTCCTTTGAAGAGAACCTTCCTTTAGTATGTTTGGGAAGGAAGGGACTTTTGATCACTGGTTTTTGACCTGCCACATAATGACTCTTGCTCTGTATGGGGTTCTCCCAGATGTTTTTAAACCCATGTGTTTGTTATTTTTCTTGTTGTTGGGACAAAATACCCAACATCTACAAGTTAAAGAAGGGAAGGTTTATTTTGGCTCATGGTGTGTAGAGGTTTCAGTCCATAGTAGGCTGGCTCCAAGGCAGGGCAGCATGGAAGCAAGGCAGCATAGAGGAGAAACATTCCATGGCACAGCAGGTAGAAGGTGGCAAACTGCAAGCAGCAGCAGCAAGTCTGCCTTCCTTCTCTGTCTTCATATTCCATCCAGAGTATAAACCCATTGATCAGTGCCATCCACACCTAGGGTGGGTCTTCCATTACCCACACCACATATCCTTAATTCCTGAATCATGCACCCTAAATATAGCCACTGATAAGCCCTACCTGTGAGCCAGTAAGGCTTTGAGGGGACATCTAGATGCAAGCCATAACTTCCCATTATAGCTGATGACAAAATTGAGAAGTTTCCTACAATCCTACACCTTGGGCCAGTGCTGTGCTGGTAAAAGGACTTTCAATATTCTCATTGGGAGTCACAAGCAGGCTGACCAGGTTTCCTTATACTGTTCCATCTATTAATTCTGCATTCCAGCAGACTATGCTGGTTTATGACATTTACCAAAAAAGTGGAAATATCAGAATTTAAAAATAGCCCTATCAAAAGTGAAATCAATAACATGAGTGAGATTGCTATTGGAAAATACATTGCAAAGTGATCAATTCAGACACATATCCTAGATACTAGACTGATCCAAACTTAAACATTTTAGACAGAGTAACCTTTCTTCAAGCCTATTTGTTTTGAATATCTATTCTCCCCCATACATTAATGGAAATAGATAAGGTCTATTATTACCATAGGCTTAATAATCCTTCCTCCACTTGCTAAGTATCTAGCACAAAATACCCACCAGCAATATAACACAACGTGCAAGTTATTAATTCTAGAAGAAGTGGAACAATCTGAGCATGGAGACACTTGCTTGTAATTTCAGATACTAAAGAGAATGAGGCAGTGGACTCCCAAGTTAGAAAGCAGCCTTGGCAACTTTGCAAGACCCTGTCTCAAAATGAAATAAAAAGGACTGGTGATATAGCTCAATGTTAACACATTAACATGAAGAAGACCTTGGGATCATTTGCTAGCACCACTGACAAACACACATATACATACACACACACACACACACACACACACACACACACACACACAGGTTAGCAAGATAGAGTGGGACTATGATCTGGTAATGTGATAGGACTATCCAAGATGGACTTCATTCTGAATGTCTTGATCTCACTAACTTATGATTGAAGTGAATTTCGTACATTATTTTTCTAGTCATTTGGGACTCACTCACATACATTCACATGTGACATACATATACATCACCCAGCAATAAACCGTAAATATCAGGAACAGTAGAATATAAATACAGATGAAGTAATCCTTCACTTATAATTATATTGTACAGGATTTCCACAAAGATAAAGCTTCCTAGGACCTGAAGCAAGGCACAGCACAGTTGTCATTCCACAGGCAAGGAAACTAAGGCACAGAGAGATCAGGCCGATGGTTGCGTCTGAAGAGACCAAGTTGTGATTTGAACCTGGACAGTGTTGCTTTAGTAATACATAATATGAATTGACCAGTATGCAATGTTATCATGCAATTTAAGATAACTACCCAAAAGATTAAGAAAGCAGTGTCCCCTTTAAGAATATTTATCTAAATATATTAATAGTGACTTTTTTGTACTAGGGTAAGGCTGTTAATTTACCTAAATCAGCTTTTTCTTTAACTCTTGTGGGTGTCTTGGCCAGTAGATTAAGATGAATTTCAGAATTAATTAGAGCTACTAACCATCACCAATTAAGATGTTCCCTTAGGATATAAACATCTTTCCATTAGAGTTTGAGCACTTTAATTGATTCCTGAAAATGTTAAAAAATTAATTTTTCTTTAGTTTTTTGACACACTATATAATTCACTTGAAAATCTCAAAATTATTTGTATCTCAAATTATTTATACGCAATCCAGTGTTTCCTAAAAGAATATTCTTTTCTCTGATATTCTGCCAGTTTATAACTCAAAGAATAGATATTTTTAATTTTAAAACTAAGAAGAATCATGAAAGCCATTTTCTTTTCCCTGCTACTTTACTCAAAGATATGTCTAAAGAAATACACATAGATGGGTTAGGATAACCTGACTTCTTTTTCATTAAAAAGATGTAATGTTACTAATGTTAAGCTTTATCGTAACAATCCTCTATTTAAGATGACATATACACATATATATCTTATAAACTAATTATGGAGATATTACCTAGTTCAGTATTCAGGCTAAGCTTATAGGTACACAAAACAGATACTTTGATTTCTAGGGGCTGGGAATTTAGCTCAGCGACACAGCACCTACCTGGCAAGCATGAGGTCATGAGTTCAATTCCCAGTACTGGAAAAAAAAACAAAAGAAAAAAAAAAAAGAAGATTTCTAATTCTTAGTTATGTGCTCAAAACTTAATTAAATGATTTATCCACAAGTCACAATATATATTTAAAAACTACAGCCCCTTTTGGGGATTCTGATTCTAAATCTCATCAGTTTTCTGCTCTTCTAGGCTTTGTGAAGGCAGGGTCCATAGATTGCATACCAAATGTACCTGAACATTTATTTGGAATTTAGTTTCTAACATGTTATATGCCTCTGTAATTGCTTTTGTAGGCATTATTATCTAATTAGCTACATAAAACTTTTCAATTTCATGATGCTCAAATTTAATGCTATCCTGTGTAGATAGTTATGGGCTCTGATTTGAGAGTTTAGAGGAAGGTATAATTAATCCTTCAAATGTCAATATTTGAAATCTAGTCACTCTAAATATAATCAGTTAGATAACGGCTGTTGTCCCCCATGAAAAGAAATGTCTTAGGAAAAAATAGTGGAAGCTTGAAGAAATGTATGTGTCAGTGAAATATCCTGGCAGAAAATATATGCCATATTCAATAATACAGCTGATTCTCCATACCTGTAGGTTTTGTAGATGCATATTAACCAACAGAGGATGAAAGATAATTTGATAAAAAACTGTGTTTCTACTGAACTTGTGCAAAAATTTTTAATCATTTTTCTCTAAACAATGTTACAACTATTTAGATAGTGTTTGGATTGTACAAGGTATTATAAATACTCTACAGATGATTTATTTGTGTTTTTTGTTTTTTTTTGTTTTTTAGTTTTTTTCTGTTATTAGGAATCGAACTCACGACCTTGCGCTTGCCAGGCAGGCACTGTGCCACTGAGCTAAATCCCCAGCCCCCTCTACAGATGATTTAAAGTACACAAGAGGTTCTGTGTGAATACTGTGCCATTCTATATAAGGAACTTGGATTTTGATATCTGAGGATGTCCTGCAACTGATACCACAGGTATAAAGAAGGCCAACTACACGGTGAAACAGATTCTACCATCATTTTTAAAATGAGGCCCAAAGGGATTAAAGGATATTTTCACAAATATCTGTGTAGTTCAGGTAGGTTTCAAACAATCCTACACCTTGGGCCAGTGCTGTGCTAGTAAAAGGACTTCCTAACAAAAGTGCTGCCTGATTTCTGTAGTTTAGAATCTCCCACTAAAACAGATTTCAGTCAACAGGCATTTGAAATTGGGTCATAAAATTTCTCAGGTGAGTTGGCTTCAGCGCACCAGTGTTTGAGCCCTTGCTCTTACCACTGCAGTCCACTGCCTGTTAAAGAGAGATAACAGTTGTCACCTTTAAGATCTGCTGTTTTTCCATGCAATAAATAATACAGAATGCTTAAAATTTCAAAAGCTCTGCCTACATATTGCATGTCACTTACAGTTATGTGAAGGACAGGAGCCAGGTGGATGTAGTCATGCTATGGTTTAGATTTAGATTGTGTCTTTAAAATCTCGTGTTCAGTGCACTGCTTGTGAAAGTCTGGTGATTGGCTCATGGAGTGATGTGTTTATCGGAGAATTCATGCACTGGTGAGCTCAGCATCAACTGTGCTGTTAGGTGCTGGATCCTGATAGGAAGAGCGGGTCACTGGGGCTGTGACCTGGAAGGGTATATTTCTACCCATGGCCTCCTGCTTTTCTCTCTGCTTCTTGGCCACATAGAAATAGGCAGTTTTTTCTTTGCTTGGCCTTCCCCCATACTGCTTCTGCACTGGATCAAGCCAACAAAGGACTACACTGAGGGCCAAAATATTCCTCTCCTCCTTTAAATATTGAATGTTGAGTATTTCATCTCAGCAACAAGGTAAACAACTAAGACAAGTCTCATGGACATACCAATAATTATTAGATTACAAAGGCAATTTCTCCTTTGCATGGCCAGGCGTGTATAGTTACACAAACGCCCCCACAGCTCTTAGGGTTCTGAGGCAACTGTCTCTATGATTAGTAGTGCCAGGCCATGAGGGGTCTACAAGTTTGCCTAGGAGCTTCTCCTTCATGGGCTTACCTTAACCTGCTTTTGGATGACTGGGTTAGCACATCTAGCTCTATCTCCTTCATCCAAACTGAGATGTTGAATTCCTATATTAACCTGAACTCCATGCCTGGTAACGTGGACATCAGAATTGAGCAGAAAGTTTGTGAGGAAATACTTTATATATTTAGAATTGAGGTGTTTTCCTGATTTACAAAGTGAGATGAAGTGTACATTTATATGCACATAATTTTTTTCAAAAGCCACATTAGGAAAAGAATTTTTAAAAAAGCATACAAACCATAGGATACAAATAAAACATATACCACAGGTGTAGTGCTCAAAATCTGGAGAAAAATGTTTGATACCTAGTGTTTGGGAAAAGTGGTATCTAGGAAGGAGTGGGATGTTCACCTATTTGTGCTGGTATTAAACAAGTTCAATCAAGGAAATCTGTAAATAACAGATACATATTTTTTTACCACTCACAGATACATACTTTTACCACCTGGAGGATGAGATCGCAGATTAAGGGGCCAGCATTCAGCGTTTGTTGTACCCTCCCGGAGCAGAAGGGGTCACCGCCTTACCCTCGTACAGTGGGAGGCGAAAGGTCAAAAGAAGCCCAGGTGATTCCCTCCATCCCTTTTAGAAGGTTGCTAGTACCACACATGAGTGTTCCATCTTTCTGACTTACTTGCCTCACCTCTATGCTGCCTTAAATTCGAACACAGGAATTTGGGGGGCACATACACACTGAAATCATAGCAAATGAGTAAGCAGGAATTCAGTAAACACCCAAAGGTCCACGCTAGCAAGAGGCAGAGAGAGACAAGGAAACAGATTTACAGCATTTCGATAGGCCTAAAATCAACATTCTATGTTTATAGTTCTTCCTTTTTTAACAGCTCCTTTCCCAAGATTTGATGGATTCTTTCTCAGGGTATCTTTTCCTACTTTTATGGTAACGTTTAACCACAGCCACAAAATCACTCAAACTTTAAGCTCCTTTTTAATATTTGTACATTTCACTCTTTGCCTTGTTAGTCATTATATATAGAGTGTGTATACACATTTAGGTTGCAGTGGGAAGCATAGTATGATCTTCATCTCAGTGGATTCATTTTCTCAAACCTGGAGAGATAAAGATAGAAATAGAGATGATAGAGACAGAGACAGAGATAGAAATAGAGAGAGAGAGAGAGAGAGAGAGAGAGAGAGAGAGAGAGAGAGAGAGAGTTCACGGCAGACAATTTCTGAGTCATTTTTCCATTTATTTATGGAGAGAAGTTGCTAGGTGAATTTATTGGGCTCTTCCAAAGATTTGTAATTTAAAGAAAAGAAAAATATTGTGGAAGGGTGTGCAATAGAAGGCACATCTGGCTGTGGGAAAGCCCCAGACTGTTTTGGTGATAGAACGGGAAGGTCTTTGCTGTCTTTGTTGATGAAATCTAGGACTTAGAGGTAGAAGTGGGGCTGTGAGTGAAAGTGGACAGTACTAATGACTGCATTTGCCATCCAAATGAAAAATGCTCAGAAATTTGAAAATAGTGACTGGCATAAAGAAATTGAACATTCAACTTGGATATTACTAATCACAATACCCAAATTGTTTTTATTTATTTATCTGTTTATTTATTTATTTATTTATTTGAGACAGGGTCTCGCTTTGGAGTTCAGACTGGCTTTGAGCTCACTTTGTAGCTGAGGCTGGTCTTGAACTCACAACGATCCTCCTGCCTCAGCCTCTTGAGTGCTGGAATTACAGGCCTGCTCATCAGTCCTGGCTACAATCCCCAAATTGACTTACTATTCTAAAATATACATTTATTAGGAGCACTGTTTTACCATTGGATTCTATGGCTGTCCTTAATTAATATGATAATTTAGAAAGCATTACAATACTATATTTTATTTGGGAAGCTATATAATTAAAAAAGTTACAAAATTAAAACAGATGAATTAAACAGGTGCTTAAAGAAATAACAGTTTCTGTAAAAAAAAAGATAGCAACAAATACAATGTTTCTTAAATTTTTTCTCTATAAAACTTTAACTTTTAAGTCCATGCTCGTGATTTATAAAAGGTATGAAGAGTCTCATGTGAAATTCTTTGCTATAATAATTTTATTATTCATTTTATTTTTAAAATAAAATTTTCATGATTTCTTGAATTTTAAGAATATATATTATGCATATCTCTTATGCTTTCTGTGCTTTGTGTAGTCAAACCTTAGAAGACAGATGTTATACAAAGAGAAAAGTCTTCAAATTCCAAGAATGATTTTACAAAACAGATTTTAAAAACAACTTTAGCCTGTCATGTTACATTCCTACCTTACAGTATACATATACATTGAATCAATTGTTTACTGATGTGGTTTTTTTTTTTTTTTGCCTTATATAAACACAGCATAAATTCATTAGATACTAGTCATTTCCTGTAGGGAAAACATACAAAAGGACCTAGAACAAAGTAATTTAAAATTATGGACATTGAATAGACAAAACATGAGGAAAATGTACTTTTTCCTCTCAAAAAATTTACCAGTGAGTTTACTAAGACTTAGTGAATAAAACTATTCAGTGAGAATAAAGAAAACCAGGCAGTTTATATTCGACGATGAGTAAGTACAAAATTCACACCAGATCTTAAGTAAAAGTGCCTAGTAGTAGCCTAACTCATTACCCATTATAAATGTGTTATTAAGAATAAAAGACAGATGGATCCAGAGAGAAAAACAGTAATATATTAAAAGGGAGAGGGAGAGAAACAGAAAGGAGTGATGGGGAATGGAACTTTATCTGTGTCATAGATCTCGGTGAATTGGAGTGGTGTGAATAAAAGTGAGTTATACACTATTTACAAAATTCTTGGTTTCCTCATGCCAGTTTTAGATTTTTGTACTACCTTTTGTGGTTGTAAATTTTGTTTTCTTTTTCATTCTACAACCCAAATCAATTTTTTCCTACCCCTGTGAAAACCACACTGAGACTCCATATAGACGATTTATTTTTCTTAAGTCAAAAAATAACTTTCGGGGCTGGGGATTTAGCTCAGCGGCAAAAGCGTCTGCCTGGCAAGCACAAGGTCGTGAGTTCGGTTCCCGGTACCGGAGAAAAACCAAAAAACAAAAAAAAATAACTTTCAACTTGACCCAGTGGTCTCCCTTGCCCCCAAAGTATTCTACTCCCTGATGGGGGGGTCCATGATAAACAGCTCTTGTGGGATTTGGGTTCCACTTCTTTATATCTCTTCCCCTTCCTCAGGAGTTTTCGAAAACAAATCTGATTCTTTTCTTTGCTCCCAAGAGGGCACTAGTTGCCCATGATCTTGGCCTGTTGCCCTTTCTGCACTTGTCACTGTGGCCAGGTTCAGTGGGCCGAGAGTAGCGAATCCTGCTGCACTGCTGGCGGCCTCTGTGAGTGTAACAGGTAGTTCCATAACTAGCTAACGTTTCCTGCGTTCTCCCTGTGCTAGCTCCCTGTGACTGCGCCATAACTCTGTAAGATACATTGTACTTTATCCTCACTGTGCATGTCAGGAAAAGAGACCAGGAGAAATAAAATAACTCATCCCATCCCACCCAACAGTTAGTGAAAGATGGTGCTGGGATTTCATCCTGCATAGTTTGGTTAAAGAGACTGTTTTGAAAAACCACAGCGTTTTTCTTTAGTTGAGAGATGATAATAATGACGATAATAACAGAAAATATAATTTTTACTCATAAAGTACAAAACCATTTACAACTGTGCTCTGTTTAGGTCTCCCATAATTAAGAGAGGAATGTGTTTTATCATCGTTATATAGATAAAGTGAAACCCTCAGATTCTGTGACTTTTGTTTTGTAAGACAAATTAAGAAGATTGACTTTGTAGCATTGAATGCTTTGTACAGAGCCTTAAATATATTCAAACTGCTCTTACAGTAAGCAAAACTTCCTCTTGGATCTGTATAGCCTGGAGCAGGAGTAGGAAAACGTGCTGTTTTTGTGTAACATGTTTCACACCTACTCTTACCAACCAGGAAGGTTTTCTCACTCAGGATTTTAGTTACGCTGACTTCCTGTCACAGCTGTTAGGGCTGAACTGAATTGGAATGCTCTGGTTGTATTTTCTCTGTTAAAACAAAAGGCAGATAGGTCACAAGGATACCCTATATTTAAAATTGACTCTTTTCTTGATGAGTTAATTTGGAGGATTTCTCAAAGTTTTTGTGTTTGTTTTGCTTTGTTTTAGTTTTTTTTGTTTGTTTGTTTTTGCAGATTCTCTTCTGTAGTCTAACAAGAATGGACTTGTGCCTATTGATCATTTTCATCTGTTTCCACAGGTATCTTTCCAGATCTTGGACCTGAGGCTTCATCTAGTCCTCCTAGAAACTTAACGGAGCGCATTGAGATGGCTTTCATCAAGCTCTGTCATTCACGGAGACATCAGCATTTATGCATCCCTCATCCTAATGAAACTTGGGAAGCAGGATGATTCCAAGGCAACTGCCCCTTTCTTCTCTGATCTAATCAGTGAGTGTATCTCTTACCTTTTAGGGTTTTTTTGAGGATCTTCAATCTATGGTAGGCAAATGTATGGAAACAAGATGTAAACTATTGGCTTCTATGCCCAGGGTGGGGGAACCTTGCAAACAAGGTTTTTCTATTTTTTAATAAAAATATTCTAAAATTCACTGTGAAGGTGGTTGCAGCACTCTGTCTATACTAAAAGCCATTAATTTGTGCATTTAAAATAGGTAAATTGTATGAAATTTGATATGTATCTCAAATATGTCACATGCTTTTAAAAAATAAAGGAATTATAGATTCCATAACCATAGATTTATACACTTAGCTCTAATTGTCATTGGAATTCTGTTGGCTATTTCTACATGCATGTCTTACTAGAATGTCAAATTAAATTGTTCTATCAAACCTTATGAAAAAGCCCTTATGTATTATTTTTGATTGATACTATCACCATTTTATTCACTGAGGCTTTGAATCTTTTGCAAGAAACTGTATTAGAACTTACCAACCATAACCGTATGATCCAAATTCCTAGAATACATCTTTTACATGGAAAAATTTATAGTGGCACCTAAGCTCAAAAACTTAATTCCTTCCACAGTTCTGGGGCAGATGGCCAAGGTGGTGTTCCTCACCTTATACAGAGCTGTGAAGGGAAGCAAAATTTACTGAATGCTTCTGTTATCAAACAAAAATATATACAAACAGGAGTGTTTATGAACTGAGGTATTACTATGTAGTCATACATAGTCTGAAAAAATATATATATATTTGAAATATAACTTTATTTATTCTGTTTCTCTGGAGAACCCTAACACAACCTTTGTTTCAGTTATGACAATTTTGGTTACATGAAAGAGGTACCCTGATTCAACCTGACTGCAACTTTGTTATACAAGACAGGCAGTATTGCTTTCAAGATTGGTGCACTCAATGGCTAGAGAAGAAGCAGGACTTATCTCATTTCTAATCTGCTATGGCCATAGTCATCTTCATCTTCAGACCTGTAGCTGATGCTCCAGGTACTCATGTTTCCCAGCCACTGTCCCAGAAAGAAAGCTAAAACATTTCTTATGTGCTTCGCTGTTACCAAGGAAGAATTTTGAGAAGCTTATAAAGACAATTTATCTTCATGACTAGGGAACTGGGGATTTGGGTCTTAGACAATCATTAGTACTAATTTTCTTATTATTTAAGTTTTTATTAGTACATATTTCTACTATATAATGATTAGAAATATCCTGGGAAGGTGGTACATGAACAGAACACATTTTAATTTCTTTTTCATCTCCTTTCCCCTCCATTCTCCTTCTTTTGATCCCTTCCTATCTGAGAAAGATCTCTCTTCATACTTCCTATTACCTATCTGTTACTTTGTTCTTTATAATTTGGAGTTCTTGCGTGAGAAAACCACCCAATATTTCAACTCATGTGGCTGATTTATTTCACTTAATATTTATAGTCTCAAGTTACATCTATTTACCTACAAATGCCTCAAGTTTATTTTTTATGAGAGAGTAGTACTCCATTGTGTATAAATATCATATTTTCTTTATCCATTCATAAGCTAATGGCCATATAGATAATTTTTATTTCTAAGATACAGGTATTATAAATTCCTGAGAATATGGACTAGTGATAAATTTTGGATAGTGGACCAAAGACATAAAATTGTTTGTTAACACTAATATTTCAATGATTTTTCAGATTTGAAAATTTCTAAGATAGAAATTCAGAAATGAAATCAACTGATTGCTAATGAAAGCCTGAATATTAAGAATTCTGAGTTTTTTGTTTGCTTGTTCTCAAGATTATAGTAATCCTAGGAAGTACAAATATAACACTACAACAGTTTTGGAAGAGTGGCAACAAAAATTCTACAAAGACTATCTCAAGTAAGCAAAAATATGAATATGGTGACAATTAAAAGGAAATTTAAATACTCTTAAATGCAGTGTTTATATGACAGTATTTAGTAATGAATTTGTAATGTGTGAGATATGTTACATATTTTTTCTGTCCTTCAAGATGACTAAATCACATAACAGAATTTGATATGTTAAATGTGTGAATTTGTCAGTTTTAAGAAAAAAATGAATATTTAAATGTCTCAAAACATTTTGTTTCTGTGCATTTTCATTAGTTACATGACATATAAATATACAGACAAATACAGTTGCATTTGAAATTCATATTAACTGTTTAATGTATTTATAAGATCAACAAATTACAGATGAAACCACAGCAACAGGAACATAAGGAAGAGAAATGTGATAATATCTAATTAAGATGTAAATCCAAGTATATTCAAGATATAAATAACTTATAGCTGTTAAGTCTTTTAGTTTTCTTTTTTTTTGAAAATCTTGCTGAATTTTTGCATTAAATATGTAGGTCAATTTTGACAGAGATAAACATCTTCTCCATACTAATATTCTCAAACTATGGGGGATTATCTAGTTCATGGTTTTATACCATTTAACTGATTCTTCTTTAGTTTCACCAATCTTTGGTATCTCCTGGGTGGAAGTCTCAAACATTTTTAGTAGATTTATTTCTTAGCATTCTGGTACTGTTAAAATGGTATAAATTGTATGGCTTTCTTTGTTAATTATTACTGCTATGCGGGCATGCTGAGGACTGAGTTTTTAAGTTGCTGACCACAGTGGTCTCTGGTTATGTTGGAGAGGCTCATATTTACGGTCTCTGAAGACAAGATAAGACTGTGAGTGAGGACATTTAATGTTCACTCCTCCTACTCCAGGGCAATCACTGCCAACCAAAGAGATCAGACAGTTCTCTCAGTTAGCAAGATTTACTGCTTAGAATGTCTGTGTTCTACTTCTCAAGGCCTTGCTCATTTTTCCTGGACTTTTGCCTCAGATGTGCCCTCCACTCTTCCTGTATGCCACTGAATTGTTGAGGATCCAACAAATATAGACAGTCCAGAGAAGTCTTTGTCTTAGCTCCAAGAGAGTGCTGACCTTCCTGGACTCTGAAACTCCATGTTACTTGTCTCTTTTATTTAAACCTTTGCCTGTACACTCATTTTAGGAGATTGGAAGTCTGATTTGCTCCCACTAGGGACACATAACTAAGTTTTAAACAATGTTTTTTTTTTTATAGCCCTATTGATGAAACTCAATTCTTAAAGATGACCATTTCACTTTTGGGGGCATTCAGTATCCTCAGTCATGTTATTTGCTAATCATGACAGATACTTTTCTTCACAATTTGTAGTTCCTTTTTAAAAATTATTATTACACAATATAAGGATTCCCGCACAATGTAAGTATAATAGGATGCATTTTTATTTTGTTCTCAACATCAGATTTAAAACTTTGTTATTAAAAATGTGCTGTAGGTTCTTTGTGTACATCATCAGGTTCATAATCTTTTCCTAAAGGTTTTTTTTTTTTAATATTTAGTAGATGTTGAGTTGCAGTGATTGCTTTCCTGTCATATTCAGTGTATTTGATTCTGTTTTATTCCTTAAATAGTGTGAAATATATTGATATTGTTTTGAAAATTCAAATGTTAAACTAACCTTGCCTTCTTTGTACATACCCAATTGGTTTCAGTGTATTCATATACACACACACACATAGACACACAAACAAAACCCACATTCACACAATTTCTATTCACAGAGTTTGACAATTTTTGTCTAGTATTTCTATATCAGTAATGATGACAAAGACTATTATACAATTTTCTTTTATGATTTTATTTTCAAGTTTTGGGACAAAGGTTGAACTGGTCTCATAAAAAACTGCATAAAATTACAAAAGATTCTTATTTCTTCTTGCTTATATATTTGGTGACATTCAAGGTAGATCAGGCACAGGGGAACTTTCTGTAGAATATTTTTATATTTAATTCTTTCTGTTTATTATGCTTACTTTATGTTTAATTT
Source organism: Chinchilla lanigera (assembly GCF_000276665.1). NCBI lineage: Eukaryota > Metazoa > Chordata > Mammalia > Rodentia > Chinchillidae > Chinchilla > Chinchilla lanigera. Next base: position 13,798,573 of record NW_004955407.1, read on the forward strand.
GCTGTTTTTTCTTCTAGTTTTCTGCATCAGATATGTAAAACATGGACTTTTAAATTTTTTCTTGTGTATATAAGGATATAAATTGTCTAGTGACAATTTTGGTAAAATTTCATAAGTTGTAGATGTGTCTGATTTTTGTTGTAATTTGTGCAAAATTCTTTCTAACTTTTATTTTGGCTTCTTCTTTGACAAAGAACAAAATGAAAGCTAGATAACAGGAAACAAGTAAGTCAATCTTTTATAAAAGGGATGGGGGCTGAGGGATGGGGAGAGAGGAGAGCAGGAAGAAATGGGGTGAAAAATGAATTGAGTTGTGTTAGGTGCAGGACCAACTCCCCACAATGGATGCAATCATTATACACTGCAAATATGCACTAATGAAAACAAAAATGAAAAACTAGGATAATGATTCCTTAAATACTTCAAAACTATAAAGAAAGCTATTCAGAAGCTTATTTTATTTCATGTCCCAATTTTGGAGTATTTCTAATACCTCTTTCTCTTTCTCTTTGTCTCTGTCTCTGTCTCTGTTTCTCTCCGTATCTCCCTGTCTCTCTGTATCACTCTCTCTCTTCCTTCTTTCTTTTGACCCACCCATTTTGTTTCTTTTTGCCATTACTATAGATTGATCTCAGGTGGCCTTTTTACTAAACTACATCCCCAACCCTTTTTGTGTTTCATTTTGTGGTGGGTCTTAGTAAGTCACTAAGTTTCCTAGACTGGTTCAAACTTGAGAGTCTCATGTCTTCACCTCCTAGCTTGCTGGAATCATAGGCATGTACTACCATGTTGCACTTAATCATTTTTTTTTCTTTTTTTGGTCTTTTTGAAACAAAGTTTCACCATACAGTTCAGGCTGGCCTCAAACTCACAACAATCCTCCCATCTCTGCCTCCTGAGTGCTGGGATTAAAGGTGTGCACCCCCAAATCCAGCCTCATTTTTTCTTTAGGCTCCCACATATGGTTCATTTTGATAAATGTTATATGTAAATTTGTGAGGGAATTAAATTGTGAACTGGGTATGATATTTTGTATATGACAATAAAAACTGATTAGTTAATTTTTACTGTCCTATCTGTACCTTCATTGATATTTCTGAATTGATATTTCTGCATGTCCTAACAATGCTGAAGATTATACTATCATAATTTTATTTTCCAAGAAATTTCTCCAAAGAATTATAAATGGGCAACAATTATATAAAAGGGCTTAACATTTTTAGCCATCAGAAAAATACAAATCAAAAGTACACTGAGACTGTGCTC
>NW_004955407.1:13805918-13826986 GCF_000276665.1 Chinchilla lanigera
AAAAAAAAAAAAAACACAAAAAAGAACTACTGTATGCTCCAGCTTGCAATTGCTTTTTATGTTCAAAGGAATTACTGACAGCATATTACGGAGATGTTACCTATCCATGTTTACTGAGACACAGTTTAAAATAGCCCAGTTGTGGTATCAGCCTAGGTATGTGTCAAGAGTTATAGGTGAGTGTATAAAGAAAATGTGGTAGATATACACAATGGAGTATTATTCAGCCATAAAGAAAAATGAAATTAGGTCATTTGCAGGAAAGTAAATAGAATCAGAGATCATCAAATTAAGTGAAAAAAGACTGAAAAAGACAAATGTATTTTCTTTCACACGTAGAATCTAGATATAAATAGCATGGAAGCAGAAGGGAGACTGTTTTGTTACTTGTTATAGAAGAAGAGTGGGAGAGAGTAAGAGAGAGCAAATGGAGACTGGATGTGAACAAAATATTTTATAAAAGCATAAATATGCCCTGAGGGGCTGGGGATTTAGCTCAGCGGCAAAGCGCCTGCCTGGCAAGCGCAAGGTCGTGAGTTCGGTTCCTGGTACCAGAGAAAAGCAAAAAAAAAAAAAAATAAAAAAATAAATAAAATAAAGTAAATATGCCCTGAAACCCATTACTCTGTATACTTAACATGTGCTAGAAAGATATTTAAAACATATGAGAAAATCCCCACTGCTGTTATGAGCACACTATGGATTTACTTCTCCTGCTTTTGGTTCTGTCAGCCTTATCTTTATATATTCCAAGATGATGTTGTTAATGTTTCATACATTTCTGATTGTTTGAGTCATTTATTATACAACACAACCTTTTTTCTTTTATAATTTTCTTTCCATAAAGTTGTATTTTCTATCTTTAGTACAGTTTACTCCATCTTTCCGTTTGCCTTTGCCTACTATTTTACTATATAGCTATCCTTTGACTTTTAACTCTTGATAACCTTAATATTTAATGAGTATTTTTGTAAGCAGCTTATATATTTTTAATTCAATCTGACCTTGCTGATACATCAATTGGAAAAATTAATGCTTATATTTATTATAATAATAATAAATTTGGGTTCAAATTTTTTGTTTCTTATTTATCCCACTTGACCTATGTGGTTTTCCTCTATATTTTCTGTCTTTTGGGGTTTAATTAAATGCTTTTATTATTTACTTTCCCTTTATATTAGATGCTGCTGCTGTCATAGTCAATTTTTTCTCAGCAGGTGTGTCAAACTCCCATCTTTAGTGAGTGTGCACTTCTGATAACCTAAAGGTACATTCTTCTCAGAAGTAGTACCCTCCAGCAATAGGGGTCTGTGTGGGCATAAATGCTTAGAAATGTCAGCCACTCCGAAGGTCAGCTCTAACCAATGCACTGACTGAAATGGCAAGGTATAAAAACCTAGTCTCACTTAAAGTCGGGCTAGCTCTTCCGTCGTTACTCTTAAAAATAACTGTGGGTTCAAGTGGAGTTTACATGGCTCGTGAAACTACAACTTTGTTTTGCTCTTGCTCCTACCCAGTCTCACTGTCCTGAATCTGCACAGGTTACTTACAGTAACTTCCTCAATAATCACTTGCACAGAACTCCCATGTTAGGTCCTATTTCTATGGTTCCCATCTAAGAGGAGGTCTAAGGGTGCACATTAGTTATATGCAATCGATTGCTCTTATTTTACTGCTTCTCTTAGAGATTAAAATAGCCATTCTTAATTTTTAGATGAACAATTTTAGATAGTTTTATGTAACTTCAAAATAGTTTTATTTAGCAAATTGTTGGTTTTATGATGTATTATAAGATGCATATTACCTAGAATATGTTTACTCCATGTACCCCTCTTATTCTTTTGGTCTTCTGTTTGATGTGCATATTAATCTTGACTGACTTCATTCATTCAGGTATATATACCTACTGGTGTTTTGTTACTTGTTCTATCAGCTATTGAAAGAAACATATTGAAGTCATCTTGAACAATTTACTTTTATGGCATCTCTTTGCAGTCTCCTCTTCTATGAAATCTGACACTTTCAGTCTGACAATTTTTGTTAGTACAGCTGTATTACTGTGTTTATGCAGTCAATATTAATTTAGATTTGCTTCCCTATTTCTTCTTTCCAGTGGGGACTATAGGGCCTCAGAATTCCAGTTAAATCCACAAACTGAGGCCCTACCCATCTAATTGACTGGCACTGTGTGGCCACCACTATAGTTTTACATGCCCATTTTAAGGCACTATCAAATGTATACTAAGGAATGGATTAGTGAAAAACTCTTTTTTCTTCTGGCTTTGGCACGTCCTGTTCATATTGTTATTTTTTATTTTTTAAAAATTTCAATTTGGTAGTACATGTTTATGGTACACAATGGTTACATTCACTATGGGAACTAGGTACATGCAGAGGATGCTTTCTTTTTTTTTTTGTCTTTCTTGAGACAAGGTCTCGCTATGCAGTTCAGGCTGGACTTGAGCTCACTTTGTAGCCCAGGCTGGTCTCGAACTTGCAATAATCCTCCTGCGTCAGCCTCCCAAGTGCTGGGATTATAGGTGTGTGCCACCAAGCCTGGTCGGAATGCATCTTAATTCTTTCTATGTCCTGGTCCTTACCCCTTCTTCCCCTTTCCTGCTCATATTTTTAGCCACCTATATCCTATCAGTAGCAGTGGCTTTCAAATGCACATTGAGGTAAGCTGGACATTTTCTTTCCACTTTGCTTGATCATCCATTTGTGGATATGGGAGTGGGGAGGTCAGAGGTATGTCTTCCCGGTGATCCATTTTGTAAAATCGTGCTTATCTCTGTGCATTGGAGGTCCATCTAATTTTTTGTTAGGAGGAACAGTGTTCTTTTGTGCAAAAGGGGCATTTTATTTTATAGAATTTGTATCTACCTAGGGTCATTCAGATGCCTTCCATCTTTCACAATTTACCAAAGTTGAAGAGGGCACTGATGATCTTCCAACCCAAGAAATATGGCTGACGTGTCTTGGATTCATGGAAAGTTGCTAAGCCTGTTTTGTAGAGGTCACATCCTACCCTGCACTTATGTGTCATCAGCTCACTCCTCCACACATGTAAAACTGCAGAAAAAGAAGAAATAATGCCCGACCTGGATCTTTATCGCTTAGATTTTTGTCTTGTGTCTTGTTATAAAGAATTCACTCAGAATAGGAGGCTAAAGCCAAATTCACAAATGTCATACTGCTTTAAAAAAAACCCAAACAAACATGAACGTTTAAAATATTCAGTTAAGTGAGTATTAATTATCATAAGGCACTAATTATGGACAATGAATACTGAAGAAAATTAGGTTAAAATAGGAGAGTCAGAATGAAATGTTTGAGTTTGCAAAGGAATATAATAAATGAATTTGAAATATAGTTCTGGAAAAAGGAAATCAATATTTGGAGGTTTTTAAATGTATAAAGGATAGAAATGAGACTAGAAATCTCATACAAAACAAATAATGCCCCTATTCACAAATAATTGGGTTTATTGTAGGTGATGAGAGAGTTAATAACATTAATGTGCATGAGATATATTTTGAATTCTTTTTCTGTTTTTCCAATTGTTTTGCTTCAGAACTTGATGATATGTAATTTTGATTAAAAAGGAGAAATAATCAGCTTGCTTTCTACGCCAAGTTTCTCTTATCTGGTTGCTATGACAATCTCCTGAAACAGTTATTTTTTTCTCATTTGTGAATTTATCTCTTTTTGATGTTATAAAAAGTGTTTTCCTAGGTAACTAGTTTGATTTCTTTATGCTTAAAAGATTTTTAAGAATAAAAAAGCTTTTATTTAAAGCCTCTGCATTCCAGGGTGTCACGTCTCATTTAAGATTTAAAATGAAAAAGTTGACATCTTTTGTAGAAAAGGAAATAGAAGTAAAGAATGAAGGTCTTTAGAGACTGTAAATTTTTATTTCTTCCATATCGCAGGCACTAATTGCATCATCTGCAATTGTTCTGTGCACACAATGGTTATTTTTTACATTTGACTTTTGTCTCATTATTTTAAACAATGAAATATTTTCCTAAATCTCTACTTACTGGGTAGGGTGGACTTTAAAGAAGAAAATACCAGATTATGTGTCAGACACCTGACTTCCCACCTTAATTTTATCTCCACCAGTCAGTTTGATCTTGGAAAGTCATGTGATCCCCAGTGAACTATAACTTCTACCTTTTTTATTTATTCATTTATTTATTTGGTACTAGAAATTGAACTCAGGGCCTTGTGCTTGCCAGGCAGGTGCCTGTGCCTGCACAGATATATCCCTGGCCCACTCCGATCATTTTAAAAGAGCCTGTTTAACCTTACAGATCTGTTTGGTTGTAAGACAGTGTACCTCTGTACATAGTCCTTTTTTCACTGGAATATTTGAAAGACCTTGTACTCCTTTTCTAAGAATTTCCTTTTTATATTCTGTGAAATTATTATGCATGAAGTCAACAAATATTTACTGGGTTCCTCTGGTATACCATGCATGTGGTATATACATGGTATATACCATATATACCATGTGTATACCTCTGGTATACCATGCATGTGGCCTGCATGCTTCCTGCTTGACTAAAGTTTTGACTAACATGAAGTTTTCCAGAGAATCGTAATGTGCACAGGGACAACAGAGGTAATTTTTATTGATCATTTAATGCAGAAGACTAGATGATAGCGCATTAAATTGATTTATCCAGATGTTTCCAAATTTATTGCCACCCAGACACATGGAATAAGAAACTTTTTGGGACAGTACAGGCATATTCACAAGCCCTATTGATACAGAAAAATAGAGACTCTCAACCTGAGCGATATCTGGGAACGGTTTGTGTTCTCAAAAATCAAAGAATGAATTTTAGTAACAGCAGAGGTTAAGAGAAGAATATATCTATTGAGGGAAAGAAAGCTTCTGTCCAAGAGAGGGATAGAAGGGGCCCCGAGTGGGTGGCCCAGGGAACCTGGCTTTTCGAAAGGATTTTATAGAGCAAAACTACAAGGTGAAGCGGGTACAAGGTGTTGGGGAGAATGGGAAATCACAAGGTGGGTATGAAGTGGGACAAAACTATGGTCAGCCAATAGTAATTGTTCAGGTAAAATTGATTAAATTGGGAATAAATGGGGAAGCAAGTCACTTAGCAAGCAGGCATGAATACAGAACAGAGGCTTTTCCTGGAGGGGGTTGGGCTAGTGACTCTTCCTGGCTTTTTCAAGGTGATTGCTACCTATGTAGAATATCAATCCCTGATGTTCATACCTAGGGAAGCATGTGAGTGCATTTATTTAGTCCTTTGTCTTGAGGTCTAGCCCACAGCAAGTACATCTCCATTTGTAAGGTATCTTGTGTTGCATGTTGGCTCCTTTGAGGGCCCAGCCCTGTCTGACTGCCTATAATATTTCTATCTATCTCAGCTGCGTATAACACTCCAGGTGATATAAATGCATCTTAAATGTTGAGTACACTGAAATAGCCAATATTACTTTGTAAATCATCAAGGCAATAAATATACCACTTGTAGTTCACTGGGGATCACATGATTTTCGAAGCTCAAACTTAACTGGTGGTGGCAAAATGAAGATGGAAATTCAGGTGTCTGACCGATAATCTAGTGTTTTCTTCTTTTAGTGTTTGTTTTGAAGAAGTAGCATGTATTACTTGATTTTTAGGGCATGTGGCATGATGAAAAAGTATAAATTCTTATCTAGATTTATATATCTTGCAAATATGAGAACACAGGGGCAATGATGTTTAGAATACAAAGACTATATTTTTATTATGAAAGAAATTCACTGAAGAAGATTTTATATCATATTCTGTAAAAATGTACTTGAGTTTTAATTATAATTTTTCTGGAATAACTTGTCATACATAAATGAACAAGTATTATTATTATTATCATTAGCATTGTTATCATTATTATTATTATATTGCAATACTGGGAATTGAACCTGGGGCTTTTGCCCTGTCTTGTACTCCCCAGCCATTTTATTTTTTGTTTTGAGACAATTTCTCCCTAAGTGGCTCAGGGTGAGCTCAGATTTGCAATCCTCCTCCCTGCGCTTTTCACAGTGCTGGGATTACAGGCATGGACCATGACGCCAGGCTAATTTATTATCATTTTTAATAATAAATATCTCCTTTTAAGAAAAAATCTCTTTTGTTTATTTGTAAATAGATATATTTTAAGACTTTGCATACTACATGTAGATTTAGAGAGGCATTTTTGGACAGTTCTATGTCTTGATTTTGACAATAGGCCTCATTTGTCTTGCCTTTTCATTCACATATTTGTACTTTGTAGTCACCTGAAAGAACACTCGCTTTTTGCTAGTTTTAGGGAGCCATACACACCAATCAAAATAAAAGCAGATATTAATTTAATAAAATTTTTATAAATTTCCCAACAAAATTGGATTAAAGATGTAAAGGAAGTTTATGAAAATCTTTCAAACTATGAGGTCTAGCGAGAACCAGAACTGCACTACTCTGATAACCAGGCCAATTCTCTCTCTACCACTTTGTAAAGTTGAATTTTGTAGGCATTAGATGACATAATCTTCTCTTTCTTCCCCCAGATGACCAAGTTCTCAGTGACAAAACTAGATTAACCAGATCCTAACACATGGCTTAGGGGTTTTCCGTAGAAGGTCTAAATCTGACCTAAATGGCAAGCAGGTGTGTTTGTAACTATGTATCATTTAGGGACCTGGCCTTTGTATCCATCTTTCTTTAGTAATTTGATGTGTCCCTAAATAACTTCACAGCAAGAATGCTTTCACATATGCCTATTACAGTAAGTTGACGGACAACAACTCCGATTTGATTATCTGCTGTGATAGATAATAAAAATTCAAACAAATTCTTATCATTCCTATATTGTCTGCAATGGGAGTTTTAGCTTCTCTTAGTAAGAATTGTAATATATTTTCCCATATGTAAATCAATACCAGCCTTATGATTTGCTTTGGGCAGTAGAGTGTAGAAGCAGTGCCACTGCTCAGGTTAAGAAGAAGGACCTCAAAAACCCTCACATCTATTGGGCTGACTCTTCAAGACTAGAGTGTGGAAAACAAGAAGAGAGTTGAAGCTCTTTAGCTGCCAAGTAGTCTGTTGCTGCCTGCCTCTCCCATTAACGGTGCAACAGACCTATACATGAGCCCACCAAGACCAGCTAAAACTGCTCAGTAGAGCCCAGTGTATAGAACCAAGAACCAAATAAATGCTTATTGTTTTAGTTCACTAAATTTTGAGGTACTTTGTTATGCAGCAATGCATAACTGACACATACACCTTTAGAAATAAGTTCATAATTATCTCCAAGTGGTCACCCTTAATTTTGTCCCTAGATTCTATCTTCTAAACATTCTATTACTTTTTACTATCACCACCTCAGGAATCAAGTTTTTAACATATAAAACTTTTTTTAGGGGGTGCCAAAATATTGACACTGTAAAAATCCTCAAAATAAATGTATGAGAATTTGATGCACAAATTAAGAATCTTATAGAACAATCTGATATCATATAAATACTGAAAGGTAGAATATTCTTTTGAATTGTGATCTTTCTGCCTGTAAAGCCATAAAAATACTTGTGAATTTGAAACTTTGCAAACATTTTCCTTGCTATAGATGTTTAAACTATGAAACTCAAGATAGAATAATTTTCTAGAAGGCAATTCAGTGAATCCAATTGCTATTTTTGTACCTTTCTTGGCTGTCTTAAATTGTCCTGCATTTCAAAGTAATTGTCCTATTTATCCATTTGCCTTATGGTGCCAATCTGTAAAACCTAATATTTTGTATCATGTATTTGTACCACCTTAATGAGCAGCTTGACATTCTCATTCCAAAATGGCAATAATGAGAGTTTAAAAGCTGAATATACCATTGTTAATTGTTAATTTAATTGTACAAAATATTTCTGAGTATTGTCAAAGAGTAAAATTTTGTAGTTTTGGTTATTGATAATTTGAGTGTGTTATCGTCAGCTAGTTCAGAACATTCGCATCAAATTTTACTGCAATTCCATGACAACATCTCAAAAACCATTACAGTTTGAGATGAATCTAGAGCTTTTCATTATTATGGGGAATATATGTGTGTGTATATGTGTGCATGTGTGTGTGTGTGTGTGTGTATGTGGAGGAAGAAATATACATACATATATCACCAAAGACATTCGTTTTTCTATTCTGATTCTCAGCATAAAGTTGAATCATAAAAATCTGTTGTCATTACTTATTAGGCATCACAATAGAAGTTCACAGCCTGGCTCAATTAACTATTCTGTCCAGGGCCTTCCTATTGTGGCAGGTCAGGTTTCTGGAACATTGTCAGAGCCAAGGCAGAAAGCTTTAACAACACCTGCCGGCGCAGTGAACAAAGGCATATTGCATTTATACAGTGGTTTTCATCACAGGGTAGTGGTGCGCCTCAAAGAAGAAAGCAGAGCTCCTATTCACAGCCCAAGAGAATGATTTTCTTTTCAAAACTCAGCATGTGACTCACCTATATTCAGTGTCATATGGACCACCCTCCTATTTCAGTCTACCAAGAGCCAGAAAAAAGTGATTTTCTATGCAGCATCTCTGAAACCCATTTTCCCATTTCGTAGCTATGTGAGATAGTTCTACATAATCACATCTGCAAGGCATTGTCAGATGTGCAACGTGATCGAGTCTAAAAATTACTTTCATTTAGAAGGACATTAGACAGTTCTTATTCAGTTAAGATGAGGACAAGCAGCAGTGCAAGCCAAATGGAACTATTTAAAGGAAGCGTGTAGCTGCGTCTGTGGAGATGCCATATTTTTAGCAGGACGGTCCTCAGAAGACATGATTATTATTTTGACAAAATTGCCTCATTTTCTTTACAAGAATCTGCACAGAAGACTGAATAAGTTATTAATTGAGCACTTTTTTGCTATTATTATTATTATTGTTATTTGATTTCTGATCTCCATAGGGTTAGTTTTTCCAGGAAGCTAGTGTGGCTGCTTCTAATCCCTCATCATCACATCAATTTCCTTGACTCAGAGATGTCCAGATGCACCCCATATACTATGGTAGTGTTGTGTGAAATGCAACTGGACAGAAATATTTAAAGTTGCTCAGAGCTGCGCTATAGGAAGTGATGCAAACTGTACACGCTGTTCACAGTGCAGTGTGCAAAGCATGGCGCTTGTAAATGGTCATGTGAGGAGTGCATTGAGGGCTCAGGCATTACAGGTGGACTCCTGTTAGTTCCCTTATGGCCATTCCAATACAAACGAGTAAACAAAGAAGAGCCTGCTTTGAGAAGGAGGAGGAGAACAGCTTCTGCTGTTTGCAATGCTGCGGCATAGACACAGCTGCTGAAGCTTTGTTCTCAGGCACAGAGTAAATCTCAGGAAATTTCCTCGTAAAAGACAAAGAAGGAGCACAGGGGAGCCTTCAGTAAGAGAAATCGAGTCTGAAAGGTGTCAGTATAAATGATTTTGAACAAAGGAAAAGGAAACAATGTTCACCTTAAGAATCGGAATTACTTGTTTTTCTAATTAACGGGGGGGGGGAGTGACAAGAATAAAAAAGTAAGTGATTCACTCTAAAGAAAAGAGGAAGTTATGAGACCATGAATAATGGGAGAGAGGAGATTAAAAAGAGAGATTGTGATTTGGTGCTCACTAGTCTGAAATTATGTCTACAGAATGCTACCATTTTCAGTAAAAGATGACACATTATTTTATTCATTTTACAAATAGTTCCCAGAAAATTAATTATTTAATGCATAATTTAATGTACATAAGTGTCTTTTATGCACAAGATACTTCCTTGCCGTAATATATATATTAAGGCCTCCTTGCAGTAGTTCAAACTTATTTGAATAAGTGTAATAAGTATTGTAGGCCTGATTCTTCAGAGTTACTGTGAACTTTGAATAAATTACCTAATTTATCTTAATCTCAGCTTCTTTATTGGAGAGGGATGGATGGACAAAACTATCTTGGGTGTCGTTTCCAGCTTTGGGGTTAGATAATTTATTACAGTAAATGGAGGCGTCACAGTGGATCTAGATTCAGCGCTAAACCAATGTCCTTATTCTGCCTTCTGTTTAAAATACACCTCATCATTAGACCTTCCAATCTTTTCTGATTCTTTTACCTCTAATAAATATTATGTACTTTTGACCTTCCCCTTGTCCTCCTTAGTGCAGCTCTAATGTATATGTGATGATAAGAATCACTGGCAGTATGATATTGAAACTAGAAGGAAAGCTATGGGAGTGCTCAGTCTATGGTGCCATAGTAATATTCTCCTCATAGCCATTAACTTTATAAGTACACCAGCACACTGGAATATTTTGTGAGCCATTATACCTGAAATACATCACTTGCTACATATATACTACATAATATGTATTTCCCAATATAAACACATTAGATGTTTATATACAGCTGATTAATTTGTATACCTATGACCTGAACTAAATTGGATTAATGAAGAGTTTAAATAACTCCAAGCCTCTTGGTGATTGAAATACCTGATCAGATTCAGCTAGGCCATCTCTTCTATACTTTCTATATTTTTTTTTAACTTGCTGTATTAAGAATTGTAACATAGAGCTAATAACATTATACAAAAAGTCAATTCTTTAAAAATATTGTCACCTTACAGAATGTGTAACCAGGAGCTACCAAGATCTATGTCATCAGTGATGTGCTATGACATCATATTTTATTCCATTAAAAATCATTCTATCCTGACTACTAGACCCCCTCATCACTCAATATCCCACAGTATATCATACTTTGAATTATTCTATACTTTATACAAAAGTCTAATTTTAAAAATGTATGATTTGTTCATTTCTTTTTTGTTAGAATCTTTGTGGTGTATGTCTTGTATTTTGAGTCTGAAAATAAGGATACAAAGTATGATAACTATTTTTCTTTTATTTATGAAATTTAAGATTTCATCATCAAAGTAAAACATAACTTAAAATTTTAGAATAATTTTATTGTTTAGATGACACCAGGCAGCTTCCTGGATAACTGTGCTATCATTAATACTCATACTTTTTATTTTTTTTTGGGGGGGGATGTTTTCTCAGTACCAGGAATCGAACTCATGACCTCATGCTTGCCAGGCAGACGCTGTGCTGCTGAGCTAAATCCCCAGCCCCAATACTCATACTTTATTTCAAAATTATTGTAGGGTTTTTCTGTTCATACATGTTGAAATTTTCTCATTACATTCAGTATAGGACTTTACCAGAATAGATGTTAATAAATGTTACTGATGAGACAAATATTTTACAAAATATTTTTCAGCACCAGAAGGTTTTTGTCCTAGTTAGGCTTCATATAGAAATGATTAGTCTATTATGACATATCAATAGTGAGTGCAGAAATTTAGCTCAGTCAATATTTTCAAGATCTATTATGTAGAGAAAACGTCTCTGTGTGTATTCAAAATACATAATATGTATGTTTGAGAAAGTCAAGCTACAAATTCATGTAATCGTTTTCACAGATCTTTTGAGGAAGCCAAAGCGGCCACATCCCAAAGAGTATAATTATAATTAAGAAATGATATGGTCTTCACCAGAAGCAGGAAATTGTGGTGCCTAACACTGCATTTTGTGCTCATCCTTTTATAAAGCAGTTGTTATAGAAATGCCTCATCAGATGAACTTACCCAAAAGTTCTTTGAAAAGCCTGTATCTACATCTTTCCCTCTCTCTCTCTGCCTCTCTCTATCTCTGTTGCTATCTCTATCTCCATCTCTATCTTCCTGTAACATAGAAGCTGTTATAAGAAACCACAAAAATATTTTCCTTCCTTCAATTCTCAAACATTAAATTCTGACGACTGATTCATTATCATATAAACACTGAAACAGATTTCCCCATATTAATAGATGGTGTCGAGAAACATCAGGTGAAAAGTGAATAAATAAAATGATGTATTATGTTACAAGGAAATAACGAGTGCTCATTAGAGGAAAATTGCTGAGTGGCACTGATGAAGAATTATTTCTTGAGCTATTACTTGATATTTGCCTGATTTTTTTTTTTCTTTAAGCAAGTAACTAGGCAGAAAGGTCTAGAAGCAAAACAGAAAAAACAGGGAATTACAATGGTGGTCAGCAAAAGTTGATAGTTCTTGTAAACTACACAGAGCCTGGTAGTCTCGTGGTTCTCACTAGACACCAAAATTCATGCCCACTGGAGACAGTCTGCAGAAGACATGGCAAGCCTTCAGAACACTGCTTTGAGTGTTATTAGTTGTATGGTGCATTTGCAATGTGACCCTTAGGAAAAGTGCAAAAATCATCCATTGCAAAAATCATCCATCTCTTAAATACAGAAGGAGCAGAGTCATTAGAAGAGTTCAGCAGAGATAAAGAACACCGTGATGACAACATGAGGCTGATGAGTCACCACTTGGGGAAAGGGGCTAGACTAGGCTAGGCTAGGCTAGGCTAAGCTATAGGATGCTTAAGAAGCTTTGACCAAAATGGTGAAAAAACATTAGTAATAATGTAAGATTGAATTTTATACGGATATTTAGTTTGAATATTTATAAAGAAAAGGATAGATATATGTTAAACATTTAATTTCACAGATATTCATAGATATATGTTAAACATTTAATTTCATCAAGATTTTTATCTTCTCTCATTCCTGATGTGAGTCAAGGAGTCATTTAAGACTGTACTTGAGGGTGTCTGCAAGAACTTCTGGAAGAATATAGTAGACCCAGAAATGAAATCAGCACTCCTATGCAACTATCTGACACTGCTCTTGTTCAAAATAGAAGCTAAATTTGACACTCATTTTGCGAATGTCAAATTAATGTCTTTTAGGGAATTAAAGTCAAGTTTAAGTATAGAAGCAGCAGAATCATTAGAACTCATTTTATCTTGATGATAAAAATGAAAATTCCACTATGCTATTACTCACGCAGATAAAATAATTCACTTACTAATGTATGTATTGCATAGCAAAAGTGTTAATATGTTTTGACAAAAAACGTCAATTATTTAGAAGAACAACATAAAGAAGTTATAGGCCACTTTAAAATGAACTTAAATCATGTCTAATCCAAGTCAAAACTAGTATAGAAACTTTCTCAACACTACTAATCTACAGCCACTTAGTATCTCTTTGATCACTTTTAAAGACAGAAGTGAGAAAACTAATGGATTACTGTATTTGTGTGCAGTTGGCTTAAGTATTATGACAGTTGTGTGACTAATGTATTATGCTATCGGTCAAAGAGTAGTGAGGCTGCACCCCTGTATCATCAGTTGTTATATCTGAGGTGAGTCATGTCGGACAAGTGAGAAAATTTATTGGTCATCATATTGCCTGTATAATCCATTGCATTTGATTATGGCCAGCCTTGATTAATCTTAATCCAGATTAAAGATTCTAGTCAAGAGTAGCTTTGAAATGGTATTTTGCAATTGGTGATTGTCACAAGGAAATGAGGAAAAGAAATAGCTTAGAGTGGTGAGACAATACCTCCTATCCCCTGCTGATACACAGGGAAGTAGAAGGAAAGAAAGCCAAGAAAAGTGCCTGTTAGGTTGTAACAGGCTTTCAGAGACAGAGGGTAAGTGAGGTTGGATCAAAGTTTTGAGAACTTTGAAAACAGACCTGTGAGATTTTAGCAGTTTTCAACAATCAGATGCTAGTTGCTATTTGTTGACTAGGCAATGTTTTTGTATTAATTGTATCATTACAGAATTTCCTACAAATGCCTATAACTACCAACAAGTAGTCTTGACAGTTTAGCATTTCAATATTATAATATCAATTTTTACTCATAGAGATTAAGGGCCTTTTATTTTTCATTGTTGAGAATTGTTCTTTTTTAGGCTTCAAAGTCTACTCTTTGATGTGGCACAATATGTCCATCAAATAGATAAGATGTTAGGGTTGATTCCTGTACTACCTGTCAAAGGTTATGCCCATGTGTCAGAAGGTTGTAAACTGATGCCATTTTCAGGGTCCCAGTGGTTTATGGAGTTTCTGATTATTAAGTAAATTCATTCAATGACAGCTTAATAACACTGAGTAAAACTGAACATGTAATGTGCTTAGCACATTGCCTCAAACAAGTGTTAGAAATTGTTATTTTTAATATTTCCTTTTAAGTCACAAAGAGAGGAAGCACCAGGAGAATATTCATGTAGCTAGTCAAAAAGTAAAACCTATTTTCATTTGCATTTCATGAAATGTTGAGATCCATTTGAAAGTAATGACAAGCTAAGCTTCTTTGCTGTTGAGGAGATAGAGTATAAGTAACATGGCTAAATTTGCTGTCATGGATCCTTAGTTCATAAATTAATACCCTCATCCCACAGTGCCCTGGATGAATTTGCTCAGGACATTCCACCAATACCTAAATCTGAGGGTGCTTGAATTGCATATGTAAAGTAGCTCGGAATGTGCGTATAACCTAAGCACATCCTCCTGGGTACTTTAAATCATGTAGAGATTAATTACAATACTCAGTACAATTCAAACACTCTGAAAATAGCTATATTGTTTAAGGAATATTGACACATATATGGTTGTTTATTTCATACAAAATACTTGCAATGTTTTCAATCTGTTGGTTGAATTCCCACATGTGGAACCCATAGATACAGAGGGTGGACTGTACTACTCCTGTGAACTGCCCACGCAGAATGTGAAGTGCACTTCCGAACTACCCTGGTCCTGTATCACCACATAACCTGGAGTACTTCCAGGCCACTGTGAGTAAGAACTGAGGGAATATGGGTGCTGCTCAGAATACATCACCTCATTCAATCTGGTTGTACATTCGACGTTAAATTTTAGATTTGCTGCCAAAGAGAAAACAGCATCAACTGAACTCATGTGAAGAAATCTTTAGGTAATTTTAGTAACAGTTACTTTAGAAAACTTCAAAAATAGAGGTTTGAATTTTAATTTGGAGCAGAAACTGAGGCGTAAGGAAATATTTCAGAAAAGCATCACTAAATACTAGTAGAAGTCACCATGAAAGCTTTTAAATAGAAACAGTATGATGTTTGAACATGAAGGAAGCTGGTGTTCCCAGTCAAGGTTTGGGGGTTTTTCAACCCCAAAAGTACCCAAGGGAAGTCCCTAAAGACTGAAATGAGGTATGTAAATTACAGAATATAAAGTTTACGTTGAATGTCAAACTAGCAGGAAAAAATGTTTTAGTAGAAGTAAGTTCCATGCAATAATCGGATTATTCTAATACTAAAAGAATTGATTTATGAGTTATGTCTGATGTAATATTTGGGAAATCAATGTATTAACAGTATATTCACTGATTATGGGAATTCAGACTTAGCTGTATGTTCTTCTGTTCTTGCTTTTGTTGTTTTTGGTTGACTCAAGTTACCTTTTTGGTATAAGGAAGTACTTAATATTGAGGGCAATTACTGTGTATTCATAATAACTTTTTCTGCCATGGCTAAATTTGCTGTCATGGTATTCAGGATACAGTAACGGTCCTTGAAGCATGCTCTGGAAAAAGCTCTATTACTCTCATAGGAGAAAGTTGGGAGAACCAGTTCTGGAAGGCCAGGTCTCTGAGGCAAGCTTTGTTTGCCATTCAGAATACACACAAGGCTTCTCTGAAAACTGCTTTCATCCAACCTATTGATTTCTGTGCTTTCTCTTTGTTCCCTTGCATACGCCTCTCTTAGATTTCCAGAAATGTCCACTTGAAGCTTCTTCAAACTGTACCTTTTTTAAAGAGCACATCTGCCTATTTTACCTCAGTGGTAGAATGAGCATATACTCATTTATATGAAAATACTTTTGAACATGAATGTGGGCTATATTAATTTCACCAATATTATTAAAGTAAATGTGAACTTCTCCTTTTAAAAGAGAACATAAATTCACCCCACATATGGCAAACTCCTTGTCCCTTATTCATGGTAATCTCATTCTACAATTAACCATGTACTTAGGATATATAGCAAGTGTTTTGCCTTTTGGCATACATTGCTTCATAATTATGGTTATCTTCCTTTGTGTGAATATTTTTTGAATTTCTCATTTCAAATTACAGTGAAAATTTTGAAATCAGATATTTTAAATTCTCTATTACTGAACTTATCCTAGAGTACATTCTATACAGGAGACACGCACTGAATGTTTGTTGACAGTAATGTTCTT
The DNA here is from genome assembly GCF_000276665.1 of Chinchilla lanigera. Taxonomy (NCBI): domain Eukaryota; kingdom Metazoa; phylum Chordata; class Mammalia; order Rodentia; family Chinchillidae; genus Chinchilla; species Chinchilla lanigera. Next base: position 13,822,082 of record NW_004955407.1, read on the forward strand.
TAATGCAAAATTTGAAAAAAAGAATTGATTCATTTTAATAAGTATGATAAAACTCATTATTATGCAGCTATGAATACATAGTGACTTTGATTGTATAGCATAACTTGTTATGGTAAGTTTGATCTGTGTGATCATAAGCTATGACACTAAGAGCATCAATTTCATTGTCCAGCTTTTGAATATGATGTGTAATACATTACAAGAATATAAACTATTCCCATTCAAGTATGTGGACACTTAAAATTAACATATGTAAGGTTTATTTTATACATATTATGGCTGCTACTAAACAGTAGCTTGAATGTTGGAGTTCATAATTCATAGTGTGGATTCTGCATAAGGAAAGATTTACTTCTGCTGTCTTATAAGTTTTTTTGAATGCATATCTTTTGAAATATGACTATGTGCCATGTTTGTATATTTCTATATCTTCAGTAATAAATTTGAGAAAAAGAGTATAAAAGGCTGATGATGAAATTTTCAGAATGTCCTCTTTATATAGTTAGTATAATTGCCATGAATTTGTCCAGGTGTAGCTAACCAATATTTCAGGAGAAGAACTAATAGCAAAGCTTTTACACAGTAATTTCCTGGGTGAGATTCAACAAAATGGAAACTCATCAGAAACCCTGCTGGGATTCCATCAGCAAGCATTTATTTGTAGTTGCATGTACACCTGCTTACTAGTAATAACACACTAGTGAGTTAAGTCACTATGCCAATGCAAATTAGCTGTATTTTGAATCTCACACCAGAATTTAGCAGATATACTAACCAGACAAATGAGTTACCTATAGACAGAAAGAATAAACTGAAGAAAAAAGTCTATCCCATTTGTCTGATTCTCTGTTGCTTTCAGCTGTAGATAACCTTCTATGAAATCCTTTCTCTCTGTAGTGCCTTCCATTTCAATGAATTTGCAGCATAGGCCTTCTCCTTTGGTGCAGCAATACTGGGCAAAATGAACACACCACTGGCAATGTGATTTTTCAACTCCAGTGACCCTGTGCTGTTTAATCCAAACAAAAGTGATTTAATATTTCTAGAAGGTGAGCTACATGGAAAGCACTGGACCAGGTGCTGTATATCACTGTAGAGCATAATAGAGGAGTCAGAATATCACCTGCTCCGAGAGCTTTCTGATATGGTAATGGAAAGAAGATAAGCAGTCTCACTGCTATACAGCAAAACACAAAAGTAGACAAACCACGGGACTGCCATGAAGAGCCACAGCGCAGGAGAATATCTGAACCCGAGTTGTGGTAATTGGCAAAGGATTAGTGCAAGTCATGCAGTTTATCCAATAGTCTTAATGTCTGGTAGGAATTCAACATGTTGAAGTGATGGAGAGGGGAGAAAGATGGTCATCAAACTGATGGGCCCAGTGTGAGTCAAAAAAGTGGGAGAGCAGAATGTCTGCCTGAGTAAATTTTTCAGGAATTAATTTGGGTTGATGTGGAGTTTCTTATTTTGCAGAAGCAGAGCAGAAAACATCTGAAAAAAAGGGGAATTCATATTTCTAATTATTAGAGGTCTCTTAAGAGCCTATTTCATGAAAGGCACTGCCATGCTGAGAATTTTAACACTCATTCCAGAGGAGTTTCCTTTTAGCAGGACTATTTCTTCTTTTAATTAAGGAAATTATATGACCAGATTTTAGAGGAAGGAACTCAAAGTATGACTTTGTAAGGGCCTCTTTCTCAGTAATATTTCCTTTTATTCCCATTGGAATTACCCTAGCTAGGTTTACTGATGAAACGTGAAGAATATTCATCCTACGCCATCTGAACTTACTTAACATGTATAATTATGCTCTCATCACATAATTTTTTTCTCTTCAATTGAGTGATGAGTTAAGGTCCCAGGGCTGTAATAACAAAGAACACAATCTGGGTGTCTAAAATACTAGAGGTTCCATTTCTTACAACTGTACTGGCTAGATTTGCTCCTCCTGGAGGCTCTGAGAGAATTCTCTCTTTCCTGATGATGGTCTGCAGCATTTGCTGTCTTGAGGATGCCTCATTCTAATCTCTGCCTCCTCTATTACATTGTATTCTTCCTGTGCCTCTGTTCTTGTGTCCAAAATTTCCTCCTATTAAAAGGAAACATTTCAATGGATTAAAACCCACCTTAATGATGTCATCTTAACTTGTTTAAACTTGTAAGAGGTCCATTTCCAAATGAGGTCCTTATCATAGGTACTGAGAGCTGAGGCTTTTATATAACTATTTTCTGGTAGACATGGTCAAACCCTTAGTAGATGATGAGCCTATCTTTTTAAATACACACATAAAACATACAAAAAAGCCTCACATAGAAAAGGTATATAAAGTAACATTATCATCACAAGATTGGTATGAGAATAAAATTTAAAATCTTGTGAAAAATCCCTGCATGGGACAGAGTTAACTGTATTGTTGGTGTACAATAAATATTTAGAAGGTTTATTTCAGGTACATATTTCCAAAGAAGCTTCAGAAAAGATTTATTTATGTCCTGTACAGAAATCTGATTCTAAACACCATATCTAATCAGTTTAAAGCAAAGTCCAGGTATCACAGAAAAAAAGAAGCAGCGCATAACTCCTGAAGAATATTTAGTTGTTTATGAACTTTCTTTAACCTCTGAACATTTTATTAGAAAATTAATATATGGAATAACTGCAAAGTTAGTGTCTTCCAGTACTGTTTTGTCACTCTATAATAACCTGAACTTTGAATAGTGTACAAAGTTGTGAGATTTTGGCTAATTGCTGCATTAGTTTTACTTGGTTGTTGAAGGCTTTCTCTTCTCCATTTTCCTTTCAGCATTAGATGGCCATGTTTTAGTGGTCCGAATAATTACCTGAACTTTGTACTTTGCTTTGCCCTTTTGCTCTAGCTCATGCTAATGCGCAGACATCATCTGGCACATTTCCCCCAATCTTGAAAAGGTAAATTCCCAAACCTCAGTTGAAATATTTCCATTGCAGCCTGAATTTTCAAGATGATTGCCTCCTCATGTCTCCATTTAATTTGGTTTGTGCAGATATAATCATATGAACAAATACATGTGAATGGTAAGCCTTTTAGCTGTCAGTAACTTGGACATCCATAAGGGATTTTACATGGGAATTATGGAATTGATAATCCTTTTCACTCTGCCATTAATTAAAAGTACCCCAGAGACAGATTGGTAGTGACCCAAGGTTAAGGGGCTGAAGGTTAAGCCTTTTGGCTTTGAGTGTTCAGTTTGAAACTGAGCTGAACTGGTAATAAACAAGAGCTACTGCTATGTGATATCAGTTTGGTGACCCGTGTGAAATGAATTAGTACTCTTAGGTTTGTTTTTGTGGACAGGTGTCCTGGCATAGTCAGAGGTGACAGTCTTTCTAGAAGGGCCCAAAAACCTAACAGATGGAAAGAAAGGACTTCTTAGATAATTGCTCATCCTGCTAGGATTGATGTTCAGCAGGATGGGAAAGGGTGAGGGTTTAGAATTCCATAAACTCAGCCTATAGAAAAGCTACATAAGAGAAGCGAGCAGAAGAAGGTTAGTAAAGCCCAGACTGGTTCAAACATGAATCAGGTGCTAGGTCTAAGACAAAGTTGATGCCTACAGATTTTCATTTTCCTTCTTTGCTGTTTAGTTGTTGTGGGAATCTGTGTTTATGGAAGAAATGTTGATCATACTTGTCCTCAGCAAATGTGCATCACTGCTGGCCACTGAATCCCGAGTGGCAGGCTGGAAAGACTGAGGCTGGAGCTGGGTAAAAAGGGAGTGTGCTGGTAGCCTCGACAAGGAGAGTAAAAGCATGCCTCGGATTTTAGCATTCCTAAAATAGGACATATATGCTAAATTGAAATAAGGGCAACATTTTATGACTGAACTGAAGAGGGCTATTCAGAAACTGGTTTGCTCTAGTTTAGTTTGCAGGATTAATTTGGGTCCAGCAGTACCATCACCTATTCTTTAAAAATAATATGTATGAAGGCAGATGTGTGTGTGTGTGTGTGTGTGTGTGTGTGTGTGTGTGTGTGTAGTAGAAGAGGGGAAGCCCTGGGTAACTAAGTAGCAAAAACATTAATTCACTGAATAGTCTTAAATTTATTTTTTCATGAAATACGAATCCTTAGTATTACTTACATCTTACTATTTTTAGTAGGTATTGAAGCTACTACAGTTCTTGAATAAAAATTATCATTTTGTTCTGAGTCAGGTTCTGGAGCTTTCTGGAGCTTTTTATGTGTGTGTGAGGTTCCAGTAATGACTGTTTTCTTGGCACTTTTATCTGTAGCATTTTTTGAAGATTAATTCACAAGCTTGTTATGGATGGCATCATGAATTTCATGTGGAGCTAAAGTGTACTAAAAGGAAATTCATGAAAAAGAAGAGTTTGTTTTCTTTACTTGATTTTTCTTAAAGATGTCTTACTTTTGGTTTTGACTACTTTTTATCTCATCCAGTACCAAGTTATTTCATACATAGGTTTTTCCTCCACAGTAGTACCTTGTTTCACGAATGCTTTCTTTGTTTTTTGAACAACTTGGTTTGCAAACAGAAGCATTTGGCAAAATTTTGATATTGTTTTCAAAGTCTGCATCAGGTGAGGAACATGACACCACCCATCTTTCCCACATGAGCACTGACATGATCATCTTTTTCAGAGGCATGAAATGAATTAAGTTCATGAACCAAGGCACCACTATGTTTATATGGAGTTTGCTTTCTAGTGCCATCACAAAATATTTCAGTTAGATCTTAGTGTCTAATTATTGATTAATTATAAATGATCAATCATATTAAATGTCTTGCGTTTGGTTGTGACATAGAACATCCATTTCATATGGATTGTAATTACTACTTTGCAGTTTGCATTTAAGAGCACAAGTCCAGTGGTTGGTTTTTTTTTTTTTTTTTTTTTTT
>NW_004955407.1:13827166-13828130 GCF_000276665.1 Chinchilla lanigera
ATAGCTCAGTAGCATAAGTGCCTGCCTGGCAAGCACAAGGTCCTGAGTTTGATTCCCAGTACCAAAAAAACAAAGAAAATGTTAAAGAATTTAAGTCATGACACTTAGTGACAAAGACATTTAAGGAGATGGGGAATTTTTACTGGGATCTTGAAAGGTTTGCCCTGCAAGTTATTACTATCACGTATGCAAATGGCATCTATCTTTTGTTAGGGATGCTGTAAGTGCAGTAATAAGACATTAGAACTTAAGAACAATGCATAGTTTTTAACTGGATCCCTTACAGATTTTAATTTTTAACCCAGTATAGCACCTATTATGGAGTTATTTCAGTGTGATCTGACCAAAATTAATTTCAAAATCAGCAAGTTTGTGGTAAAACTGTTAACTCTTAATTTTGTAATTAAATTTCTCAATCCTTTACTGTGTAGATTTTGAGTCTTAATATTCTACAAGATCATCTATGAGTGATTGAAATTTTGATGCCATTTTGAGATAATCAAATATATTAGGTGTAATTTTTCCACATTTTGAAAACAAGTCAGTTCTTACTTAGAGACACTGAGTAATCTGCTCAGAGACCTATTCCATACTTCTAAACTGCTGTTTAAATTCAACTCAGTTGAACTCAACAAGGATTGTCCCATTGAACCACAAGGGAAACATTTCTGCTAATAAAACATCACATTTTCTTTTTGCTTTAAATACTTTTTATTTACAAGGAGCATAATATAAGACATTATTAAAAACTCACAGTACAACGTGTATGTACATTACATTTAGCGGCTAATCGGGGAGGTGAATTTTCCAGTTCACTATGTTAATGAGAAGTAATTTTTGCTTCTTTTTTTTATTTTTAAATTTTTTTTTATTTTAAAGATAAAAGGAGGGAAACATTAACAGACATACAACATTTTACAACATATCACAAGCACAATACAGACAATACAGAGTTATAAACAAA
>NW_004955407.1:13828289-13875116 GCF_000276665.1 Chinchilla lanigera
TTCCCTTCTCTTTTCCCACATCCCAGAAGCCCTTTACTCTTCAGTGGTTTCCTATCATTTCACAGTGTCTATCATACCTCCGAGTTTAAATTAACTCTTTCAAGTTTTACACTGGTGACACAATGCAGTGCTTGCTTCAATCATTGTGGTTAGAAAAAATTTTTTTTTATTTTAAAAATTAAAAAACTGGCAAAACAACAAGGAAGACAAACTATGCTGTTTGGTTCAGACATTTTTCTGAAAATTTATTTTGCTGAAGCAAAATTCATTTTGGTAAAAGCACTAAACAGGGGCACTAAAATGAAGCATAGACAAGCAAACATTTTCACTCTAGTTACTTTAAATTTATTTTCACAATTAGAGCTAGAGAAAAGTGCTTCACTTAGGCCTAAGCAGAATGCCCCGGACCTATAATTCCCACATCTCTAGTGAAGAGAGGGTATGCTATGAACTAGCTTACTAATTGTTTGAGACAAAATTGAATTCTTATTATTTTATAAGCCAACATATTTGTCTTTTAACATCTTGCTAAATGTTAGAGAGCTGATTATAATAGCACATAACATCATGTATAGTACAATTTCCAACAAAGCAAAATGACATTGAAAGTCTACCTTATCCATCCATTATGGAAAACACTTTCATGAAATCCTTAGTTTTAGCCAAGAAAGTAGATTAGCATAAGTCCCTTTGGACTTACTATTAATGCCATCCCATGTACCATTTAAGAGGAGTTTTAAATTTAATCTCTTCTTGGTTCCCTAAACACGCCTTTGAAAAAGCAATATAATTATTTTTTGGCCTCATGGAAACACATTAGTTTTAGGTCAATAAAATTACTTTACCTAGACTTTCTTTACTGGAAAAAAATATATGGTAATTTACATTGGATTGCCTTTTTTGCAATGAAGGTAATTAAGAGTTGTGTTTTGCAATGGGCTTCCAAAACTACAATCTCCAAGGACCTATATTTGTAAATGCACTTCAATTGCCAATTAGATAAGGAGTATATCATGTGAATCCTCTTAAATATGTTCAGTGCTACAGTCTAATCCCTTTGTAAACATGGTATCCAAGGGTATTTTGCAGGGTAAGTTTGGTTTTAATTGTAGGTAACTTATTTGAGTCATGATTTTCCTTCTGAGAAGGAATAACATCTGTGTTATAATAATTAATTACATTCCAATGCAATTTTCAAATATTTACAATATTTATGACAAGGTTTTATAAAATTGTAAATTAGATAAAATGAGAATAAAATTATTAAATAAAGAACAGTATTAGATTATGGAGTAATTTCAGTTTTAAATACCTGAAAGCCATTTAAGAAGCATAATTTTTAGGTTTTATTTTTATAAAGTCTATAATTTGAGGATTAACTAGACATAGTGAAGTTTACTGTCCTTTAAGTTTCTTATTATTAATAAGGTTAAGGACCTAGGGTCTATTCAATTATTTTACAAATAACTTTTGAACACATAATACATGACAGAGAATGACGACCTAGAGGATAAAGAAAAAATATGAATACCAATTAAATACCCTCCAAGAGCTAATGGATTAACAAACTGACACAAACAAATATAGGTTTTATGATGGAAGTATATTTTTGGTCCCACAGAGTGAAAAAGGAAGCATGTTACAGATAGAAGGATCAAAATATGACCCTATATGTTTGCTTCCAGAATTTAGGGACATTAGATAGCTTTATGTTAACAAGGGAGATGTTCATGTTAAGGAAACCAAAAACTACTAACCCTAACCTGATTATGGAGTGTATGGTTAAGATTTAGTACACTGCCATTCACTGTGGAGAGTATGGTTAATCTTCTATATGCTGTCATTAAAAACTACTAAATAAAATGAGGATTATCCAAGATTCAGGAATATAGATAAAATATTATTAAATATACATGAGAGTAAAGATATAAGTACAATTATAAGCTTATGTGTGAAGTGCACGTGCTATGTTATAAGAATTTTAGGTATTGTAGATATGGGAACCAAGTATTGTATGTGGGGTGTCCTCTCAGGAATTTGGGAGTGGGACACAGGAGGAATGCTAGAACCAAGAGTTCAAGGACAGCCTGGGCAACATAAGGAAACCTGCTCCTTAAATTAAAAAAAAAATAATTGCATTCATCTAGTTATTATAATTCTATTAGAATATCTACTTTTGCATTTTGGAGTATTGTATGATGTAAATTAGGTCTGTCTTTACTTGTTAACTATGTAATGTTGATCTTTGTATTGTCATCACCTAAAAACACTTGTGGCCCAATAAATGTCCATGAAATACTTGGTGAATAAAAATTAGCTTAATGGTCCTTGTTCAATATAAGCTTGTGAATTTAGCTGAATATTTATTGCTTTAGATAAATGATAGACCTTTCTATATAAAAATATTTATATTTTCAATGGGAAGATTCAATGATTATAGCTTCAGTATTTAATTAATTCTAAGTAGTATTAAGACTTTGGTTTTTATTTGGAAGTCTTAAAATTAGAATATGAAAATCCCATATATGCTAATATACACAGAGGTATTTGTTGTCAAATTTTTGATGTTTAGAATAGTATTATTTAATGATGTTCCTAAAGAAACACACAAACCTCAAAAATGTGTTCATATTTTTATGCTACTTTGAAATTTTACATTTTCATTAATCAAATAATGAATAAAAGTTTACATTTTCACTAATCATAAATAGCACATCATCTTTTACTAATCATAAATTACATGTTACTTATAACTTGAAATTTGAATACTATTTTACTTGTGGGTATATCATATTAATAGACAATTAATGTCTTATTAGTCATAACTACAAATGATTTTACATTTCTACTTTTCTTGGACTATTTTCATTTGCAAACACATATATTTTCATCTTTCGCATTTTTAGAAAATGAATTTCTCTTGGCTACGATTACCTTGTATCCAGTTTCGCATTATAAAGTAACATCCCCCAAATTTGTCTACATGAGGGCTCTTAAAATAATTCTAACAGGAATTTTCAAAAACTACTTATCTCCTTGTACATGTTTCAATTGACCTTTAATTTTCTTGACTATAAATATAAATAAATGCAAAGACTATAGTCTCATGTTAGCATTTTAAATCAAACCACCAGTATTTAGACGTGCTGACACCATGCATTTCACAATTCAATACTTTGAGAAGGATACATCACTTTTGTTGTATTTTTGCTTCAACCTATAACCTGAATTTAATCATGAAGAAAAATGAAACATATTCAAATTGAGGGACACTCTACAAGATAACTTGTCTGTATTCTTCAGTAGTGTCAGGATAACTCAACACAAGGAAAGACTGAGGAATGTAATAGCTTCTCAGCACAGGGACAAAACACAGGAAAGGAATGGCATGACAAAGCTTCATGGCAACTTGGAAGCAGACACTTGGGAAGAAAGGCAGTGAGAGCTACCCTCCCGTGGATTAATCCACTGAAGCATAGCACCCCATGATGCAATCAGCTCTCCCGGAGCCTCTCAAACCCATCAAATTGACACCTGAGATTAACTGGCAGAAGGTTGTCTCTCAAAGTAGGGGTGAACAGGAACACACAAAAATTGAATGCAATGTGTCATCAGGAATTAGGTTCTGGGTCAGAAAAAGAGCTCGAGGGGGGGGGACAACTAGAGTTATATTGCTTAGTGTTTAATAATTTTTTTTTCTTTTTGTCTTTTTGAGATAGGGTCTCACTATGCAGATCAGGCTGATCTTGGGCTCACTTTGTAGCCAAGGCTGGTCTCGAACTCACAGCAATTCTCCTGCCTCACCCTCCTGAGTACTGGGATTACAGGTTAAACCATACTTAAAGCTTGTCAATTTCTTAAATCTTGCTATTGCATTTATGGTTGTAGATGAAGCTGACATTAAAGGAAAATGTAAAGAAAAAACCACAGGATTTATATTTAATATTTTTACAATATTTTTGTAACACCTAAGATTACCACAGAATAGAAAGTTAATAGATTTTGAGTCTTTTTCATTTCAGGTAATACTTGAATATAATTGATTGAATTTACTTTTTCTAAGTATGCATCAAAAAATAGTCAAATTATTTGAAATGCAAAAGAGCGTTATTTTCAAGTTCTGTTTTTCAGTGGATATTACTTAAAACTAGATAGATTTAGCATGAACTTTCTCTGTTTTCTTTTCTTTGTTTTGCATTGTTAGTAATAGAATGTAGGTCCTTGTGCATAGTAAGAAAATGGTCTACCATTGAACTACCTCACTAGTCCTGCTTTGCTTTGTTTATATTTTGTTATCATTTATAAATATAAGCATTGAAATTGCTTGTTTAAACAAATTAAAGGTGGGAAATGAATTTTGTTGTCATTGGGAATTTTACAAACTCATTTTTTACATTCAAATCAGGAGTATTTGATATAACAACTGTTTTTATTACCCTAATAACTGACAATTTTATTAGACTCTGAACTTTATTAGAAGCCAATAATTTAAAACACTTTTCTCTCATTTTCTGAAACACTAAAATAATTTTATTCCAATGTATCAAATTACTAAAAATTACATTTTTATAAATATAGAAACAATGTTTAAATTAATATAGTCAGAAAATATCAAGAAAATTAAATGTCAATTTTAATTAATTTAGGCAATATATTATTTTTCATAAAATATTTGTATCTACCTTGCAAATATTTGCCAAGCAATTAGAACTTCAGAGTCAATTCATTCAGCTTTGGGAAAATACGCACAATATAACTACTTCAACGGAGGGTTCCATGTTAAATCAGTTATATCAGACTTAACTTCCTGTAAGGAAAAATATTCCACCCAAACAAGGAAACAAATACATACTATAAGAAAAAAGAAAGGAGAAAATAGGATGGCTTTTAAATTATACCTTGTTTTTATTCTGAAAATATAAACAAAAAGTTATTTAAGGCATTACTGAGAAAGGATAACTGTGCAGTTCCAATGTAGAAATTTTATAATTACTTTCCTAAAAGTAACTGTACTTTGACTGCCTAAGAAAATATCTACATACATAAGAGCCACTGTGGAAAATGAACAATTATGATGAAGGAAACAGAGAAATTAAATTCAAATCAGAGTATTTGCTTAATAGCTTAAGCAGTTGCTAATGTTTATATATTATAATATGAATTATAATGCTTAGATAATGAATTTGCTGCTTTTTAAAAAGTCACAAACATTTCAACTCACAACTTCTCCTACTAAATAGATATGCAAATATTGTCAAGATGATTGTCTATTTTACAATAAGGTTAATTTTGGTAGAGCGTATATTAACTCTATAATCACAATAGGACTAATCAAGACTGTGCTTGATAAAGAAAGCAACAAAAGTAAGTGTTAAGGAAGAAATAGCTAATTTGGGTAATTTAGGCCAATATAATAATTTCATTTTTAAATAGAAGGGTTGAATTCTTTTGCCCTGATGTAATATAAAAACAAGATGATTTCTTTTCACTTACCTTCTTTGGGGGAATGCATTAATTCATTCTGATTGTTGTGTTATAGCCATGAAGTTGTTAAGAGAATCTTGCAAATATATAGTTGTTATCTAGTTAATACTGAGTTTATATTTTGCTAAAAATATAATAAAACTCCTGTGGATTATATTCTTTTTGTCCTTTATTTCTGCAAAATTATCATTAAAGTATTTCAAGATACATGAATTTTGTCTTCAAAACACCAATTAGATGTTAAATTAAATGCTAATTTTTAACATTAGAAATTATTTTAGTGCTTTCCCATTTGGAGATATTATTTTAAAAGAGAATATCATTCTGTATAATTCTGACTATAATTTAGAGACTTAAAATTCTGAAAATAGAAGGGGAGACAGATCTTATATGTTTATGTTTCATGGGAGGACATGGAACTCAGTGAAGCTACATGTTTTGACCAAACTCACAGTTAATTGAATAATGATACTCTGGAGGCCTTATACACTTGCACTTCAGAAAAGCAAACTCATATACACATTAAAAAGAGAAAACAAACACCTAAAGTAAAAATGTGCCTCGCCTAAGGATTCACAACTAATTTAGGGAAGATACACTATCTTCCAGAGTGCTTATGCCCAAATCTCATTAATTTAATATAACTGAATATCCAGAATGATCTCTGAGCTCCAGGCTTATTTTCAACTATTTGGTAGCTCCAGTCGAAGTTCTAGAGACACTTCAAATTTGATGTCCTATAACTTTTTCTATTGAAATTGTTTTCTAATCCCCATTTCACAGTTTTATACATATCAGCTAGTGATAAAATAATACTGTTTGAAGCCAGAGACAGTAGTAATTAAGCTCTCCCTTTGTATGATGTGCCATATATAAGTCATACCGGCTGTACTTCTATGACATAGTTTGCACATGTCGTCTTTTATTCTATTGGCACAGTCATCCCAATGCACAACAGTTTCAAAGGTCTGGTCATCTTCATTGCCATCTCATTAGCACCACTGTGGTGACATCTTTTCTATTCTCCTCACAACAGTCTAGTTATCTATGGAGAGAGTAAATAAAGTCATAAGTTTTCTGCTAAAATAAAGAAGCATGGATTTTCTTGCACTGAAAATCAAACTGTTTGTCATTGTTTGTGATGTGTGTGGCCTCACTCTGATCTATCTCTGAAATTTATCTTTCTACAGTTTCCCCATCATTCACAGGTTTCTGGATATTCTGCCTTTTTTCTATTCCTTGTGCACTGAATGGGCTTTGTAGTTCAAGCCTTTGTAATTTCCTTTTGCCTGAGGTATTCTTCCTCTTATTTTACTAACGGTTAGGACTAGGTGATGTCCTCTGTGGTACTTGGTACCCAGTATAGCCTCAGGAAATCTCTACCTTCTGGTATTACGGGTTTGTACAATCCACCTCCTTTTAAAAGGAACTTACTTTAATTAATAGGTATTTTATTTCTCCGAATAGCTCAATAAGCCCAGTGAAAGTGAATCTTACTACAAACCATACACCTGAGCTTGGACAAGAGATCTTTCCTAGTGAGCCTCCAGATGAGGTCCCAGCCTTGGCTGACACCTTGGTTAGATTTTTATGAAATATCTTAAACCAGAGGAATAAAACTAAGCTGATACCAGAGTCCTAATCCAGAAAAGCTGAGAGACAACAAATGTGTGTTGTATCAAACCCACTAATTTCATGATAATTCATTATGCAAAAGTAGATACTATACATCTTCTCAGGAGGAATTTACTAACTGCTCTGTATATCAGGATTTCCTTTTTTCCCAACCACTCATCTAGTTTTGATGCAATGTATTAAAACCTACAAGTGATTTTTATCAACTTCTCTCTGAATTTTAATTAATCAGGCTTCCCTATACAAAAGTGAGCTTCTGAGTACTGAAATGAGGTGTACATCACTGGTTTACCTATGACCTCTGTACTATCTTTGGCTCAGCCTCCTGTTTATTTTTGCCTGGTCTGGGATATTAATGAAGACTGAGTGGGCATTAGGGTGACATGGTTCTCCAGATTGCTGCACTGCTTCTTCATCTTCACCGTCTTCTAATATGTGCCTGGCCTCTGGAACAGTTTTCTTTCAGCATCATACTATGGGAAGAAATAGGGAAACACGGTTTGAGGGTGCATATATTTCTAAATATTGTAATCTTTTTAAAAAATTGTCTATAAAAAGATAAGGGACAGTACTATTATTTGCTGAATTCAACCAACACAGACTGTACAGTCAATCTGGACAATTCATGCCTCAGAACTTGCCTGCTTCTGACTTACAGGGAATGATTTTTTGCTTGGCTAATCAGGATAATTGCTTTACTACTTCACTTCACTTTGCTTTTGTGGACATGGTCGGAGACCAAAAAGGCTAAACCCACCTTGAACTCTTCAGGCAGTTCAGAGGGCTTCTGTCTCCATTGCAGCTCCATAGAATAATAATTCTTCTTTTGAGAATACTTGTAACTGAAGTAACTCAATGCTTTGAGTGAAACATCTGTCAAGATGGTCTGATTCTCTATCTTTAGAGCACAATCTAATTGTCATAATGTCTTCAAGTCCTTGGCTCACAGAGACTTTAAATGATCATGAGCAGGTTTATATTATTAAAGCTTAAGAGTAGCAGTTAAATTGTTTAATTTACTTTCTTTGTTTATATTTTTTCTTTTTTCTTTTTTAAAATTTATTTTAAAGATAAAAGAAGGAAAACATACTAATAAACAGACATCCATTTACAAAATAGCATAGAAACAATACAAGCAATATCGAGTTACAGACAAAGTGGTGGGAAATTAACAGTGATTGTTGTATTACGATTGATATATTCAAAGTGGTTTCTCAGGAAAACAAATAGAGACCTGCAAGATAGATAAAATAACTAATCATTAATTCTTCCTTTCTGTAAAACAATGGAAGTCAGTAGTACAACTATGTTAGCTATCCTAGACATACACACTTAGGTAATTTCCCCTTCTTTCTTTTCTTTTTCCCTCACGCCAGCTGCTCTTTACTTTTTTATAAAACATTGTTTTTCAGCTGTAGTCTAATAATACTGATAATTGCCAAGCCCCTCAGTTTGACCTTGATATACATGCACATATATATGTTTTAGCTTACTTAAAGGGCTAAATTTGATTAAAAACTGATTATGAGCTCATTGGCAGTTCTTCACAAATTCTTACCTTTCTTTTCCTTTTCTTTTCCCTTTCCTTTCCTTTCCTTCATTCCTTTTCTTCATTCCCTTCCCTTCCCTCCCCTCCTCTGCCCTCCCCTTCCCTGCCCTCCCATTCCCCTTCTTTTTTTCCCTTTCCACTTCCTGGCAAGTTGTAGCTGGTGGTAGGCCTGCTAGTAGGAGACCATTAGCTGAAGATAGGAGAAGTCCATTTAAAAAATTATAGATGTTTCTTTTCCAGACCCAAATCATACATTCTAAGGTTCCTTTACAACAGAAAATGTTGTGGCTGAGTATGTGTTGTGATTTTATGAGATGAATTCTGAGAAGTTGAAACTGTATTTTGTACTTTTCCAAAGTCAGTGTTGGTTTGTATCCAGATGTTTCCACAAACCTTCATGTACTCATAGGAGGGGCTTTTAGCAGGTGGCTGCAATGAGGGTGTGCAATGCTGGGATCAAGAATGTGACTGATTCACTGTGTGATGCTAGGAATGAGGATGTGAGTGCTACCTGCTCTAAGGGTAGGTAGCCTGGCAAATTTATAAGGGACAGAAAGAGGTTCCTTGCTTGCTGCTGCTTTCCTACTCTTTGCGGTCATATACCTGCCCTGCTTTGCTATGAGCTGTTTCTCCTATGAACTGTTTCTCCTCTGCAATGCCTCTCTGCCATGCCACCCTGCCTTGGAGCCAGCCAAGTATGAATGGAAACCTCTGCAAACTGTGAGCCAAATACATTGTTTTCTCCCTTAACTTTGGGTGTTGGATATTTTGTCTCAGCAACAAGAAAAGTAACTAAGTTGTTGTTACTGGCAATTCACATGATTAAATTTATGTCTCAATTTCTTCATTTTTAGAGTCTAATATGTTAAAAGGAAATAGGTAATAACTTTAAATTTACTTCAGATTCACTTTAGATTCATTTTTTCCTATTTTGTGATGAAGCAAATCTATTTAAAGTTAGTTTGAATGTATTTAAAGAATTAATTTTCCTTTATTAAGAAAGCTTTATATTTAGCTTTCAGGTCAAGTTAATTATTTTAACAGTATGATGTTATTAACTTTCACTAATAAGAATTAAACAGGAAATTTGAATCAATCTTTAATAACTCCCTATAGCATAGTGTATATAGTGCCAGGAATTCTAAAAAAAATACATATCAGAGCCTCTCTGTTATATGGATAGTTGTGATAGTTTTCAAAGCTATCCTAGTACTTTTCGAAAACTTTGTTATACATTGAA
This sequence comes from Chinchilla lanigera, assembly GCF_000276665.1. Taxonomy (NCBI): domain Eukaryota; kingdom Metazoa; phylum Chordata; class Mammalia; order Rodentia; family Chinchillidae; genus Chinchilla; species Chinchilla lanigera. The sequence continues at coordinate 13,838,198 of NW_004955407.1, forward strand.
AAATAAGGTAGAGGCATAAAACTTAAAATATCAATCAGCTGTGTACAAATAATAGTAAAATTTTGATTTTATCTATATATTTTATACAATTATTCTTGGGAAATTTTGAGTTCTGTTTTTATTTAAAATTTCTATTTAGATCATTCATTTATTTACGTTAGTATAAGAAACAGCAGAAATATGGACATGAGAAATGACTTAGTTAATTCCTGAGGGCAGATATTTCATAATACTGTTAAAAGATAAATCAAGCCATGTTAAAAATTTAGATAGTTTGTTGGAGTTGACAGTGACTCAGGAATCAGACAGCTCCAGAGCTCTAACAATAGAGCATGAAAGAAAGGCTTTTATAGTCAATGCAGAAGCAAAGGAAATACTTGACTGGTTAACTTTTTGCGGTAGCAGTATTTGTGTCATTTCAAAGGAAAATTCCTGGTTAGAGGTTAGCTGGTGGTTTCTGATTGGTTAAACTTAGGTTGAGGAGTTCCCTTAATAAGGGCTTAGGTGGAAGTTTCTGATAGGCCTACAAGGTCATTTCTTTCACTGAGGTGGATTTTGTTTGTGTACATAGATACCTAAAGCCCTGGAGACCGCTCAGTCCAATGGCTCCTAACAAAATAGATAAAAAATAATCTCTGTCAGGATAAGTGTGGTAGAAAATAGAACATTTTTCTGCTCAGAAGCTGAGATATTGCTCCCCTGTCATAAAATATTAATAAAAATTATTAATTGCTGATTTAATATTTTCTAACACATCAGAAAAATTACTTCAAAGAGCTTATGGTATGACTTCTGAGAGTGAATTAGAAATGTAGCACTGAGAATTTCTAAACTGCTTATGATATATTAATATATGTTTTCAAAATCTCAAAGTCTTGGGCTCTGATATAGCCACAATATTATTATTTTCTCCAAAGGATTATGTTTGAAGAAGGTAGCATGTTTCAAGATTTTATAGTCAATTTTTTTAAACGAGAATAAATCACATTAATCATCTTGTTTCTTTTTTTACTATGCTATGAAGCTAGTGTTTTCTCCTTTTGGAGGGAAGGTGTTAAATTCCATAAGTAGAAGGCATGAGTAAGCAAAATGATCAGTGTCTGATAAAAGTATACTTTATTTTTCTTTTGAAACTATAATTTTTTCTTCATTTTATTAAGATGGAAATTGAAATAAATACATTAAATCAAACACTACCTTTTTCATAACATTGTGGATGGTGTTTTATGTGTTGTCTTATTGTCTAGTAGTTCCAAGACACTTTCTTCCTATTTTGCACTTCGAAGTGTTTCAAAGTTAATGAAGCCCTCTGCATGGCTCCCATCTTGTGAAATACTTTTATAGAATAGACTTTGAATGTTGTGTCCTAATCTCTTGTGGTACAAATGGTCAGCTGAGCCTACTTTTTGCCCTCATGCTTAATTTTGAACTATTTTATATAGCTGGGAAAGGCTAGACCCCCATGGAATCTTATCTAAACACTGCAGAGTGCTGGAGTGCATTGTATTATTGGTATTAATAAAAAGAAAAATTAGTCACTGCAATAGACACTGGGAAATGTTTCAAATCCCAGAGAGAAGCTTTCTTCAGGAATGAGTTGAAAGAAAATAGGACAGCAGGGAAATAGATCTGAGGAGGTTTTTAAAAGAACAGAAATCAAAAAAGCTTTTGAGGAACAATTGTTTCCTATTGGATTAAATTAAAATGGGTGGGTGTACATGGTGTGTGTGTGTGTGTGTGTGTGTGTGTGTGTGTGTGTGTGCATGCACAAGCCTCATATATGCCAAGACAATAAAGTAAATTAGAACATAATACTATAATGTTGAGAGCTAAAGTAACTTTTAACTGAGAATATAATAAATAGGTCCAAGTGATTTTTTTTCCTTGAATTTTTTGTAAATTTCCTCAATTATTTATTTCCATACTTAGCAGAGTTTTAAAAATAAGAAGCCAGATGAAAAAAGGTTTTAACATACCTACAAATTAAATTGATATTGTAAATTGTATTGCAACCTAAACAAAATCAAAAAAGATTAAGGAAAATCATCAGACATTGTTACTTTAAATGTTATTAACAAGTACTTTAAATCATTTGTTCTTAATAATCATTAATTAGTCAGAATTACTAATCTTATTTTATTTAAAAGATGAGGAAATCAGAGAAGACAATTTGTTTTCCTATGGCGACATAGGAAATAACATAACCAAGATTACAGTCCACACAAGCATCACCAGATGTAATGTCAGGAGGTTGGCCAGACTCCCAATCTCCTATGATGAGTATACAGCAAAGGCTTGAATAAAAGAAACAATAACATGATTTTCAATCTTTCAGGAAGGTCAGAACTCTCTTTGAGCTAAAACAAAGACTTCTCTGGATCGCCTGTATTTGTTGGGTCCTTAACAGTTCAGGGAGGTGCAGGAAGTGGAGGGCACATCTGAAGCAAAAGCCCATAAAAATGAACAAGACCTTGAGAAGTTAGAACAAAGACATTCAAAGCAGTACATCTTGCTTATTAAGAGAACTGTCTGATTTCTAATGTTGGCAGTTTATTGTTTTGTCATAGGGAGTGAAAGCCCATGTTCATGAGATGTCATTCAGAGGAAAAAGTGTGCTGTAGAAGTATTTTCCTTGTGTACAAGAATCTAAAATGTGACAGTGAATCTCAGATATGAATAGCATCCTACCAACACAAGACATTATTTATTGTAAATATCTATAAAACATGTGTTAAATGGGTAGGGTAACAAATCTATTATGTATGTGAATTATATCTAACATCAAATACATCATATGAACTATTTTGCAGATAGCCAATCATCACAAAGAAACAAGTGCCACAAACTCTAGGGGGAACAAAACTTGCTATGCCAAATATATAAACCTGTGCTTTTATAGCTTGATGACCTGTGGCTTCCATGGAAAATAGGGTTGTGTTTTCCCACTCTTCTCACATTTAAGGGCCTAAAGTCTGGACATCATTCAAGTGACAATACTTATAATAAATTCAATAACCAGTAACAGAAGCCAGCTGAAAGAAAAGGATGAACCTCTATACCTATCAGGAAACGATGCACTATTGTTTGATGGGGTCAGTGGGAATGAAACCTAGATAGCAAAGCACTGTATTCCCTGTATTTCTAGCTATAGGAATTTGTGTGGATGTGGATGTGTGTGCACCGAATAATTTTAGTCTGGTGGATTAGACAGCTTTTTATATTGAATAGCTTTTTACTATGTCAAACAGCACTTTAAGAAATAAAATACTTGGAAAGCTTAATTCTGGTCAGTTTCTACTTATTATGTCAAAGGCTGTGAAATCAGTGTAACTTCCTGTATGGTAGCTCCTGAAGTACAAATAGCATTGACAGACTTGCATTAATAACAAAATGTCCTAGTTTAGACCCCTCTTTAAACACATAAATCATTGGATACAATTAATCACATATTGCCATTGAGCCACAATATTGCCAGGAAGAAATTTCCTATTGTGTTCCAGGAAGTGGAGAAATTAAAAAAATATTGGGAACTAGCATTAATAAATATAGCATACCTATAGTCACTCTCTGAAATTCAGATGGAATGTTGACTATGTGTGAACCAATTTTTCATACTGGCGTATGCTTAAAGCCAGAATATCTACCAATTTTCTCTCATTTTATGTTTCAGTTTGTGAGATTTCTGATTCTACTTCTTTTGCTAACACCCACTGTCTATAGGAGCCTTAAACTTAAACTCCTGAAAAATATTCTCCCTTTATAGACTTTTTTTATGACTTTCTAGCCGTCCCTGCTGTTACCCCTGCTTCAGCATCCCAATTTCTTCTCATCTGTTTTCCCACATGTCACAATGAATAGAATTTCAGTGAAATTCACAGCAGTTGAAATTTTGCAACAGTGTTATTTCAGGAGTACATGCACTTTTAATAATATTCTGAGAATTTGGGGAGACAGAGTTAGCTAGGGAGAACACATTTCCACTCTAAAGCTGCACAATGATCATGATCACATAGCTCCAACAGGAGGCTACACAACTCTGACTAGCAGCACTGGTGGTCATCTCGAATTCTGTTATTTCAGTGACTACTATTTTTCTGCATCCAGAAAGTGAAACTTCACAAAAGATTTGATTTTATGTACAATTTGGATCAGTAGGTCAAGTCTGAATGCCTGTGGAAGAAACTATTGATAGTTTACTTCCAGCTAATGAAGGAACTTAAGCTTTGGGAAGGGTTAAAATTGTTTCTCTTTCAATATATCTGTAGAAGAATCATTCAGCATTAACTTAGGCTACTGCTGGGAGAATTGTATATTATTATTCTTAATGGGAAAAGTCACTTAAGTCACCCAAAACATTTATTGGACTCATCCCTAATGTCAGCATTCCAAATTGCTGTTATCTGAGATTGAATATAGAGGTTCTTTAACATATACATTAATAATAAAATAATACATAATCCTTGATATAAGAATAAGATAATCCTTGGTATTTCCCAGGGCGCTAACTGGTAGAAATAGGAACAGAATGGCTTACATCATTGTGTATTTTTAGAAATCATATAGTGTAAGAAGAAAAAGGTGAATTAATGGTATATTTATTTATTTTTATTTATTTATTTATTTTTGTTTTGTTTTTTTTCCGGTATCAGGAATCAAACTCATGAGCTTGCGCTTGCCAGACAGGTGCTGTGCCTCTGAGCTAAATCCCCAGCCCCCTGCTGTATTTCTTTCAAAACAGTATGCTTGAAATAATATTTCAACATACAACAAATAAAAAATTTTCCAATTAGTGGCCAGGCATGGTGGCACACACCTGTAATCCTAGCAGTTAGGATGCTGAGGCAGGAGGATCACTGTGAATTCAAGGCCAGCCTGAACTATACAGTGAGACTCTGTATTTAAAAAAACAAACAAAAAAGAAAACAAACCCAACTTTTTTTCAAATAGATAGTTGAATAATCATTTTTTAATTTGAACCAAGCCTTCAAATCTGTTGTTTATTTTATTCTTAAGGCACATTTCAAGTTGCACTAGACACAGGTTAAGTACTCAGCAGCCACACAGATCAAGTAGCTTCCTTATTGAACAGGGCTATTTTAGTACATTTCCCTAATATTCTATAAAAATTGTTTCTCATCAGTAGAGTTATAACTTTTCCTTCGACAAAAAGACAATATGCTTAGTGTATGTTACAGTCTCTGTATAGAGCAAGGGTTACATAAATATTTACCGAATACTGTAATTTTACACTCAATTTACAAATATTTACATATTTCTTATTCACTGGTTCTATGTGCAAGAAACTTCCCTAAGCACTGAGGATGTAAGAAGTAACCAAAGAGAAAAAATGCTCCTTTGGAGTTTAACTTCTGGCGGCTGATGATTACAAGCTGCTGCCAAATAAAATTATAAAAGGACGCAACAGCTTGAGTTTTAGATGGATTTTTCACTTCCTGATGGCCTTTGTCAGATCTCCAGGAATCCATCCATTGCACATTAACTGTGGCACTCTGGCCGCCCAGGACCTCTTGCTGCAGCATTACATACCAGTTTGCCTTTTTCAGATGCCCTAAAACTTCTTCCCGCTTTTCAAGCAGAACAGCTTTCTGATGTTTCTAGGCCTCTGATCCTCTCAAACATCTGTTAAACCTCTACTTAGAATTCAGTGGCAAGTTCATTTGCTACCTCTTCCATGAAAGTGCTCCTGGCTACCCTTTGTCAGTTATGTACTCTTCACTCCGGGCTCACAAAAGTTTTCTGCAGGTCTCTATCATGTCATTTATTTCAGACTGTTATATGTCGACCATTCCCTAATAGACCTTTAATTGCTTTAACCCTTGTAAGTAGTGGTGGAAATGGCACATGAGCAGCACACAGGAAAGGTGTTTGAAATGAAAGGACAGAGTACTTGCTCCCTATCTTAGTTTCTCATAATCTCTTCTGACTCAGAGGAAATGACATACGTGGATTTATGTGACACAATATGCCTGGACACATTTGTGCATGCTATTCGTATTCCTCCCAATTGAAATATTACAGAAGAAGAGATTATTAGAGGGAGGATTAGTATCAAATTCACAAGGACACCCCAGGTAAAAGACTTGATGTATCTTACCATGTTTCTAGGGCTCTCCTCTCCTGTGACAGAACCATTCCTACTTTGTATCTAATTGAGTTCATTATTATAATTTTCTCTCTCTTCTCTGATCTGGGCATCAGAATTTCTTAGGTGATTTTCAAGTGTTAATTCAAGAAAAGTATTTCTGAAACATTGATGATAATTTCAGTAAAAAGCAATGTCCCATCTCCCACCCAGCTCTGAAAGTAGCATTTACACCTACATGAAATATTAAATTTATGAACATTTAATGCATAAAACCTCTTTTGTCAAACTTCATTTATCTGTCTCTATCTGAGAACTTGAACACAAGCCATAGCCCTCTAAATGAACATATAGTCCCTGTCTATGACACTGTTTATTAGCATGCCTGATGATTTATGTCTTTTGAACTCAGGGATTAGCTCCTTCTGGGGTTTTAGGAAGCCTATATCTGTATTACTAAGATTTTACAACTAGTTGGAAATGTAAGTTTACCTATTAAAATATGGGATTTGCTATCAGCTAAGTGTGTTATAAAGATAATATACATCATGATTCTGTCATTCTTATGAAATTACTCCATACTATTGAAACATATATATTATATCCTATCTAATAATGGATTATATAGTATATATAGTAATTATACATAATAATATAGTATATAGTTTATAATAATTACATGTAACATATTATATAATAGTTATATATGTTAATATACATAATAATATAGTAATATAATATATTATATATTTTTTGAAAATATAACTTTTTAAAAATTGTAGAATATAATGTTCTGATTCCATAAGAGCCTAGCAGTATGTTTTTCCATTATAGACCTCTAATTCTATTGTTACTTTTTCTTTTCTTTTCCTTTGTTTTTCTTGCTTTCAGGAAATAAAGAGGTGTTTCAGATTAATTTACTCTGTTTTCAGAAACAACAAGAGATTTTCCTACAGTTTACTAATTCTTATCCCTGAGATTTGAGTTTTCTGGATAGGCATGAATGATAAAGCTTAATGTGTAGTGAAACAACCAATCAGAAATCAGTATAATTTCATAGTTTACCACTGAGTCAGTTTAACAAGTATGTAAATTCCTTTCTTGTATGTTTAAAATGGAAATATGGTGGTTATAGAGAAGATATTAGACATAAAGTCCTTTATTTGCACTGAATGAAAGATAAATGTTAATTCTGTTCTTACTCTAGTTATCCTTTTTCTCAAGGATATGAAAATATTCGTTAAATGGGTTATTTTTCCAAGTACAATTAAAGTGTTGGCTTTTCTAAAAAAAAAATTCATTTTAATGTATTCTTCCCTATCATCAAGAAAAATATAGACTATCACCATTTCCTTTGATTTGTAACATGGTTTCAGATATCCAAGTCAACCATTGTCTGAAGAAATTATTTGTCTTGATCTCTTATCGATGTCTGTTTGTTAATATGTTTTCCTTCTTTTATTTTTAAAATAAATTAAAAAAAAAAAAAGACAGGCATCATGTCCATGTAACTTTTATTGCAGTATGTTATTATAGTACTGCTATTTTATAATTATTTCTTGTTGTTAAACTCTGTTGCTGATGTACAAACTAAACATTGTTATAGGTATATATGTTTAGAAAAATCCTAATGTATAGTGTTTGGTACTTTGAAGGTTTCAAGTATCCACTGTGTTCTTGGAAGATATCTTCTGTGGATGAAGAAGGCCATTTTATGTTTCTCCATATCTTGAAATGTATTTTTAACAAATGCCATTTAGAGAATATTTTGGTAAAAAGAAACCTAAGAAATTATCCCAATAGTGGTGATTTTAGGCAATTATGTCTTCAGCTAGACTATCAACTTATAGAGGAAATGGATATTATCATGTCTTTTTTGTTATTTTTTCTGACTCATAGCATTAATATCTCAGAAGAATTAATGAGAAAGCTCTCTTTAAAGTGACTAATAAATGAGAAAGTGATCAACTGTTCCTCACTGAGGTCAGCCAAGAGAGATATTTAAAAATATGAATCATTCCAAAGAGATAAATGGAGTCAAGTTTAATTCATGACATAAATTTAGCCATATCACAGAAGTTACACTGACACTGTATTTATATCTGCTTTGAGTAAAATCCCTTATTTTGAACTGAGGCATTTGAATCTAATTTGAACTAGATTTTACAATTTATCAGGTTTCTTTATATTAATATGCATTATTTGTAACACATCCTTATTTTGCACATCTGCTTATCAGCCCTTCTCCAACTTTTCTTTTTCTAAAAAATTAAATTTTAATGAAAGATATGAAATAAACCATGACTACATCATCTTCAACAGCAATGTATGTGAGTCATGCTTCTATCGCATCTTCGCCCAGACCCTTATGTTTCTTTTTCCTTTAGCTTAACTATTCTAACAAGTGCACAGTGGAACCTCGACTGTGGCTTGGTTTTGTATTTCTCTAATGAGTCATGATCATAAGCTTTTTCCATGTCTTCACTGGCCACTGAGATATTTTCCTTTGTGACATACTTGCTTCAATCTTTTGTCTCTTTTTATTAGGTCATCTGTCTTTTTATTGTTCAGTAGTAGGTTTCTCACTATGATTTGAATTTGTGTATAATTTAGAGATGATCTCAGGTGCATTTTGCAAGGAACTGGCTACTTATTTTGTGTGTTATTTATTTTCCAAAAGAAACAACTGAAAATTTTTATTTGTGCAGCACTGGAGTTTCCTGCCTTCTCTCTTATGGGGTCTTCTCTGCTTCTGCTAAAACCAATAGCATCCTTGCCTATCCTTGCACTTTCCTGATCTGTCCAGAAAGGCAGCAGTAGGAAGGATTGTACTTCATCCTGTATTTCAACTGTGTAAGGCACTGTCTTCAAATTAGGTCTACTCTACCTTTCCTCTACAAGCGAGCAGTAGTCAAATGTCCACAGCTCACTCTCTGTTGCCATTTTTTGTGGGGAAATGGATTCCTTTACTACAAGCATATGACAATGATGTATAGTTCCCTGAACACATTTATGAGAAAATTTAAAAATTTGAATAAAGAATTTTGATTTACTTAAAGCAAGCACCAGATATCGCTGAACAATATTTACAGTCGACTAGGGTCAAAGACATAGTCTGCAGATTAGCAGTTCTTTTCATTCATTGAGACCATCCAATCAAATGCATTCTTTGTATTTCTTCCCTTAGGGTGCAGGCAATGCTAGTAAACATATTTTTTATAAGGGAGACGGCCCTAAATAACTTTCAAGTACTTCCCCACACTGCCTCAATAATTTCCAGTTCTGTTTCTGATTTGGGTTGTGTGGAACTGATGTCACACTTGAAACAGAGGTGGATGAATATTTTATTTCTACTGCTTCTTTCCTTTAACCAACTAAATTGTGACTCTTAAATTCATTGGTACAGTTTCAAAGTCCAGAGTAAAACATATAATCCTGAATGCCTATTTGTGCAAAGTCTATTGAGGTATACCAGTTATCTTAGAAATAAGATTGCCATTGTTGGGAAGTAGCTTTTCCCAATAGTCAAGTTATGTGAAGCAATTTTAACATTTCAAAAAAAATGAGAATTCCTTTGTCACCATTAAGGCACCAGTACAGGCCAGCATCAAGGAAGCTCACAACAGATGCAGAGCAACTGAGGAATGATGTTAGTTTTGGAAAGGCTAGCGAATGTAAGAAAAAAATTACATAATTTAAATTACCCAATTTCAGAAGGAATCCACAGGAATGTACAGTTGTACTTACCCAGCCAAGGAGTCTAGTATGTCTCTGCTCAGAACTGAATTGTTAAATGTGTACAGTGTGACAAGCACAGATAACTGTTCGGGGTAATCTCACTCAGCTTATGCCAGGCTGTCTCGTGAAGTAGGGATTTTCATTTTTAGATAAGGAATTTGGGACTTGAGGCATCTTTCTAATGTCTCCAATCCTTATTTCTATTTTAGAATTGTTTTACAAAATTTGGACTCTAAGAAATTTCTTAGTGTTTAGGGGCCTCAGAATCTCAAATGTAGTGTAAAAGCAACAGACTGAAGAATATTTTAAAGTTGGTGAAAATGCAAAGTAATGCAATTATGGAAAAATAATAACAGAACTATCATATTGATAAACGTGAAATAAACTCCCAACCTGAATGATATCTGGGATGAGTTTGTGTTCTCTGAAACTGAAGAATGAATTTTAGGAACAATGGAGGTTAAGAGCAGAGCATAATTTTTTTTTTGTTTGTTTGTTTTTTTTTGGTTTTGGTTTTTTTCTGGTACCGCGAACCGAACTCACGACCTTGCGCTTGCCAGGCAGGTGCTGTGCCGCTGAGCTAAATCCCCAGCCCCTAGAGCATAATTATTTAGAGAAAGAAAGCTTCTGTCCAAGAGAGGGACAGAACGGGCCCCAGTGGGTTGCCCCAGGAACCTGTCTTTTCCAGGAATTTTTATAGAACAAAATCATGAGGTGAGATGGGTCCAAACTAGGAGGAAAAATGGGAAATCGCAAGGTGGGCATGAGGTGGGATAAAACTATGGTCAGCCAATAAGAATTGTTCAGGTAAAATTGATTAAATCGGAATCAAACGGGGAGGGAAGTCACCTAGCAAGCTGGCATGAATACAGAACGGGGGCTTTTCCTGTAAGGGATTGGGTCAGGGACTCTTCAAGGTAATTGCTACCTATTTAGAATATCAATCCCTGATGTCCATTCTTAGGGAGGTATGTGGTGCATTTGTTTAATCTTCTGGCTTGAGGTCTGGTCCATAGCAAGTATGTCTCCATTTGCAAGGTATTTTATCTTCCATATTGGCTCTTTTTGTAAAAGCCCCACCACCACAGACATCAAAGGTTCTAGTTTAATTCCCAGTTCCCACCCCTGCCTTGGGGGTTAGATCTTCATGTTTACCATTTCTGGAATGTGTGGTTGTAAACTAGTTGTAAACGCCCTGTCCTTCCTGGACTCCCAAAATGTATTGTTCTTCCCCTAAATGCTCTACCCCTCCCGGATTCTTGGAATGTACTGTTCCTGCCATAAAAAAAAAAAAAAAAAAAAAAAAGAGTCCCCTCATTGTTACAGATGTGACATGTATTTGCCAAACAGGATGCGGCTTTAGGGTATAAAAGCTACTCTCGTCCCTGGATGGGCACTGGTCTGATCCTTCCCTGCGTGGAGGCTCTCAGTCAGTCCCTGGCCAGGAATAAAGCCTCGTCCTAAATTCCAATCGGCGGTCCGTGTGTCTTGGTGTTTGTTGGTCAGTACTATTTGGTTAGTTTCTGGTTGCGAGTCCAGAACACTTTTGAGGGCCTGGCCCTGTCTGACTGCATATAACATTGTTATAAGCAGCTAAGTTAGACAGAAATATTATAGGCAGTCAGACAGGGCCAGGCCCTAGAAGGAGCCAACATGAAAGATACATATTTGCTGTGGGCCAGACCTCAAGACAAAGGACTAAACAACTGCACCACATACCTCCCTAGGGATGGATGTCAGGGATTGATATTCTAAATAGGTAGCAATTACCTTGAAGAGTCCCTGACCCAACCCCTTACAGGAAAAGCCCCTGTTCTGCATTCATACCAGCTTGCTAGGTGACTTCCTTCCCCGTTTGATCCCAATTTAATCAATTTTACCTGAACAATTCTTATTGGCCAACCATAGTTTTGCACATATTCCCCTACCTCACACCTGCCTCACCTAGTGGTTTTGCTCTATAAAAGTCCCTAGAAAAGACAGAGTTGGGGGCAGCCCACTTGGGCCCCCCTTCTGTCCCTCTCTTGGACAGAAGCTTTCTTTCCCTCGATAAGTATACTCTGCTCTTAACCTCTGTTGTTCCTAAAATTCATTCTTCAATTTTAGAGAACACAAACTCATCCCAGATATCTTTCGGATTGAGAGTTTTTATTTTCCTGTATCAATATTTCTATCTAATGTCAACTGCCTACAACAATATGACTTAAAAATTCTACTCCTTGGTATATACTCTAAAGAATTAAAAGCAGTATCAAGAAGACGTGTATACTCATGTTTTTAATAGCATTGATAGCTAAAGGAAAAAGTAGTATAAGTGTTCATTAATAGATGAATGGATTTTTTTTAAAAATGTGGTATGTACCCACAGAATAGACTACTATTAAACCTTTAAAAAAAAAAGAAATTCTGACACATGCAGCAACATGGATGAAAATTGAGGATATTATGCCAATGATATAAATGAGAGACACCATATGACTATAGTGATATGAGCTACCTGGAACAACAAATTCATAGATACAGAATGTGGAGTGATCATTGCTAAGGTTGGAAAAAAGGTTAGTTCATTATTGTTTCATTTTATAAAATTTCCATTTTACAAGTTGAAAAGAACCTCAGTTATGCAAGAAATAGTACCAGGAATCAACGAAAGAGATCATATGAAATTGAAAAGCTTCTTCACAGCAAAGAAAATAACTGACAAAGTGAAGAGAATGAGAAATAAATTTTCCCAGTTATTCTTCTGACAGAGAATAATATCTAGAATATATAAAGAACTCAAAAAATCAAGATGCCCCCAAAATAAAAGAACCAATCTAAAATAGGCAAATGAAATGTATAGACATTTTTAGAAGAAAAAATGGCCAATAAGTATATATAAAAATAGTGTTCAACATCTCTGGCCACTGGAGAAATAGAAATCAAAAAAGCACTGAGATTCCACCTTATTCCAGAAAGAATGGCTATAGTCAAAAAGGAAAATAATAACAAATGCTGGAGAAGTTGCGTAGAAAAAAGTACACTTATACACTGTCAGTGAGAATGCAAAGTAAAACAACCATCATGGAAATCAGTATGCAAATTTCTCAAGAAACTAAACCTAGAGGTTTAATTTGACTCAGCTAATCCCCTTCTAGGTACCTTCTTGAAAGAGTTAAATGCATTTTATTATAGTGACTCATGCATACCCAGGTTCATAGCAGCACAAGTCATAGCAGCTAAATCTTGGAAGTACCCTATATGTCTACCTACTGATGAGTAGATAAAGAAAATGTGGTGTTCACAATGGAGTAGTACTCTGCCATAAAGAAGGATACACTGAGTCATTTTAAAAAAAGTTGATTTGAAATCATATCATTAAATAAAATAAATAAGATGCACAATCTTATATATAATATGGTTTCTTTTGTGTGAGAAATAAAAAGATATAAAGTACGTGATAAAAGATAGGAAATAGAGAAGTAGCTCTTTTACCAAAGAAAAAGGGATCAGGAGATAGAGAAGGCGGGAAGGACTGAGGGGGAAGAGTTCAAAAAAGAATTGCTTCATGTAATGAACATACACCAGCTCCCCACAAGGAATAGAATCACTGTGAACATGTACTCATAAAATAATTATTAATAAAAAGAAAGGAGCTTTGAAGGTGGAATGCTGGTTAATCTTAATCATCAACTTAACTGTATTTGGGGATCCTGGAAGGTGATTGTTTTTGCTAAGAAATTTACTGATGTTCACAGCTGACCGTGATATTAGGAAGTGTGGCCCGGGTAGAGTGGGTGTTCCATTGGAGGTGAGCGTTGGAGGATAGTTCTTGCTTGGTGCCCTGTTTCCTGGTCACTATAAAGTGGCCGCTTGTTTCACCATGCCCTTCTACCAAATGTGCCTGCTTTTGAGCTGTCCAGCCGCAGATTTTAACCTCTGAAACTGCTCTGCCTATAAGGGATGTCCAGTATTTTGTCCCAGTAATGCAAAAGCTGATAACATAGACACAGACCAATGTGAACGTCTTTAACATTACACGAACTATTGTTTAGCATACATTTACAAATGGCTGAGATGGTCAGTTTTTTTACTATATGTATTTTACCACAATTTAACAATAACATATTTAAGTCCAGTTTTAAAGTAATTATCATAGCACATGGTTTCACATTGTGTAATCAATAAATAATAACTATTCTTATTTTTGTCTACTGATTTTTTCAAGCATGGCTAATTTTATTCAGTTTCCAGTGTCTGGTGAAATTAAGTGAAAAAATAAATAGAATATTTGAGCCATCAACCATGAACATGTTAATAAATTACTCTTATTCATAATGTCATGTTTTATGTCTGGTAAATCTCTCATTTTTAACATTACTTTTTTAACTCCCTCAGCAATTACTTAGACAAAAAAGTCAACTTTCAGTTTAAACTGGCATAAGGGTACATTCTAAGAAAAATTGCACATAGCAGCTAGTCACAAGAATAAGGATACATAATAAAAATTGAGAACAGGGTTTCTAATATAAACTATTTTTTAAAAAATACAGTATTACCTTTAATAGCTACTCAAGCCTTGGTATGGGCAGCTGGGTCAAGTACATCATGTGGAGCCATTGGATTTGCCAAGCACAGTACTGCATACATTTAAGTAATGTGTCTCTCTCAGTGAGACAATATCCAGAATTTTCAGGAACCCTTTCAGCAACACCCCAAACCCAGACTATTCTCTGTCTTAGATGACACATTTTTCTTACTGATTATATCTATGATTGCCAGGAACATTTGATTTTTTCACATCAAATCTATAGACCAGCCGGGCATGGTGGCGCATGCCTGTGATCCCAGCACTCGGGAGGCTGAGGCTGGAGGATTGTTGTGAGTTCGAGACCAGCCTGGGCTACAAAGTGAGCTCAAGGCCAGCCTGAACTGCACAGCGAGACCCTGTCTCAAAAATAAAAATTAAAATTAAAAAAAATCTATAGACCAACTCAAGACGCTAAAATTATTAAATATCTAGCAACATAGGTGCTTTCCAAACACCCAACTTTATAAAAACTTTTGCATTGCCTAATTTTAAAATTTTTGCCTGCAATTGATAAGAAAGATCTTTTGGAAAATTAAATAGAAGTTACCTGAAAATATGCAGTGACTTCAGGACTGCTGTATCTTTAAATCGTCTCTTCTCTGATACTACAGAGTACTATACTGAGATAATAAAAACCAAAGTAATTTCTGTATTTCCATAAGTTTTTTCCTGATTTAGTATTGTCATAGCAAAATCTTTAAAATATTTTATTCAAATGTATTTCTTATTTTCAAAAAAGATAACACTCTCAGCGAAACCCCTCCAATTTTATTTTTTCTTTTCTCAGTTTCACAAAAGTAGTTTCTGCGATGCTCGCATTTCAGAGGCAGTTCAGCAGAGAGCCTGTGGTTACAGTAAAGTTATAGAGCTCTTGAGGCATGCAAGTGGTGGGGAAGTGTTAACCGTGAGTGGGGCTATTATACTCCATTGCAGCAATAGGTAATGCATGGATTTAAAACCTAGAAATGTTCAATAACCATCATTTGTACTAAAGACTTGCTCATTTCATTTCATCTCCCAATAGCAATCTTAATTATTTATAAAAACCAGATAGAAAAAACTCCTCTACTTATGGGCAGCGTATATTTGCATAGCTATGAGTGAAGAAGTAGAAACTATCGGCCTGCTTGCCTTTAAGATCATTCATGATAATATTTTAAAAGCTTGCCTTAGCATTGACATATACTACTATAACGAGAACTACTGCTTATTTTGCTGCATACAATTTATTTTCCAAATAAATATTTGGAATATGATTGAGTTTTTAGAAACCTTTTTTTGAGATATGAACAGTGATAGAATTCAAAACTGTTATTTGCAGAATGAGAGGTATTTGGCTGCTTTGTACGGGAGAAAGTTTATTTTCACAATTTTTAAGGATATTTTTGGAAAAATATGAAAAAACCTTTGAAACCTTAGAACCTAAGTTTATATTATTCTTGGTATTCAATGATGCAATACTTAGGTTATCTACTCATTACAGGCAATTTGTTTCCATGTTTCTGAGGCATCTCAAATACTTTAAAGGTACTTCATCCTTAATCATCAAAACTGTCACTGAGCTGCCTAAACTGTAACAGGCGTGTGTGCCTGAAGAGTTCTTGCTAATCGTTGGACTTCAGAAAATAGCACCAATCTAGAAGCAACTTATGAATACAATTCTAAATTATTCTGGAGGTTTTATCTCTAATAAGTTTTTATTATTTTCTCTCCCAAAGTATTTTTGATGCACTAAGTACTAGCAACAGAAGACAATATAGTTTTTCTTTAAATTATACTCAAAAAGCAATGTAGCCTAGTGTAGTGGTGCACTCCTATAATGCCAGAAATTTGGAGGCTGAGGCAGGAGGATTGCTGTGAGTTTGAGGCCATCCTGGGCTACAAAGTGAGCTCAAGGCCAGCCTGAACTGCATAGTGAAACCCTGTCTTAAAACAACAACAAAAAAGGAAACATTATGAATATAAATATATACAGTTATATCCAGGACACTTATGTAATTAATTTAAACTAGCCATTTTGTTTTCACTTGAATTTTTTGAACTTTGAAAGTTATTGCACAAGTTTTTAATAATGGAACCTATAGTATACGACACTTAACAGTTAGGGATTTAGGTGAATATGAGTGTGAATATCCTTTTAAAAATTACCGCAAAATGAGCTTTCTTTTGTAGTTAAATAGCTTTTCACATTCTATACTCTTTAAATAACTTCTGCATTCTCTACTCTTCCATGTACATTTTTATCACAAAGATAAGACCTTTCCATATTTCCCTATAGATAAATTATGTAATTTAAACAAAATTGGTATGTTGTCTTATATTCCTTGATACTAGAGTTGAAGAGATTGAGCAAACTATGTTGACTATATACTTTTGCAATGGGTTAGAATGGGAGAAAATGAAACTGTGTGAAAAATCAAGCAATAATATATTTTTCCTAGTAAAAATAATGATTACCCAATACACTCAGAAAAGGTAAAGCTTTGTATGAGTAGGAATTACTTTTGTTTAAAAATACATTTATTGTAAACAAAATCTTTGCTTCATTATAGGGTTTAGGGTGATAATCTATTTTCTTGAAGCAACTGAGAGCTGCATAAGGGCAAGTTCCATGCAGCAATGCTTATACAGATTAGCCAGCTGTATACAGAAGAGTTGATGTGGGTCAAGTATTTCTGGGTTAGCTTAGGGACTTTTCCATGATTTTAATAGACAATTTAATACATAAATAATGAATGAAGCACAATAACACTCTCTATACATAGATTAACAATTCACATTTTGTCTGTTTCCATCCAATGCTGTTTAGGTAAAATGTTCAACAATGAAGCACTGGCATCAGCAATATTTCAATTTATGTGTCTAAAAACATAACAGATTTCTTATGCACTGACAATTTGATTGTCTTCTTAAAACTGGAATAATTCCACATTCAAATTCTGCAGTAGTTTTTTTTTTTTTTAAACTTGATATGTTTCCTGTGTAGCTAGAATGGATCTTTGCGGCTTTTTGGTCTCCCTAGAACCTCAGGAAAGAGGTCATTGCCCTCTCTTCCTTCCCTTCTCCCTGAGCTCCTGGGCTGCGCAGGGACTGGCGCCTACGGTGGAAAACCTCAGCAGGGTGAAGTTTACCTGGCCTCCTGAGTTTCTTACTTTTAACCTACACTACGGGAGTCTATTAAGTCCAAGAGACAGGTAAAGTCTTTTTTAAAACCAACTTTATTCCAATTTATAAGCTGAGACTTCAGTTCTTGGCCCATGAGCTGAGGCTTTTGTACCTTAAAATACTGTGTCTCAAAATACTCAGTGCTCTTGGTGCTGAGTTCCAAAAGTCACTCTTGTAATAAAAGGTGAATGTTTAAGTAGTTAATGTTTTGATCTTGTATTTCTGCTAGAATCTATCAGAAGCTCCTAATTTCAGAATGTCAGAGCTTCTCCTACCACAGAAACAACAGACTGCACAATACATTGCAGTCTATCTTAAGTCCCTTTCATTCCATTAGTGAAATTAAATCTATGATGATCTGGATGCTAACTTTAGAAATTTGAGTGATAGGCTGGTCTCATTTGAATTGATACATTTGAATTGATACACTTACAAGGAAAAGAAAATAATATATTCATTTTCTTTTTGTAACACTAGTAGAGCTAACTTGCAAGCACTGATGGTAAATAGAACTGATTAGAACTGGGTAACTTTCTCTTGATAGGAACACTATGTTATATGGACATTTGTTGAGTTACCCACAATGTATTCCACATTAGTTGACTTGTGCTTATTTGAAAGAAGGTCAATTAATGAGTAGGAATGCAGAATGTAATTAAGAAGTCTTTCTTTACTCCTCTTCTCTTCAAGCTAGAGAACAGTCCTGAATGTTGATGAGACAACATTATTATCATGCCATCTATCCGAGTAATTAACTCAGAATGAGATACATAAAAAAATACCTTAGCAAGAAGCAGAAGTCTAGGCAAGATCAGGTAGCAATGAGAACTGAATGTCAGTTATGATGAGTATTATCATAGGCCACCTTCATTACTGAGCCAGTATCAGAAAATTACTCTGTCAAAATGGGATGCTGTACAACTGCCTGGTGTTAGCTCTTCATCGGCACCAATGGTAACAACCTTTTTGTTTTGTTTTGCTCTTTTAATGAGTGGATTGATGCTTTCCGTAGTGCTCACAAATAAATACTTGAAACAGTTGTTTAAAGAAGCAGTTGTTTTTCTGTGAAGCTTCAGCATAGATCTATCATACTTTTAAAGGCCAAATCTTCATAGCCCCTGAGGATGAATACAATTAAGTTTGTGTAGTATATATTGCAAATTGCTGTTGCATTTTAAGCTTTTTCCTAAGAAGATTCATACCAAAAATCTAGCCAGAACCCTTTCTTTGACTGAGTATGTTAACCACAATGATGATTTCCCCCAGTTTTGCATTTACATAAGTCACTCAATTTGAATCATTTCTGAATCTACAGCAGCAAAAAAGTCTCTCAAAATTAATACAATACAATACTTGTTAAAAATGTAAATTACGATGGGTCTTTCATAGACCTATTGAGTCAGAATCTTTGACTCAGGTCAAGGAAATCTATGTTCTTAACAAGCAGTTACTCTCTTACTCACACATTTTTGAAAAGCACATATGTGAAAATTTAGAACTGTAAGAGCTCCCTAACCTACCTGAGGAATACATTTATGTATGAGAGACTGAATGGAGGAAAGTGGGTCTCTTGATTTTTTTTTTTCTCCCATGGCTCATTTCAAACAAAAGTCAGGCACTGTTCTAACACTTCCCTTTCACTCTTTCATTCAGTATATCCCCTGAGAGGTAGACACCAAGTACCCACCCTGTGCACTTAGATAATTGGGACAACATAGTCAACAAAGTGCAAGTGCATGCCCCTTGAAGTCTTTCTCTATGTGTTACAAAAAGAAAATGAATATATTATTTTCTTTTCCTTGTAAGTGTATCAATTGAAACGTATCAATTCAAATGATATCATTCTATCACTCAAAATTCTAATGTTAGCATCCAAATCACCATAGATTTAATTTCATTACTGGAACAAAAGGAAGTTAAGATAGACTGCAATGTATTGTGCAGTCTGTTGTTTCTGTGGTAGGAGAAGCTCTGACATTCTGAAATCAGGAGCTTCTGATAGATTCTAGCAGAAATACAAGATGAAAACATTAACTGTTTAAACATTCACCTTTTATTCCAAGAGTGACTGGGAGTGGTAGAGAAGGAGAACAACACAGTAGGTACATACATACTCAGACATGTGCCACATGCCCCTGGTTTCCGTCAATGGATTATGTATGTCACAGTGGCCTCCTAAGAGTATAACGGAGCTAAAGAGTCCTATGACCTAGTGACTATGTAGCCATCCTAATGTCACTGTTTGGCACAAGACTCATGTGTCTGTGGTCCTGTTGGTGTAAACAACCCTACTGAACTGCCAGTCATATAAAAGTAGAGTGCTTACAATTATGTATCCTGTATGGTACTTGACAATAATAAAATGTAACTATCATACTGTGTATGCAGTTATTTATTATACTTTGCTTTTTAGTATTATCATAGAGTATACACCTTATAAATGTGTATTTTAAAAAAGACATAAAATTTGCAGTAAATAATGTGTCATTATACAGTAATAACTTTATGCAAGCTGAAAGTTCACTGTGTTCCATATAGCACTAAAAGGCCACCTTGGGTGACTAACCTATGCCACATAGGGTTCTGTAAATAGTCTCTAAGATAGCTACATGAGCACAACATCACCTACAGGTGCAATTCTCAGCAGTATCCATATCCTTAAGTAGCAACTCATGAATATATTGTCTCAGATGGTCATGAGTACTTAAGGGGTAATTTAAGTGGATAGAAAGTATTGCATTATGGGAGGAGACCCCTCTAATATTAACTTAGCTATTGAGGAAGTATATCTTTGGAAAGTAATTTTCAAATACAGCTCTGCTGGAGTGACGGAATTAACCATGTAGATATCTGGAAGAGTCCCTTGATGAAAAAGTGGCACAAATGATAGTCTAGAGGAAGTCTTGCTTTTCTGGGGGAGGAAGCCAAACTTCTCCAATGAAGGGCAAGAAAAGCACTAAAGCTCAGAGACAGGTGGGTGGCTGGGGAGGATCACACAGGACCTTGGAGATGAAGACCAAAATTTGCCTTTTACTTTGGATGGACCGGGAAGTTAATCAAGCATTTTGAGCAAGTGCACTGAAGTGATTTTGAAAAGAGCAAGAATAAAGATCAGTGAGATAATTTAGGATACTTTTGCTAAAGTTTAGACAAAAGATGGTGGTTTGGGTTTAGGAAGATGGAAGGAATGGTGAAGAAAATGAGGATAGAAATATCTTCTGGACAAAAGAGAATGAAAAAATGAGCGGAGGCAAGAATGGATGTTACGTCCTGTAGACTGTGTGCAGATTAATCTTGACTGTCAACTGGACTGGATTAAGGAACTCATAGACAGGTGGTTGGGTTGTTATCATACTCAACTCATCTATGGTTTAACCCACCCATGAGTTCGTACCTGAATGACCTATCAGGAGGTAGGGCCTGGTTGTAGGAAGGGGATCATGAGGACACAACACTGGGAGATAGATTTGGCCCCTGACCCTTCCTTTTCTGATTCTTTTTCTGCCTTTTTCTTCCAAGTACCATGAGATGAGAAGCTTTTCTCTGCCATGCTCTTTAACATGATGTTTCTGTCTTAGAGATAGCCAACCATGGATGGAATTTTCTTAAATCATGAGTCAAAAGGCAACATTTTCTCTGTTAATTGTGTATGTCGGGCATTTTGTTCAAGCAATGAAAAGCTGACTAATTAGCCTGATCATGAAACTGGTGGGATGAATAAAGCAGACTGCCCTTCCCAGTGTGGACCTCATCTCATCTGTTAAAGACCTGAATAGAATAAAAGTTAAAAGAATTCCCTCTCTCTCTCTCTCTCTCTCTCTCTCTCTCTCTCTCTCTCATCCTCTTTTTCTCTTATCCCATTTAGCCATTCCGTTTTCTGTCTTCGGGTTTGGACTTGAACTGAAAATTATAACAACAGTGCCCTCTTCCTGTTCTCAGACTTGGAAACTTGAACGAGAAATGTACCACAAACCCTCCAGGAACTCTACCCTCTGGTTTACAGACTGTAGATCTTGGATTTATTGGCCTTTATATGTGCCAGTGAAGATGTCTTAGCCTTTTTAATTCCAAATAAAGAAACACACACATTATTAGTTTTGTTCTTTTGCAGAAACCAGATTAATACACAAAGTTAATGATTTAGAGCTATGATAAAGGAATGTTAGTATCCTAAAAGAATGATTGTCAAAAGAGTTATCTATTTTTATCTTCAAATACAATAAAGACTGCTAATTGCCTATCACCTTGTCTGAAACTTTGTATTGCTTCTATTGTTTGGGTATTGTTTTGTTTATGTCTGTTTATTTGTTAATGTGTTTTTGTTCTTTATCTTTAAAAATAAAAAATATAAATAAAAGAGTTATCTAGCAAATGAGATGCAGAAATGAGGCAGAAACATATACTTTTGATTTCCTGGAAACTTTGAAGATTTAAAATTTTGCAATTCTTCATAACTTTTTCAAGCTTTAATGTTTTCCTTTACTATTTTCATTAGCTATCTAGATATCTAGAAATGAAGAGTTAGTTCTAGCCACACAAATAATAAAAAAGAGGGAAGGGAGAAGAAAATTGAGAGTGTAGACAAAGGAATAATTATAACTTATTCTTGTAATAAAATCTAGGGAAAAAAGACAAATGGAGATGAAGTTAATAGGAAATTGTAATATATAAATAGTGAAGGTCCTGGTAGGGGGAAGGAGCATTAGAATTGAAGTGTGAGATATGAAGAGGTAAGTTGAAAAATGGGGCATGTTATGCTCCTCAAGATTAAAATTATGGCATCACTGCAATTCCTGTTAATGGCAGGTTCAAAGCAATGACGTGATTGACTGGCTAAAGAACACTAAAAAGGAGGAAGTCCCAAAATTGAGGGTTTACAAAAATGGGAATATTCTTTCAGTTTGACTCACTGAGAGTTCTGAGAGATGTAGAGTGAATTGAATGACAACGGACCGAAGAGCTACACTTTTCAAAGAGTAATGCACAGGTTGTTCAAGTAGATCATGCAGCAAAGTGGGATCAATTTAATGATGTGAAATTCTTCATCTTGAGACAGTAAGGAGGTCATATCTGCAGCCCTTGTGCCCAGTGGCACAAAGACAGAGAAACTGACACTAGGGCAGACCAAAAGAACCAGTGTCTTCAGTGAGAATCTATGGCTTCTCTGAAGCAAAAAGGAAAATGGTTGCTTTATAGAATTTGAATTTAGAAGCACCTTCGTTGCTCCAGAAGGCATACAAAGAGGATTTTTTTTTTTCAGTAACAGAGAAAGACTGAGAGACGGAGTCAGAAAAAGAAATGAAAGAGTTACATTTAGGTTAGAATCCAGTGGAATAGTTTTACCTAGGTTTCTTGGCCCTTGCTCCATGAGTGTCACACACAGCTATGAAGACTTAGCGAGATGAGTTCAGAAGATCACTGATGTGAATGATGGACAGGCTGTGAGGGAGCAAAACAAGGGATGCTGACATGTCCCCTTGGCAGTAAAAGGCACTAGCGACTCCTACTTGTCTCCTGCGCATATAAGCATGGCATTTTGCCAAGAAGTGGTCTTATTCCAAGTCCTAAAGAAAGAAGCATTTACTCAGGTATAAAAACTATTCTTTGTTAGTTGCTTAATAGTGAGTGGCCTGCAAAACAGTATTGTATTTTAAAAAATAAGAAAAGCTAAATAAATAAGCAAAGAAGAAAGCTCTCCTTACTTTAGTTATAGCATTATATTAAAATCCATTCTGTACAAATAGGCCACACAGGCCTACGTTACATTGACATACACAATTTGATTTTCTAAACATATTAATGTGATTTGTAGACTGAATTAACATTTTTATAGCATCCCCATGGAAATTGGCAGGAGACAAGTAATGTATATATAAGACCTGATGTCGGAGTAACTAAAGTGAGAGGCTTACTGTTTAGGTTAGTGTAAATAAATATTGATAGTCTGTATTTTAATTCACATGCTGTTTTGTTTAATGTAGAATATTAATTAAAAATTATAATAGGTTATATTCTTCATTTAAACATGTATGTCTAATAAAGCTTTATGAATAATTAATAATGAACAAAAGAAGGGTAAAGTCAAATTGTTTTGCATGTAAATGCACGTAAGGCAACAATTCACTAAGACTTGGAACATTTTGTTAGATTGTACATCTTCATACAAACCTTTAAAGATATTTTCCATGAATCTTCATAAATAGTATCCCAACAAAACACTGAAAATAATATTCAAAGACACCCAGAAAAGGTTTTTTAAAATATGAAATATTTGAGGCAAGGATTTTAAAGTAGAAGTATTTTCCTTGGCTTCTGATCAAGACAAACTGTTCACTCAAAGGGCAGTTCCTCACGGGTGTTGAGAGCAACTGTGAGTCTCAAGTGAACTGAATGTGCTTTGTTGAGTTCATAAAAAAAGGGTTGTTTTTCTTGGAAAACAAGGCATTCAACTTTTTCTTTAGTTAGCCCCCTGACACTTATGAGGCACAAATTACATTTTGGTTGTAGGACAAATAAAATTTCAGATACAGAAAATTTGAATTCTTAACCATGTAGGTACAGTTTTTTTGAGAAAGTTGCTTTGGGGATTTAAAGAATGGAAAGTAAGAAGATTGTAGCATAAAATTCTTTTACCAGAAGTCTTAACAACACATTTTTTAAAAAAGCTAGGATTTAAAAAAGCTATATCTACCTGGAGAACTGGCTTTATTAATAAGGGAAATGTAACACATATTATTTTGACAGTCCATGTTTTAAACTAAAATTATAAGTGATACATTTTGCAAAAGCATAAATTAAAAAGACTACGATGAATTCAAATAGTTTTTATTGTTTTCTTTTTTGTTGCTTGTATTCAACACCTTATAAGTGTCTTCTCAGTCCCTAGAAGCAAACTATTAGAAAAACAGCAATTGGTACAAACTATATGGTCCTTGTCTTAATGTATCTAGGTGATATAAAGAAAAACAAAGAAATCATTACAACACTGAGTGGCAATAGGAATTATTTGGAGAGTACTGTGTCTGGCACAGAGAAATCAAGTTTGGGAAATTTCCTAGATGAACAATCATTGTAGCTGAAATTAAAATAATAAAGAGCATTACACTGGCAAAATAGCAAAAGAATTACTTCCAAGCAGAGAATATCCCTCTGCTTTATAATCTTCTGACTACGAATGACAGAAAGGCATCTTTGGTTATTTTGAAAAAGTAAGAATTTTTTTCTTGATTGAATCCACCACGGGACTAAACAACCAAATAAAGGGAAGAAAGCACAGACATACAGAAAATAATAAGAAATGAGGAACAGAGAATCATCTTTTCACTGGATTTTTCTTCACAAGAGTTGGATTTATATTCTATTTTACTAAAAACTGACTTTTATTTCAAATGGCAGTAAAATGCCCAGTTGACTTTGGCAATGAATTTAAAGTTCTGAAATCTGGGGATAGATTAATTGGTTCAACCTGTGTCTGGTTCTCATCCCTAAGTGAATAAACTGTTGCCAGTGTGTGGATATCATGTGAAGATGGTAAAAATCCTGTGGTAATTGTGAGGTGATTGGTTGAGGAGAGCTGCAGTTCCATGGCCTGGCAATATCTTGGATGTTTATGATTTGGGCTTTCAACCACAAAGACTTTTATAATAATACTTCAAAAGTCCTAATTACGGCTATATTTACTTTCTGTTCCAAGTGCTAATACAAATGTTTGAATATAATAGTATTTTCTTCCTCAGTATGTAAAATGCTTTTAATTTACTAAGAAGACATTTATCTTACATGCAAACATACATCTACACAAAAATATATTTATTCAGACATATAATTATATGAAGATAATATATTTGCATATATTAAGACATATTTGTATAGGATGTATGGATGTATTTAAAATATAAAACTTCAACAGGAGTTCTGTTTATTTATTTATTTTATTTTTCAAATAATATAGAACTCTTGCACACTATCATTTAGCAACAGAAAAATTAACATTTGTATGTACATATGTATAAACATATCATTGCATACATGCTATATGTATATATATGGACGGATATACATATCTATCTTTCCTACCTATTTAGCTAACTGATTTCTGTTTAGCTACACAGGTAGGTTGAGGACTTGACATTGAATTTTACAGGAAATAGCTCTTCATGATAGGAAGTCACTGTCAGAGGATGCCACACTGAATACTCTTACCTACCACACCATTTCACCTTGCTCTTATTCCGCCTGGAGGTAGATAGGAATATGGAGTAGGTATCATCCTTTATTTTCTTCTTTATTGTCTTAAACTGTCACAAAACTTGTGATTGACTTCTACTACAATCTTCATATTGATAACTTGTAACAGAAGGAAGAATGAATTGCATGGAAACCAAATCTGGCAAAAATTAGAATGTTTTCTAGGTCCCTGGTTGATTGTATTTGACTAGTAAGTGTTTAAAATAATACACTGAATGGAAATGACATAAAGCTAACATAATATAATTTTGCTTCATTAAAAAAGTAGTTGTACAGAAAGTTAATATTAACTTTTAATCACTTTAGTTCATAACTTCAGAGTATTGGAATTCAAGTTCTTCCTTCTCAGAAGCCTTGTCCACATATGTTCCGAGAATTTGGTAATGAATAAGAGCTGTAAATTGAACCAGATGCCTGTGTAGCTTCTGTCCTCTTTCAAGTGGCTATTTGCTAGGTCCTTTTATCATCAGAAAATAAAACATTTAGATTTAGCATAGAAGTCAGGTTTGGGTTACTAAGTGTAGAAGTCACACAAATTGAAAACATATCACATCAACCTTTTTGCTTTCAACAGATAAAAAGTGCTAAAAGTGGAAAGAAACTCTGATGTTTTTATTCTCCTACATTACATTCTTATGTTTAGTTAGTATTATTTTCTTTTGGTTTTAGATGGTTCAAAGAATGTCATCTTTCTGAAAAAAAAATTGTAGTAGTTAAACCGATAACATTTGAGTAGTATTTTACATACATTATGTTACATGAACTAATGGATAGAGAAGAGAATTTGCATTTAGAATTACAAGTTTGTTCTTTATTTTAAAAGTAATGACCTCTGTAAAGATCTGAGTCTAGACATACATGTAATAAAGGTGTATAATGAGAATGAATAGCATTTATTTGAAATTAGACAAACTAAGGCATTATAAAATGTGAACACATTTTCTGAAACCAAATTCTTGTGTTATTTGGCCAAAGATAATTTATTTTTCTGACTTTTGGGTTTATGTATAGAAAAAGGCTTTAAGTGAAGAAAAATTAAATTACTTTACATTTTTATTTAAATAACCATACTTATCAGAGAAATGCAGCTATCTAAAGGTCACTTTAAGAAACTCAAAGAGGAGCTGTGGATATGGTTCAGTGGGAGAGTGTTTGCCTAACATGAGCAAGGCCCCTGGATTCATTTCCCTGCATCACAGAAAAAAAAGAACACTAAGAGGCAAAAACACACATCTTGTCCTGAACTCAGATAAGCTCCAGGGTCTCAAATGTCCTCAGAGAGTGAGTATTGTTTTACTATCAGAAATGGCCTCAAGGAAAACTATCCAAAAGATTGTGTGAATAAGAGGATTAGGGATGTGCAAAAATACTTAAGATGGAAAAGAGAAATAATTAGTGTAGCTAAAGTTAGGAGGGAAGCATAGAAAATATTCATTGTTCCTGATAGGGTAAGCATTCTTACACTTTGTTCCATGTGTAACATATGCTACTTCATTTTTGATCATGGTTTTCTTATGACTACGAAAAGGCTAAATGCTCTTGATATCTTAAAACTCATCCTCACCCCTAACTCTATGCCTTATTGTGGTTCATTCTGCCAAGTCATAACCACTTTTAGTGGAGGAACACACGAACTTAAATCTACTTTGTGACGTAATTTTTTCTATAAGATAACTCAATAGGCACGAATGCAGGATTTCATAAGAATGTAGGCTTACTTATTTTAACTCATTTGTTTTTCCACTGTTCTTTGATTTCCAGTCTCCCATAAGCTGTTTTGTATCATTCGAATGAGACACTGTGGTAGTCTGAATTTATTTTTATCTCACAACTTTCACTGGGATTAATGAATCCGAGTACTCCTATTACTAGACTTCTTCCTTCATTTTCTTACCATTTTACATTCTTGCCTTTTTTATTACATATTCTAGGGTGTCTCCTGTAAGCTCTACATCCTCATGTTTATATCCTTTTGTAATTTTCTCCCCTTGAGCATGGCTTGTGTCTGTCTTATGATTTGCTTAGAAACAATAGGTTATATGAAAACTAGCAGGGGTCATGTGTGTACATGGATGGGAAAACATGATATGAAAGATTCTAGTGCTCGTCCTTCTAGAATCACTCCTTTTCAGATTTGAAGATATAAGATGACATACTGAGGGCTGTCTATGTTGGAACACCCATGTGACATGGAACTGGGATGGCCTCTATGAGGTGGGGACAGTTTCTGATAAATGCGCAGCAAGAAACTGAAGACCTCAACCACAGAGCTATGAGGAGCTGACCTGCTCAACCAAAGCATTTTCCTTCTATGGGAATCCTCAGGCCAGACCAGGGCAGCCACCTTGTTAATATACATAGACAGGCTTACTACAGAATTCACCTAAGTAATGCACAGAATTTTGATCCACAGAAACTGTAACATATGCTTTAATATCCACATCTGTCATAGTTGGATGCACAACAATAGGTAACTAATACAGCCCTACTCTTTAGTACAGGTTAAAGAGAAAGTAAATTTGGACAGGAGCATTGCCAAATCAGCAGGAATATGATACAATTTAGTCCAAAGTATTAATCTACCTCCTCTTCATTCCCAGAGCATGGTTGAAATGTCTCCACACTTGAGCAGCAGGCCAGTGGGAGCAGAGGGAGTACTTTACAAGGTGGTTATGAAGCGAATCTTATAAATATTGATGTGGCCCTACAGAAGCTGCAAGGTCAGATTTGAAAAGGGATACGCAGGTAACTCAAACTGGCTACCATAAGTTTACACAGTTTTTATCTATGAGTGTAACACTGAGAATCCTCCCTGAGATTACTTTGAGGAGAGAGATTTGATAGAATATTTAAAGGTAATGAATAGGAAAATAGTACAACAATGTCTTATTTATGCGGGTTTCAGACTGCTCAGTCAACCACAGATTCTGGATAAATTGCAAGGATTGTAGACTGTGAGGCTGTCACTGATCTCTTAGCTCAGCTACGTACAAGAATCACAGACATAATAAAGTTATTTACCTAAATATTGAGTTCTTCCTGTATGCCAGGCTTTAAGTGGGACACTTTACATTTGCTGTACCTATGTATTGTTTGTAATAACTCCATGAAATATTATCATTGGTTTCATTTTGTAAGGAAAAACATCAAGTAAATATTCAAGTCCATAGAACTAGTATCCATATTTAGATGGATTAGATGTCAAAATTTTTGCTATTTCCATTGCTTTACATTACAACTTGAAGCCACACTTCTCTGAAATGGTCATGAGATTGGGGGAAATACATAAAAACTATTTGTCACATAATATGTGCTCATTAATTGGTAGCTTAATATCATAATTGGTAGCTTAATATCGTAATTAGTGTCCAACAAAGTGGTGTTGTGGTTTAAGGGCATTCTTCACAGAGAAAAGAAACCAGAAAATAACATTCTGTGTTATAAAGACTTAGAAGTTATATCTAAATGCTTAAAAATCTTTATTATTTTAAAATTTATCTTTCTTTTCCTTTCTCTCTCTCTTTTTTCTCTCTCTCTCTCTCTTTCTTCTTTCATACTGACAAAGTGACTTTTTGAATCACAGTTGGATAGTAGACAGAAAGATCTAAAAAAATATGCATCTAGGATAGATGATCCAAAAGCTCCAACCATTATATATGGCTGAGGAATTGTTTTCCTTCTGGTTGAAATTTTGCTTCCTTGATTGTGTTGCAGGAGACACCAGAAACTCTATCCTTCCTACACACTTTAAAAACCAGCACCCATAGTATTCAATTTTGTGGTGCTGAGAAGTTTGAAGAATAAGTATGGAACCTGTTAGGTTCACCAATCAAATAACAATGTATAAAACAACATTTAAATTTACAAATAGTATATAAAAATCTTACATTTATCATTATCAAATTTCATACAGAAAAGGACATTTCAATTGTAAAAGATGAACGAGAATCTTTTCAATCCATCAATTTCATTTTATAAGAGACACCCTTGCTTGGTTTCCTTTTGTACAGTTTTGAACCTTTTAACCAACTTGTCAGCACTACGACATCAAGGACAAAAGTCTTAGACCAGCTTTTAAGAACGATTGACCTAAACTACTGCTGAGCCCACCCTGCAGTGGAGAGTGAGGTCAGAGTTTCCAGCGACTGTGCTGAGTACTGGGAAGACTCTAGTTAGTCAGTTTCTGGCCAGCCACAGTGTGGCAAAAGTCTTTGAGTGGACACCATGTTGTGGTTTGCTGTTTTACAACCACCAGAGTCCTGTGTGGTCCAAATCAGCACTCTCTAGTGGCTCCCAAAGGCCGCAAAATTGTCGGATTTCACTGTTCCACTATTTATTTATGTAGTTATTCCCCTTTCTCTTTGTGAGGTATAGGCCAGAGTAGGCACTGATACTGTTTTTCTAACACTCCATCCTTTGGGATCTGAGGGTTTGAGTCAGATGAATACCAACTGCTAAGAAAAACTGAAATCAGAAGAGAATCACGTTTATAGCTTTCCACAATTCTCCCCAACTGTGTTTTTCCTTCTTTCAATCCTAATTTCTGTGACTTCTCACTGTGCTGAGACAGAACACTCACAAAAATATCACACTAGGAAACAACATAAACTTCTGAGACTGCAGGCTGAACTCCATCAACACACGCGTGAAGAATCTGGGCTACTCCAGGCAGGATTTCCACAAGCTTCACAGTGCATGTGGCAGAGACCTCCAAGGACTAGTAACCCTCCAAAGTATTTAACAAGGAAAAATCTACTTTATTTAGCTGAAACAAATTTGTAGCATTGCAAAAGGAGCTTTGAAAATGAGAAAGAAAATTTGTAATAAATACTCAACTATAGAAATAATCAAGTTTGTGGAAAGCAAATATTTCACTCATTTTTCTGGAGTTTGAGATAGAGTAGTGTGTGGTTAAAACAGTATGGAATTTAGAAATAAAGCTGAATCTCATCTCTGCCATTCATCAGTGATAAGACTCAGGGCAACTTGCCCAATAAGTATGTCCTCATATCAAATGTGAAGTACAGGTGAGAAAAACATCTGGGTCATAGTAAAGATGAAATTGGTAAGTGTATATAGAACATCATCCAGGGATTGGCCCATAATAAGTTCCATTAGGGGAGCATTACTCGGGAAGGTGGTTACTATTCATATTGCTTTTGCAATACAGTTAATTAAAGCTTTATTAAATCAGCACTGGAATTCCTTTATAAAACAACTTTGAAGACTATTTTCAGTTGACGGTCATTTTCATCTTTCATCTATTCTATTATTCTTCCTTTCCCCTATAATTTGTGGGCAGACCAGAATTAGAGCCTCCTTTACTAGTTACGTAGAGACATGTACTCAATGACTAATGCTTCATTCATAGAGAAACAAATCTTCAAAGTCTTTAAATTGTGACTACAATATTGTGGGGATAATGATTACATTGGTAAATGTTCCCTATATGGGAAATACAACAGAGTTCTTTGGATTCTAGGAATCATCAATCCCAGGACTACATGAGACTTAGAAGTATGAAAAAAATATCCTGGTGGGCAGAGACTAAGTCACAAAGCTCCTAAAGTACAACACCCTATTTGTGAGGAATGGGGATATAGCTTAGCAGCACAAATGCTTGCCTGACAAGTGCAAGGTCCTAAGCACAATTCCTGGTACCAAAAATTTATCAATCAATCAATCAGTCAATCAAAAAACGGGATTGACTCAGTAACATCCTATTCACAGTTCTGTAAAAGCTAATCAGCAGAAATAGGGAAAATAAGCAACTTCTAATGTAGTTGTCCAGCAATGTATGTCACTCTAGTTGTGTGTGTGTGTGTGTGTGTGTGTGTGTGTGCGTGTGTGTATGTGCATGCATGTGTGTGTGTGTGATATCCTCTAGGGTTTTAAAATTCCAGCTGCAAACTCCCAAGGTGCATGTCTGACAGGGCTAAGAGTGATCCTGGATGTTAAAAATTAAGGCACTCTAGACTTGAAAATGAAGGACAAGGAGTTTCAAGAGCAACATTTCTTAAAAAATGCTTGTATGCCTAAGACTTATGTTAATGAAGCTCACTCTGGAACGGGACTCAAGGATTTGTTAGTGTGTTTCAGTTTCTGTCTGTCTGTTTCAATTTCCTGTAGCTTAGGTTAAAGCTGTTCTTCTCCCTTACCTGCAACCTATGAATATTAGGTTTTTACAATGCTGGACTATTCTTAAAAGTAATAAAAATAAAAGGTGTTTTAGAATTTGCGAGCTCACATAAACTTTTTTCTTTCTAAACTGATTATTTTTGGTATTCGTTATAGTAAAAGGAAGCTAATTAATACAGACATCTAAAAGTTGTAGAAGAAAGGAAATTCCAAGATCCATGGGGCAAGCTGGAGTAGGTTTTTCTAGTGGATCAGCTCATATAAGGAAAAATATTGTGTATGTGTGTTTGTGTGTGTGTGTGTGTGTGTGTGTGTTCATGCACACATAGTAAATATTCTGTGATTGAGGGAATGAAAACTATGGGAAATTAAGAAATTTGCATCAAAATTGCAAAGACATTAACCTACCAATTATTGCTTCCTTAGTCATTAATAGAAAGGAAAGAACATTTTATATTTGCAGGGATAAAACAATTATATACACCTAGATACTAAGTATTGTCATTTGCTGAGAAATTTTTTATTAAAATCATCACCTTTTGTTTGCAAGCCATAAATACATCATGTGTCTAAATATAAATAAGCAAAATGCTTCTTAATTTTACTTCTTGGTTTAGATAAAGGTTTGTCAGAACTTCCCTGTAGAAATTTCTTTAAGTGATAAACAATGACCTTCTGTATCGTCTCCTGTGAAACAAAGAGAGACCTAAATTATGAAACTTATTAGCTGAAGTAATATAAATTTAGGATTAGATGCTTTTAAAAAGGCAGAATACATGATCAGAGATCTGAATGCTAAGATTTACATGTGGAAAAGAAAAGAAACATACCAAGAATGGTGTTATGAACATCTCTTTTCTGTTCAAGTGCTCAGCTCTTGATTGTATGGCATGGTTTCACAGGAATCGTATTTCTTTACTGACAATAGTATCTCCTAAGATGATGGATGGCACATAGAAGGCATCATATACCACCTTGTGAAAAATGGTTGAGGATGTTATTCATAGGAAGATCACAAAATAAATTTTCCCTAGAGACTTAAATTCCTGTTGTTAATGACTCAGGACTTTTCTACGTGGTTTCCAAAAATGTGAATTTTTTTTTTTTTTATATTATAGTGAACTTGCAAACAAAATAAAGGCTAGGAACAGTACAATTGCTGGATCAGAAATGTCTATTCCCTTATCGATATTATCATTACAGAGGGCTGAGTAGTGGTATAATCCAAAGTTAATATGGAAATAATATATTTACTTTTAAATATGGAGAATAGTTTTTAACAAGATCATTCTTTATTTTTTATGAGAATTTGTGTGCATTTAGAGTAAAGCAGATTTATTTATTTATGTGAAAGGAAATTGTTGGCCATAGCCTGCATGGGATTCCCAAAAGCGTCAGCTATTCGAGGAACAAAGGAATTAGGTAGATGAGTAACAGAACTTAATTATTTTGATTGTAAATAGATTTAATCTATAACTAATGAATAAGAACATAAGATATAATATCTTAGAGGTGAAGTATAGGCAGGCAACATGAGGAATTTTGAAGACAGATAATTTTTATATGTTCAAGATTCAACCCACTGATGCACAGGCAAAGAGTTAGTTCTCAGAGCAACTTTTTCCTTTGTGCTTCCACGGGCAAGGTGCTTGAGGCCTCATCTTCCTCAAGGGAGGAAAACACTGTGCACAGCACTTCAGAGCCTGCCTGTGTTTTTGATGAAATAAAATACATTTAAAATGCATACTTTACCCTATGAAGCCTTTCCCTCGGTGCTAGGTTTCTATGCAATTGAAGATTAAAGTGATGCATTAAGCACGAATAGTGCCCAGTTAATTTGCAACCAATGGGAGGAACACTTGGGAGCAAGTTAGTAAAGAAATGAGCACCAGGCAACAAGAGTGAATCCAAAGGGGGAAAACCTGGCAGCTCCAGGACGAAATGAATCCAGACCCAGAGTACTGAGGAAGGCGCCTGAAGTAAACACAGGAACTGGCTTGAAGTTCATATGAAAGCTTTCCTTAAAACCCTGGCTTTCAAGCCTTGGTGTGAATTAAAATCATGGGGATGAGGGAGAAGGAGAGGGGCTTTGAAAACAACATTGTATTGCTTTCTTTTATTTTTTATGTTAGATTTTATTGGTACATTTTGTACACATATAAGGATCACATTCACTGTAGAGAACTTGTACCTGTACATGACATAACTTGCTTTTCCGCCATTCCCCTACCCCCCCTTCAAGCCCTCCTTTCCTCCCTTTACAAAGCTTTGCTTTCATGTTTTCCTTCTATTCTCATTTTTTTGACTTATCCCTTCTTTCCTTTCTTCCTCCCCCTCTCTTTTTCCCCTCCCCATTTGAACATTTTCCTCCTATTGCAAAACACATTTTGGTTCTTTACATTTTTAGATTTCCACAACAGAGAAACAATGCAGAATTCACAAATGTGTGTCTGATTTATTTCACTTAAGAGTGTGGACTCAAGGAGCATCCATTTTCCTAGAAATGTCTCAAGCACATCCTTCTTCATGGCAGAGTAGTACTCTATTGTATAAAAAACCCACATCTTCCTTATCCATTCACCAGCTGATGGACACGGGTTGTTTCCAAGATTTGGCTATCATAAATTGTGCCATTACAAACATGTTTGTGCATATGTCACTGTGGTATGATGCTTTTAATTCTTTTGGGAAGATATGCAGGAGGAGAATGGTTGGGGCAAACAGAGCCACTAGTCCTAGTTTTTAAAGATATCTCCACATTTATTTCCATAGTGGTTGCACAGGTCTACATTCCCACCAACATAGGAGAAGGGTTCCTGTCCTCACACTGTCCCTTCAGCATTTGTTATTGGTTGATTTCTTGATAATAGCCATTCTTTCTGGGGTGAGATGGAATTGCAGAGTTGTTTTAATTTGCATCTCTCAAATGACCAGTGATGTTTAGCATATTTTCATATATTTCATTGATATTTGTATTTCTTCATCTGAGAAATGTGCATTTATCCTAGATGCCCATTTTTTGGATTCGGTCTCTAAATTTGGGGGGGTCTGATTTTTATTTTTTATATGCTCTTAATAGTAATCCTTTTTCTGAGGAATAGCTGGCAAACATGTTTTCCCATACTATGGGTTGCCTCTTCACACCATTGATGGTTCTCCTGGTGTGCAAAGGCTTATTAAAAGATGAAATCCCAGTGATTGATTCTTGTAATATTTCCTGTGTGATTGGGGTTTTGTTCATAAAGTCTTTGTCTACACCAGTGTCTTCAAGAGTTTAACATATGCTATCTTCCAGCTGATTTAACGTTTTTGTTTTAATATTTAGATCTTTGGTCCATTTTGAATTTAGTTTAGTGCATAGTGAAAGACATGGGTCCAATTTTAATCTCCAGCATGTGTAAAGCCAGTTTTTATGCACCACTTATTAAAGAGACTGTCTTTCTTCGAATAAACATATTTGCGACCTTTGTCAAAGATTAAATGGCGAAGTTACTTCTGGAGTAGTTTCTGCATGTTCTAATCTGTTCCATTGATCCTCAATTCTGTTTTTTTTTGTTTGTTTGTTTTTTTGCCAGTACCACTTTTTTTTTTTTTAATCACAGTAGCTTTGTAGTGTAATTTCAAGTTAGGGATTCTGATGCCCTTGTCTTGCCTTTGTTGCCCAGAATTTCCTTTGCTATTCTAGGCCATTTTTGGTTTCAGATGAATTTTAGAATTATTTTATCTAATTCTGTGAGATATTTTGTTGGAATTTTGATCAGAATTGCACTAAATCTGTATAACATTTTTGAAAGTAAGGCCGTTATCACTATATTAGTTATTACTCAAGAGCAAGTGATATCTTTCCATTTGCTGATATATTATTTAATCTCCTTTTTCAGAGTACGGTAGCTTTTAATGCAGAGGTCTTTTCCTTCCTTTGTTAGATTGATTCCTAGGTATTTCATTTTTTTGGATGCTATTGTGAAAGGTACTGTTTCCCTAATTTCTTTCTCAGTGAGTATTTTATTCATGTACAGGAAGGCTATTTATTTTTGAGTGTTAACTTTGTATCCAATTATGCTACTGAATTTGTTTATTAAATCTAGTAGTTTTTAGTGGGGTTTTGGTGATCTTTTATGTAGAGTATCATGTCACCTGCGAATAATGATAATTTAACTTCTTTTCCTTATCATTATTCCTTTATTTCTGTCTTTTGTCTAATTGTTGTAGCTAAAATTTCCAGAATTATCTTGAATAAGAGTGGAGACAGTGGACATCTTTGTCTTGGTCCTGATTTTAGAGTGAAAGCTTTCAGTTTTTGTCCATTTAATTTGATGTTGGCTATTGGTTTGTCATAGCTGACCCCTTATTAGATTGAGATAAATATCATTTCTTCCAATTTTCTGTAGGGTTTTTATCATGAATTGGTGCTAGACATTGTCAAAAGCTTTTTTTGCATCTGTTGAGGTGATCATATGCTTTTTGTTCTTGACTCTGTTAATATTGTGTATTACATTTACTGATTTATATATGTTGATCAATCCCTTCATCTCTGGGATGAATCCAGCTTAGTTATTGTGTACAATCTTCTTGATTTGCTGCATTCTGTTTGCCAGTATCTCATTGAGGACTTTTGCATCTTTGTTCATTAGGCAGATTGCCCTGTAGTTCTCTTTCTTAGTTGGGTCTTTCTCGGGTTTTAGTATCAGGGTAATGCTTGCTTCCAGGAATGAATTTGGGAGTACTTATTCCTTTCAAATTCATTAAAGAGTCTACAGCCATACCACCATGAACATGCCTCATCACATCAAATTCATTAAAGACTTTGAGAAATAATGGTATTAAGTCTTCTGTAAATTTTGTGTACAGTTCAGCAGTGAATCTATCAGGGCCTGGGGTTTTGTTTGTTGATAGGATTTTAATTACATCTTCAATTTCATTGATTGATATTGGTTCATTTAGGATTTTTATATCTT
>NW_004955407.1:13875392-13899340 GCF_000276665.1 Chinchilla lanigera
CTTCTTTTTCTAGAAGTTTGAGGTTCAACACTAAGTTGTTTATTTGTACTTGCTTTGTTTTCCTGATGTGGGCATTCACTGACATAAATTTCCCTCTTATGACTGCTTTCATTGTGTCCTACAAGTTCCAGTGCATTGTCATTATCATTTAATTGTAGAAACAATTTCTTCTGTGACTTGTTGTTTAAGAGAGTTTTATTTAATATCCATGTGTTTATAAAGTTCTTGTGGTTTCTTTTGTCTTTGATTTCCAATTTCATTGTACTATAGTGTGATGATATGCATGGGATAATTTTGACTTTTTTGCATTTACTGAAGCATGTTCTGTGAGATTGTATGTGGTCCATTTCGGAGAACATCCTGTGTTCACCTGAAAACAATGTGTATTTTGGTGTTATGGAGTACAATACTCTGTAACATCTACTAAGTCTACTTGTTCAAAAGTTTGGTTCAGTTCTAATATTTCATTGTTGATATTATGTCTAGTTGGTCCATCTTTTTTGTGACGGGGGCATTTTCAATTGTGTTAGTGCTTATTTGATTTTTCATGTCCATTCATATTTGTTTTGTATAGTTGGGTGCACTGATATTTGTTGCATATATATTTATGGTTGTTATCTTTTCCTCTTATATTGTTCCCTTTACAAGGATGTGATGACATTCTTTTTTTCTTTTTATTAGTCTTGGCTTGAAATTCACTTTGTCTGAAAATAGAATAGCTATTCCTTTTTTTCTTAGTTCCTGTCACATGAATTATTATTTTTCATCCTTTGACTTTCAGTCTATGAATTTCTATTTGAAATAAATTTGTTTCTTGTATGCATCATATTGTTGGGTCTTGCTTCATGATCCATTCTGCCAGTCTGTGTCCTTTGATTGGTGAGTTGAGACCACTGACATTGATGATTGTAACTGATATGTATTGACTTATCCTTGTCATGTTATTTTCCTGTTTTGGCTTCCCCCTTCCCTGCCCCTCTATTTAATTGTTTGCCTTGCCTTTTGGATTCCCTCTGTTGGGGTTCATGGAGTTGTAGTTCTTTGTATCTCTTTCTAGAATTTCCTTCAGAATATTTTGAAGTGTAGATATGGTGGTCATAAATTTCCTCAGGTGTTCTTCTTCATCATGGAAATATCTTATTTCTCCATCAATTTTAAAGGATATTTTTGTGGTCTTCATCAGTCTTAGTTGCAAGTTGTTTTCCTTTAGAGCTTGAAATACTTCACTCCAAGCTCTCCTTGATTTGAGGGTTTGTGCTGAGAAATCAGCTCTGATTCTGATGGTCTTGCCTTTATAGGTGATTTGTATCTTTTCCCTAAGAGATTTTGATCCTATTCTTATGCTGAATTTCCGGAATCTTAACTATCATATGCCTGGCTGTAGACTTTTTTCTTTTTGATCATGGCTAGATGAAGTTCTATATGCCTCACTTACTATCTGTCAAAATCTTTTTTCCCTACCATGGAAGTTTTCTGCTATGATGTCTGTGAACAATTTTATAAAGTTTGTGCTATCTTCTGCTTTTTGATTGATTCCAATCAATCTGAAGTCATTTTTCTTTGTATCATCTAGCAGGTGCTGGATTGATTTCTCATGGCCCCTAGCTATTTTTAACAAATCTTTCTTTTCATGCTTATTAACTGCATGTATGTCTTCTATATCTGAGATATTGTCATCACATCAGCTCATTCAGCTGAAGATACTTTCAATGGAATTTTTGTGCATTTTGATATCTGCTTGAATCTGTCTTTTGAATTTCATTTCTTTTCTATGTTGGGTGTTCATAGTTTCCATCATTTTTTATTTTTAAATTTTTTTTATTTTTTGTTTTTTTTGGTTTTTCTCCGGTACCGGGAACCGAACTCACGACCTTGCACTTGCCAGGCAGGCGCTTTGCCGCTGAGCTAAATCCCCAGCCCTCCATCATTTTTTAAAGCTCCTCTATTACTGTTATCTGTATCTGCTCTAGAGTCACTAAGCATGGTTTCCACTGTGGCAGTTATCTGAGAAATTATTTCTGATTTGATTTTTTCTAAAGCCTCACTGAATTGCCTTGTTGACACCACTTGAGAGAGGCCAGGTGGGTGTTTTAGGATTGTTTTACCTTGGTTTACCTTTGGTGAGCTGGGTGCCTAGGGTTGCATCTTGTTTAAGTATTTTCTCACTTTCTATTCTTTCTTTCTTTTTAGTTTAATTCTCAGGTTGATGCTTGTAAATTGCCCTTGGTAGTTGCTTTATTGCTAATATTAAGAGCCCTTGGGAAATTACTTCTCCAAAGTGTCTTACAGGTGTAGCTGTTGTTCTCAAGCATTTTTGATGTAGGAGTAGGCGTCAGACATGAATTTGTGGAAAGTTCTCAGTCATTATTTTTGCAAATACAGACTCTTTTTTATTTCCATTTCTGTTTTCTTAATGTTTCCATTACACATATGTTACAGTTTTTGTAGTCATTTCACAGCTTTTGTATGATTTTTTTATTGTCTTTATGATCTTATAGTTTTTATCTTTTTATAGTCTTATAGTTTATATCAAATACCCTCTCAATCAAAAGTCTCATGCACTCCTAGGTGGGGCTTTTGGGGGTTATTGTATCATGGGAGCATGATATTCATCAGCTGATTAGTCCACTGGTGAATATATAGCTAAATGTGATGTTGGGAGCCTGGTTAGAGAAGGTGGGCTGTGGGAGGGGGCATGGCCTAGAAGGGACTATCTCCTTCCCTCATTCCTTGATTTCTCTCATCTTCTTACAGCCATAACATGAGCTATTTCTCCTCTGCCATGCCTCTCTGCCTTGGAGGAAATCAAATATGGACTGAAATCTCTGCACCCTCTGAGCCAAAATAGACCTTTCGTCAGAGATGTGGGTGTTGGGAATTGTGCTATGGCAACAAAGAAAGTAACTAAGACATGGCTTTTTTAAATTTAGAAATTTTTAATGACATTTCTTTAAGCTCAGAGACTGGATTTGCACAGTCCATGGGAGGCATTTTTATTCTTTTAGAGCAGTGTTTTTAAATTTCATTACTGCTCTTTAGTTATTTCTTATAATTTCTTTCCATCTGTTTACTCATTCCAGTGCTTTTGATGTTCTCTTTCTATTAAAATTTTTAACATAGTAATCGCAAGAGTTAATTGACAGTCTGACAATGCCCACATTCTTGCTGTTTCAGAATCAAGTCATAATCTTACTGTATCTCTTAAAACTGTCCTTTTTGCCCTTTGGTACACCTTGTAATTTTTTTTGTTAAAAGGCTTACATTAACTACAGAAATAAGATCTTTTGTGATGAAATGCTGTGGTGTGGTGGTGGAAAGTGTCCTATAGCCTTCTAGTTAGGGCTGAGTTTTCCAGTGAGCCTGAGCCCCTGGGCTGTGAACTTCACAAGGCTTTCTGCATGTTGTTTTCTTTCTTTTCTCATTCCTTTGTTTTCCTTTTCTTTTCATTTCTCCACCTTCCCTTGTCTTTCTTTCCCTTCCTACCCTTCTTACAATATGTCTAGAGATGGCTGCAATTGGATAATTTCCTCAAGCTCAATGGATTCTGTAAGCTTTTGTGAAATAGATTTTCCTAAGGGCAGATTTTCAGAAGAGTGAAATACTCCAATGTAATTCAAAATAGGTGCCAAAAATATGGAGGAATTTTTCTGCAGTATTTACTGAGAAGCTAGTAGAGCTCTCATGTATAAAACTTTCAAAATTGTGGGAACCTCTGATGGCTCTCAAATTTGTGGGACCACTTAAGTCTTTTAAGAGTCAAACCTATACACACTGAGTCTCTAGCAAGTCATCCATTATGGTTCAGATTTCCCTACCCTGATTGGCACAGAGCTTTCTGCTTATGGGTTTCTCCTCCAATCAACCATGATTCTCTGCATATTCTCGTCTGTCTAATTCTGGGAGCAGTGGTTTGTCCTGTATCCTCACTTTTCTGATGATTTTAAGAAAAGCTCTTATTTTTTTCCTTTTTCTTCAGCTTTTTACTTGTTAGCAAAGAGTCTCAGTTTCTAAGCTCCTTACATTCTAGACCAGAAACTGGACAACCCTTTAATATATTTTTATTATTTCTGACTTTTGGGGGGCAAAAACAAACTAACACATAAAAAAGTCTCACCTAAAAATAGGAACAGGCCTCTTATTTATTCTGTTGAATCTGAGAGAAATTATTATGTTATTTCAAAGCATAGCATCACACACCTGTGGTTCAGAGGTGATCTTTTTAATCTTATTTCACCTTTGCAACCCAGTTTGGCAACACTCCAGAATAAGTTCATCCTTAAAGTATATTGAATTAAATTCTACCTGAGGGCATTTGTTACACAGCTTCCTTGTGTCAGGCACTGACCTAGGAAAGAAGTGTCAATTATAAAGTTCTTCTTGGTGCCAAAGTTTTGTCATTGTCCACATCCCTCCAAATTGATAGTTGAGTCTCTTTTTTTTTGCTTTAGTTCATTTCCTTGTTCACTGATGCTTATGACTTTCACTTCTTTAATATGGTACTAATTACCAACTCACTGCTTGTACGAAACTCAGTATTTGTAATTGTCTCTTCATTTTTAAACCTGCCTGAGTTCTGACATCATTCTGCTATGTCAGTTCACAAGTATGTACTCTGATTAGAAAGAATCTGGTTGTTGACCACATACAATTTAGACTACAAACATCAGCACTCTTACTATTCATAAGTTTATTATTATTAACTTGTTAGTCATATCTTATTATTAACTTATTACTATCAATTAACTTAAGTAATTAACTTATTATCGATTACCAAGTTACTAATGTTAATTTACTTATTATTCATAACTTATTCACTTCTAAACTTATTATTCAGAAATTTATTTTTTAACTGCACTAGATCAGGAGCTGACCATTGCCTTATGTGGCAAAAAATATAATTGAATGACTCCCCATTCAACCCCAACTGGTATACCTAATAGTTAAAATCATACTATCCTCCTCAACAATGATAAATTTGAGCTGAGCAGGACTAGGCAATTGAAAAGAATGAGCTCAGACAGGTGTGTTTGGGAAAGTAGAAATAAAAGGAAAAATAACTTCGTTATCCACATTTTACTTGAGCGCTAAAAACCATGTACACTGAATTGCTACAACAGAAACTGTTATGATATGTATGTAGATATTCCTCCAAACCGTCATGCAATCATAGGCAGGGGTTTTTCAGAGGTGACTGCATCTAGGGGTCTCTTACTGTGATCAAGGATATGATGCTAGGATTAAGGGTGTGAGTGCTACCTACCCTAAGGATGGGTAGCCTGGATAAAATATAAGGGCAGAAAGAGGGCCACTTGAACTTGTTGCTTGTGGTCTTCTACCTGCTTGCTCTGCTATGGTCCTCTGCCATGCCATCATGCCTTGAAACCAGCCAACGATAAAAATGAAACCTCTATAAATTGTAAGATCTAATAAACCTTTCCTCCTTTAACTTTGGATGTCTGGCATTTTGTCTTAACAATGAGAAAAGTAACTAAGACAGAAACCATGTGAATAGTAATTGGAAGGTAGAGATGAAATGGACGTGATATTTGAGAGATGGAAAGAATATGAATTCTTGATACCTTTGAAGCACTGCATCAACCAAACCAAGTCCCGGGATTGATTCTCTTGTATGAGGACTTCCTGCTCCTTGCATAGGAGGATCTGAAATGGATCACACATGTCACAGTGAGATAACATGGTAGGTGGAATGATGGCTCCCAGAGATGTTCACATCCTCGGCACCAGAAATTGTGAATGTGTCCTTTTACTGTGAAAGCAATGCTGACTTTGCAGCTTTTAAAATATTTAAGGACCTTGAAGGGAAATTTTCTTACATTCTCTGAGTGAGCCCATTATCACAAATGTTCTTAAAAATAGAAGAAGAGGACAGAAAGGAGATCAGAGGTGGAATTTAAGGAGCTGACCTAGTGTTATTGGCTCTGAACATATAGAAAAGAGACAATGAGCTCAACAATGCAGCTGTCTTCTGGAAGATGGGATAGAGGAAGATGTGGATTCTCACCTAGAGACCCAGAATGGAACAGAATCTTGCTGACCCTTTCATTTTAAATCATAATGGACTTCTAACCTGTGCAAAAAAAAGATGATATCCTTATGCTTTTAAGTCTGTGATAATTTGTTATAGAAACATTAAGAATTATTATAAAATGATAAAAACTACTACATATATCAGAGGGCTGATCTGGTGCTCATGGGTAGGCTTTGGCACTCTATTAAACATAGACAGTTTCTCAGAATCTCAACAGGAGACAAGTCCACTCTGGGGTTATGATGCACTG
The DNA here is from genome assembly GCF_000276665.1 of Chinchilla lanigera. Taxonomy (NCBI): domain Eukaryota; kingdom Metazoa; phylum Chordata; class Mammalia; order Rodentia; family Chinchillidae; genus Chinchilla; species Chinchilla lanigera. The sequence goes on from NW_004955407.1 coordinate 13,881,692, forward strand.
ACCCAAGACAATTCCGTATCCTATCTGAAAACAAAGTAGTGAATCTTACATCTAAGTCATGGTAGTAATCAACCGTCCTCCTGCCTGTATTAATCTAAGACCAGTGCTCTTTTACCAATTATTTCTTTGGCTTTGGCTTGTCTTAGCTCTTAGCTGAGATCAGGTATCCAAACATGAAATTTATTTTTCTTCATTACAGCTTCCAAACCATAATAAAACACACCTTTAAATATTCCCTCAATTTTACCTAAAATAAGCCCAAACCTGATAATTTGTTTTTTTCTTGTAGTTTCTTTCTGAGTCCTACAGTTCTTAATGGTGTTTCTTGTTCCTTTATGAAATGAGTAATAAATAAAACTTGTTCAATGATTTGTGTGGCCCCAGAGACATATATTTATAAGTTATTTTTCAACTGATAGAGAAATATATACAAATCATATATAGTAATGGAATGCCACATAATATTTAGATACGTGTAATATTTTTGTGTAATATTTAAATCAGATTAAACATTTCTATCTTCTGCAGCATTTGCCATTTACTTATTTATGCTAAAAACTGTCAGGTTTCTTTTCACTTTTTAAAATGAATTTTAAAATGAGTAGTACATTATTGTTATCATAGTCATTGTACTGTGCAATAGTGACACACCAGCACTTCTTGCTCCTATATAACTGTGACTTAGTACAAATTGCTTCGCCCACCTCCAGATCTCACTGGCCTCTAGTAACCTCGATTTTGCATTCTACGTCTATGAAATCATCTTCTTTCCATTTCATATATGAGGGGAGTCATGCAGTTCTTGTCTTGTTGTGCCTGTCTTATTTCATTTAATGTAATTATCTTCAGTTCCATCTGTGGTGTCACAATTAACCGAATTTCATTCTTTATAGCTGAATATTCCACTGTGTATGTGCATATCTCTTTCATCAATTCACCAGTAGATGGACACTGAAGTTCTTTCCATTTCTTGGCTGTAGAAAATAACGTTGCAGGGAATGTGAGTGTTCAGATGCTTCTTCAACATCTTGACTTCATTTTGTTGGCTATGTACCCCCTGGGGGGATTGCTGGATCCTGGAGGTTATACTTGGAGTACATGATCAAAAATGATGTACAAATGGATTTTTAAAGCAGATAGGCATTTGTGCAATTTATTTTAACCCAGTAATTTAAATTTTTAAAAAATAGGACTTTGAGGTCAAACTCCCAAAAGAATACTAGAGCTTTCTTATAATACTTTCTACTCATATCAATGCTAGTTTTGTATCACATGTAGTGAGTGGGTAAGTACAGCATGCACTAATCTAGTCCATGGATATGCCCTTGTCATAGAGAAAAAATATACTTGTGAGTAAAAAGCTAAAGTTGTAACTTAAAAGTAAAGACGCATTCAATCCTAGGGTTAAATGCACATGTTAAAAGCCACCAAACATTAATGTTGATAAAAAATGGAATTAAGTGTTACAGATAACGTTTGCTGTGGGTCTTATATGTGTTTCCTTGGTCAGTTTGCGAGGTAATTTAGCAAGAGATGTTATGCAACCATATGCCAGTTGATGTTGCTGATTGGTAAATGTTACTGAGTTATGCTAGACAGGATGGTGGCCTAAAATACTGCTGGACAATTCAGATCTCTATATTCTGAAAGTCAGATGTCCCTAAATTTTCATGAGAATATCTTTCAGTTCACTAGAAAAGATTCAGACTATGTAATATAAAATTTATGTCATTGAGTGCTAGCATCAATTAATTTTTTATATCATAAATGTCTAAAACACACACAATGTTTATAAGTCTGTCATAGTAATATCAAATACAGGTACAGCATATGCATAGTTTTAAGAAAGCATGGGATACTATAAAAATGTATGTTTAAGTTCAGCTATATTAGATAAAATATATGATGGCTTGAAAAAGAAAGTAATTTATTCAGTGGCATACCAAAGGCAGTGGCTTGTGAGTGGCATGCCTAGGTTGCAAGTGGTAGGGTTTTTGTATCACAAACAGTGTTTAGAAGTGCAGTACTTGTTGATTTTAAAATTTAAAATGCAAAATGTTTTGTAGTCTGTTCTTTTATTCTTTAAAATTCTTCACAAAAAAATGTACCTTATTGATGCCTACATGGGGCAGACTGGACCCACTATACTTTTTGCTATCTCCATGTCCACTTCACTCTAGAAGAATTAGAGCTGAGGTAAGTGAACCAAGGTAGAAGGAAATCATTTCTCTGTTCAGGACCATAATTGCTTGTATAGAGTTGCTTCCCCATCTCTCAGGGCATTACTTTTGTCTGAGCAGTGAAAACCTGGTCTTAACCACATTACTGACAGGAATGTAAAATGGTATAACCACTTTAGAAATTATTCTGACAATTTCTACAGTTCAGTTAAATATTTTCCCTATAGCAAAGTACATATTGATATTAATGTGAAAAAGTGAAGCATGTAGTTATATAAATTTTTAACAAGAATATTTGTAGCAGCTGTTTTCATTTTCATACTAAACTAGAAACATCCCAAATTCCCATCAGAAGAATAATGTGCAAAATATTTGTACAAGATCATACTACTTAATGAAAAAAAATTACTGACTCATGCAACAACATGGATGACAAAGTAGCACATGGAAACTTCAGGAATAATGGAAGTCTGTATTTTGATTAAGGAATAGTTAAGTTTATACATTTTATTAAAATTCTCCAATTAAACATGTATTGTACACAGTGTGGTATACACTGCAACAGCAAACAGAAAAGCAAAAACCTTTGATCACAGGCACATTGCCAATCTTCTGTTTTGTGTAACTGACAATAATGCAAAGCAAAAGCAATTAGTTTGTTTATTTTCACTTAATTAAGTAAATGAAATCATGGGACCCCACCTCATCACAAGGTATGAGAAGAGCGTTCTTTAACTGGGAAACATTGAAATTTACTACCTTGAAAAAAATATAACAAAAGGGTTAGTTGGATAGTTACAAAATTTAATAATGCATTTGTGTGCATTTTCATAAAATCCTGTTTAAACTTGTTTGTCATAAGTGAAAAATAGAGGTTTATTTTTATCACAGATAATATTTGATATATTGTCAACACATTTTACATTGATTATTTTAATGAAAGAAATAGAAATGTCTCATAAGATAAGCCCAGGAGCTTTTGCTATAACACTATTTAAATTTTACCTTGTTTCAAAGACTTTACTATTGTTTTGATTGATGTTTCTAACTTCCTTCATAACATAAAGTGTCAGAATTGTGGTATTGCTGCTTTTTCAAAGCACTGGATATAATATTTGTAATAATTTGAATTTAACTATAATTGCTGACTTATCCTGAATAAATTTAATATCCCGCACTAAATATCGATGCTAGGGTGTCAGTTTTCTTCTTCACATTGGAAATTCCACTTATAATTCTAGGTTCTACTGATTTCATAATACTGCAACACCTGGGTTCATAAATACTTCTATTTGGGAACAATTTGCTTCACAAACAGAAGTTTTAGGCAAAATTTTGGTTCCAATGGAGAATTCTGCCTTAGGTGATGATCCTCGCTATAGCCATCTTCCCTAGAACTGTGGAATCAATTTAGTTTGTCAACTGAGTTATCACTGTATTTATAGAAAATATAAAGTCAAAAGAAAGTAAGAATGTTTTGATAATTGCAATGACTTTTATTTTCATACTTTGACTTTATTATTCAAATAAGATTTTTTTTGTTTCATCACTTGTGATTTGAGTTAGTTTATAGAAAGATGTATTTTCCTGAGCTCTTTTTTCCACTTCCTTTTCTTCTATGCTTTCTCCAAGGACCCCGCCATCTACCTTTCATTTCCATCCTATTAAATAAACTATATTTTTAAGTTGCCTAAAAAAATCTTCTGAATTAAATTCAAAGCATGTTTTCCAGTGGTTTTCCTTGATTGAATTTAGCAGCTTTTGATAATTAAAAAAAAATTACTGTTCAGCACTTTCTCCTTCTTCTTTCCATCCTGTGAGAATGATTCTTGGGTCCTTTAGTTGGCTTCCTCTGACTTCTGAAAAGGTTGTATTTCTTCCAGGTTTCCATTCTTGCCCATAACTTTTTCTTATCACTCTTCATGCCTATACTTTGCTTCCTGGAATAAACATCATTGACCTTCAAATTCTCATCCTTGGCCTTTCTTGAGCACTGATTCCCCACCAGCATCACTCAACACAGGTACATATTTCCAAGTACTCCATGCAATCTTGAAACTAAGTGTACACTCTTTCTGAATTGACTTTTCTCCATTTGTTTGTTATCTATTTAATATCATCATGTGCCATTCAATCTCTCAATTAGAAAACTTGAAGTATCATCCTTTATTTAATGCCTCTGAATATCTAAAAGCTATACTGAATTCTTTAGTTGCTCAGTTTTTCATTTTCTCTATTCTTTCTTTTCTTTAGACCACAACAACTTCCTAACTTACCTGTGTTTCTATCCTTCCTAGTTTACCCTCCAAAGAATTGGATTTATCTTCCTAAAACACAATTGTAATGTATCACAGTCCTTCAAGGTACTACTCAGATTATGTGTTTTTAACATACATACAAATATTTACTCCTACCTGGTCAAGATTTTCAGAAGTAACAGGACCAAAAGGATGATTTTCATAGTATAAAACTCCTGAACCTGTGCGGTTGATGAAATTTGAGCCTATTTCTTTTTGGACTACAAACTGTATTATCAACCATGCGGGCACTGACAGGGATTGTGGCTTTGCACCTCAATGCAACAGGGCTCGTGATCTCTGCAGACTGCCAGATAAGGGCAGAATAAAAGGACCGACATCAAACCTTCTGAACTATATATATCTTTTATTGGATTTATAAAGCTTTCAGCATTGGTGCAGTAGCTTGAGTTTTTAGGAAAGTTGCTCAAAAGCAAGTTTTTCTTTCTGAATAAGATTGCAAAACTCTGAGGCTCAGTTAGAAGTTAGTTTGAGACCAGCCAGAACCAATGTAGTGTCAAGTGTATTATTATTATTTTTTAACAATCAAATCTAAGAAGATGAAACCCACGGTCTGGCTCCTATGAAGCACTCTGGAAGCATTTGAAGATAGACTCTGAACAAGAGGTTGGAAAATGGTGATCTCTTGTTTCCATTTTGTTTCCTGCAGCCCTATGTAAAAAGAACCTGGGGAACTCATTTCTGAAAAGAATTGCAGCTCTGCAAAATTCACTAGGCTGTAATTGTGTCCAGAAGCCTGTGTGAACAGAAGCCAGCAACCACGGCATGCTGGCAAGGAACATCTCACTTATGGGGTACTGAAGAAGATGTGCATAAAATTATGCACTAATGTGTAGGTCAGATACATTTACCATCTTCTGGAGAGCAAGTATCAAGTCGCTCTGATAAGCAGTGTCAGATACTTTTTGGTGTTGTTAAAAAATGAAAGCTTTTTTTTCTTTATCTTTTTTCTAACCAAGATAGAGAACAGTGCTCTCCTACTGACTGGTGCTTTCTGGCTTTGGAACCACAGACAGGTCTTATTTCTTCACCGCATTTCACTTTTCACATATGAAGTGTGGATAGAAATAGGGTAGCTTTGAAGATCAAATGAGATAGGAGTATTGAACATGCTTTGTAAAGCTTTGAAAGGATGAGTGACTATGAACTGGTCCCACTGTTAACAGTAAAGCGTACATGTCTTCCAGGTAATTAGTAAGGCAGAGATGAAAGTTGCTATGGTCGCTCTCTGACAAAGAAAGCCAAAAATGTTAGTGCATCTCCCTGCAGGGAGAGAGATCAGGGGTAGAGAATTTGCTGTGCCAAAAACAGGATCAAAATAATGGCCCACTAGCAATTCCTGTGTTTTGAACTAGTGCAGAAGTTGCTTGTGGTTTCATAAGGACATGATTATTATTTCCTTCAAATGTTACATTACTGCCTAGAATTGAATGAATTGAAAGTCTAAAACATAGCCAGATCATGATGAGTAAAGAAGAGAAGACTAAAGTTTCTCTAGGCAAGATCCACTGTGTGTGTTCAGAGTCTTTACAGTAGGCAGAATGGTGGAAGGGATGTTGAAGCCCAGGACAATGTGATAGCACCAGGAGGGACATGGCAGCACTCACATAAGTCTCCTGGGTAGCAGGTGGCAATGTAGTTTTTCTTCAATAAGAACGCAAGTGCCTCTGGCAGGTGCACAGCCACCTATGAATTCATTGGAAATTGCAGACACTCATATATCTGTTATGTTTTGAGTGCATATACTAGAAGACTCTTTCCAGTTTATTCCCATAAAATTTACTTTTCAACATGGTGTAGAAAGGGAGGATTCTATAACAAAGGAACCTCTAGGTCCAAATCAAGGAAATCATTTTTATATAAAAATAGAATGGGTTTGTCTTTCTGTTTTATTTTTCCATTTATATTTCCATGTGAATATCAAGTATTCATCATCCAATATAAACATCTTCTAATTTTATATGTTGAAAATAGTACATAATTGTGAATCTTGATCAATAGAGAATTGGATCAGGATATGACTGTAATAAGAATTAGACTGAAATTTTGGCTGTTCATATTTACTTCATGCAAATGACATCTTAGGAAATTTCTTTACAAACAGCATTAAAATATATTGCATGAAGTTGTGCTATGGAATGCATCCCAAGTTGTTTGAAAAATCTGAAACCCTACTGGGAATCTTTGCAGAGTTATGGTTTAGTTGTTCTATTTTAAGCAAGAAGTCATGTGACTCCAAATTTTTGAACTGTTCTGTAAAACCATATAACATAATTCTAACATTCTGCCATTCATGAGTTTCAGATTAAATTTAAATCTCACCTACCCCTAAGCTACCTATCATCATGTAAATAATATTTTAAAACTTTTCTCCAAGCTATTTAGTAGTGAGCATTCTGAGGGAAAAATAATGCATTATAAAAACACTAGACTCCCTGTTATCAATCCTTCCTACTGATTTCCATTTTGTTCAAGTTTCCCCAAGTGCAAGTCATTTCCTGCTGTGTAGATGGTCTTACATCCCACTCTAAAAACTCAACATCATCCCAAATCACATTATAGCATTCTAAAATAAACTTTTCATGCCACAAGTCTTTTTATTAATAGCTTTCCACTTTGAATTGCATTTTAAACTAAGTGCCACAGCAATTTCCTGAGCAATAACTGGAAGTTACAGCAGCTTTTCCTCATTCGGTAACCTTTCAACACGAATTGCAGATGGATGGCAAATGTAGCCAATTAAACCTGGGAAAATACTTTTCACCTTTTAAAAAAATAACTGACATATACTTTGCTTGAAAGAGATATATTAGCCCCTACTACTGTCTTTCTTTGCTTAAGACACAACAGCAAGTCAAATTTCAAAGGAAAACCATAGACTGTAGTGAAACTTTCCAATTTTCTAAGGGGACCGATCTCTCCTACAGGCAGGTGTGGGGCTTTGAGCAGGAGACTGTTTCTGCAGCTGCTGGTCTTTTACACCTGTCAAATTGCTCTGCCTTAGAGAATAAATGAACATAATGATCAAACAGCATCCTCCACCTAAATTTTTCTGTATCTCTTCTCAATGTGGCAACTGAATAACTCCTTGGGGAAAGTTACTTCCCAAGCAGAAAAACTGAGATACAAAAATTGATTGCTGCAACTGTTAATTGTTCATTTTTACTATCATATTATTTTTACCAAAGTACCAGCTTGCCAGATTATTTATATATGTCTTCTAGATAAGTCATAACAAGGAAGTCTCTTACCTCAAAGTTATCTCTTTACTTATTTAAGAATTATTGTATTTTAAACCTTTTAGTAGCTATACCATTTTTGTAATTCAGACTGATTTTTATTTTTCAAAGATGATTAAAGTCATTCCTGGTTAGAATTGGTAACAGGGTCAGTTTCAGGCAGACAAAGCTGGGATGGAAACTTTGTCCTATATGCCAGCTGCTTCTCTAATGAGTGCAATTTAGGTTAACAATCTCCTTGTTTTAAAATAAAAATAATTATAGGGGTAGTTGAGCTTATCAGCCAGTCATTCTTTAATGTGAATGAATTTAAATTATTTTCTTCTTAACTGATATCAATGGCAAAAATGAGGGGGAATAATAAGCATGTTTGGTGCAGAGTGTTGCTGGATCTTCACCAGAGAAAACATCGTGTCAAAGTTGGAGAAAGGAGAAAAAGGCGATTGGAGTTTAAAAGAGTAAAGCTCTATAGATCCCAAGAGGAAGGACGGGCAAAGTGCACACAACCGGAACTGGACCTATTTTGCAATTTTGCTGAAGGCTCTGAGGCAAACTTATTTTCTGTTGAAATTCATTTTGTACGCCAAGTTGTTTTAAGCTCACGCTTGCTTTATACAATACTTCATAGCACCGAAACAGATTTTTCTTTCTTGTGAAATGATGTGGGGGAGGACTATGATGTTATGAGAGGGAGCAGTGGCACGGATTGTGTAGGTTGGGACATTTGCCAATCAGAATGTCCCTGTTGGGTTTCAGAAAATGACACCCCAGATATTGTACATTACTTTGCCATGACAGGTACTTTGAACTGAAAGAAACCAGAAGAACCTCAGGGAAAAAAAAAAAAAAAAAAGATATACTCTCTGATCATCTCCTGTACTTCTTTCTACTCTCCTCCTTTTATCCCTCCAAGCAAGCCACAGATACAAGAGCTCCTCTTCTCCATTGAGCTTTTCATTAAGACATGAGTGACATTAATTTATCCTGTTTCTCCAAGACAGGAAACTAATGCCCCAACACACACATGCACAGTCCTAGCAAGCCATGAAACTAACTGCCACTCTCAGAACTACCCCTGTTGAAAGCAGGCTGGGAGACCCCTCATTTTAAAAGGATCCTGTTTCAAGGGATTAAGCCATAAATATATTAGCAGGGAGGGACACTATCATGTCTACCATAATTGACAATTTTCTTAATGTTAATAAAATATCCAATTACAATTCACAATGATAATTTTAAATATGTGCTTTATCATTTTATCTTTTGAATCTGAAAAATCCCATAATCAATTTTCTTATGAGGTACATATACCCTTTGATGAGAAAAGGTTTCCTTCTATGACTGTACTGCTATATACATTATTCATACATGCCTCACATAAATGTGTACACCCTACATATGGGACTCACCCTGCATGAGTTCAGTTAAAGGGCATAGAACAGTTAGATCATTTTTGGGAAAAGATTAAATATAAAGTTCTGTCTTTATTGTTTAATATGTCTAAAATTCAATTGTTACCCAAATAAATGAGTTCATGTTTTGTTGTCAGAAAGTAAGGGAGGAATTAAACAAAATATGTGCCATAAATCACCTATCACCGATAATGCTTCCTGTTTCCTAAGTTCACTTTGCCATTTGGAGACACAGGAATATTCTCACTTCTCTTTTCAAATACAGATTCAAAAGTGTATACACACTTTAGGAAAAGAAAAATTTCTATAAATATTTTAATACTGTATTAAGTTTACTGAGATATGAGATTAATACAAGTTACCTTTGGCCTCTACAGTTATGAGTGTGGCTCAAATGGTGGCAACTAACTCCCAGACATTTATTAGTATGGTGAACTGCTGCTTGGGCAACTTTGGTCATTGAGATTGCTACCCAAACATTTTCAATTTCTTCTCTAAGGGTAGGCAGTGTAGTGGGTTTTCTATGATATATGACATTCTCAAGGGTCCCCCATAGGTGGGCGACACTATCTGTTGAAAAAACATCATACTATTTTTTTCCTAAAGTATGTATACATGTTTTGGGGGGAGACTTTGTGGTTGTCATTACTTATTGTTCTGGATGTTTTCATCCTTTTTATGTTTTTTAAGGAAAAAAGAAGGAAACAATCTTATAAATAGTACAATGATAATATTGTAATAAGTATTATTTCATTTTAATAATTTTTAAAATTTTAGATGTAAATTATGATTGAGATACTAAAATGTTTCCATTTAGAATGTTTCCCTTTAGAGTGTTAGAACTAAGACCTTTTGCTTAGCTTTTCATTAAGACTTCAGTGATACTAATTCATCCTCTATTATTGGTGATGTGCTGCATATGATTTTTGGTTAAAATTTGGTTTAGAGAAATGAGTCTCTATAGATTGAATTCAATATGTTTAAGTAAACATTCTTTATACACGATTTCCATAATTATAGCTCTACTAAATAAAATACAATGGTTTTCTTGATTTTACATCTTAGCCCAAAATTTTTTCCTACAACAGACATTTTTCAAGAGAAATTGGGAAATTGGGAAATACCTAGAGTGTCAAATTAACTGGGGAGAACTTAGCTTCTAGTCATACAGTGACTCGACAGATAAGATTGACTACAAGCTTGAGAGAGACTATTTTGCGTAAATTTTACTGAACAATTGATATTGGGGTTACCAAAAGAAAAAGTTTGCTACCTACCTGACATGTTTTTGCCTTTCTGTATTTAATACACGCCACTGAATAGATGTATCTCCAGTGATAACTTCATCCAAAAAAATAGATGCCGCACACAGTGGTAGATTATCTCTAAAGAAAGATGTCAACAGTTCCACCCCTGTCTGCTTATCTATGTCTCTTTTCACTAACTAGTGGAGAGTGTTTCCTCATACCTAGGTCTGCCTTGCTTTGACTAACAGAACACAGTGAAAGTGGTACTGTGTCAGTTTTCAATCAGGGCTTTTTGGGTCCCATTGGCTTCAGCTTTCATTCTGCTGGAATCTGTCATACTGTGAAGAAGCTCGTGAACCCAGAGAGGTCACACAGAGGACAGCCAAGTGCTCACCTGACCGTCAGCACCAACTTCCCGGCATGGGAAGGTGGCCTTGGACATTCAGCTGTGACTGGGCTACAATGCCCTGTTGAAGGCAGCCATGCGAATGACGGACTCCAGCCCACATCACATCGACAAAAGAACCAAGCAGCTGAGGCCAACCAACCACAGAATCATGAAGAAAGAAAAAATACTGTTTTATTTTATTTTTTAATTTTAAGAAAATGTTCACACATTTGCAGTAGAGAATGATTCTACCCATCGTGGGGACTTGGTACGTGTACATGTATATTAACTTCCCCGCCCTCCCTTTTCTCTCATATCATCTCTAAATCCCGTTCCTTTTCGCAAAGGATCTATCTCCCTGTTTCCTATTATCTGTCTTATATTTGACTCTTTTAATTGTTTATATTTTGGGTTTCTCATATAAGGGAAACCACGCGATACTTGAATGTGTGCATGATTTATTTCATTTAACTTTATGGTCTCCAGGTGGGTCCATTTTCCTCCAATTGACTCAAATTTACCGTTATTTGCAGCACAGTAGTACTCTATTATGTATAAACTCCGCATTTTCCTTATCCCTTCATTGCTGATGGACATATATTCACTTCCCAGATTCAGCCATTAAGTCTTGTGCTGCTATGTAAACAAAACACTGTTTTAGGCAGCTAAGTTTTTGGAGTGGTTACCTATAAAGTAATATAAAACTGAAGTAACTAAAGTCTATTGTGATCCTAGCACACATTTTCATGACAAATCACTGGCAAAACTATGCAAAAATATTTTTTAAATGAAAAACATAAAGATTCATAGCCTGTATAGCTAAACAAACATTGCTGTCCTCTTTGTTCAGATCAAATGCAATTCTCTTTTCCTAATGATTAAATATATAGATATATTTATAATATGTATGTATACATCTATATCTACATCTCTATATATGCATACCATGGGTGGTAGATTAGTAAAAATAATTTTTGTTCTGTGAAATGCTTAATGTAATTACTCAAAGACAGAATAAATTCTACATAAGTTTTTCATATAGCTGCATTTGGAACATAGTAAGTTTAAAGAGGAATAAGAAATTGGGAATAAAATTACACTGTGGAACTGAAACTGGAAAAAAAATTCAGCCACTCACAGCTATTAAAAGAAGGCAGGAAACTGAAGAGTTGATTTGTACATGTGTTGATAGCAGAGACCTGGGACATACCTATGCCTGGTCAAGGTAAGCAGGGCACAGCCTCAAGGAGCTATGTCTGGAATGTGACTGATGCGAATGAAAAGTGTAGGCTGTTTACTTGTGTCATACCTTGCTTAGCTTGGTGCTGTGGGCACTCAAATAGAAAAAGAGCACTGCTGAGCATGAATTCTTGTTTTTACTGAGCCCTGTGCAGGGAAAGTAGTGCTGTAATCCAAGCAGCCAAAGTTCTTTAGATAAAAAAATTCTTAGATTGAAGGAAGATGATTCATCAGTACATGGAGTTTCAGTGTCACAATCTGGGAAAAACATGCAACTTTACCTGTCTAAATTTAATTTTCTATAATGAGACTTAGAATTTGTGTTTGGGTTTACTCTCTAATGGAGGACTGCTTCATATACAACTGGCTTTGATTCTTGAGAAAGGGAAACTTGTCATAGAGAACACCAATGTTTTGCATTGTTGGATTATACTAAAGCATTCAGTCACCTAATATGAAGTATAATGGTGACTGATAAACAGAGTCAGTTTTGAGTTGTGAATAGGACAAAAAGAGAAAGGGCAGATTTCCTTTGTCTTCTGGCAAGGATTCACCCATTTTCTTTGGCCTTGGTGGGACTTCAGATTCCAAGGTTTTGGGGGTTTTCGGACTGTAGGACTCACACCAGCAGCCCCCTCAGGTTCTCAGGCTGAATTCAGCCACTGATTTCCCTGGCATGTGGCATATAATATTCCTGGGCCTCCAAAGTCACATGAACCAATTTTGTTATAAAATTCCTCTGACACATATATGTTTTTCTGGAGCGTGATTCATTTGTTTGTTTTGGGCAATTTGTCAGAAGAATCCTGAGAACCCTGGGTTATATATGTCTCATTTTTTAAAATCCCATTTTTGGTAGAATATTTGTCATAGTATCACATATTTAACTGATAGAAAGGAAAAACAGAACAAAAGTAAGAAAGTTTCAACAGTTTACTTTTCAAATTCTTTTTTTTCTTCCTATTTGCTTTATCTTTATTGACACATAGTATACACGCTAGGAGTTCTATCAAAAAGAATGTGTCAGGATTAACTCTGATTCTATCAGTTGCACACAGGTTGAATACTGCCTTTTGCGCCTGGTTAGAATTATAAGTGCATCTCAAAAGGACATAGATGAGCTTCAGTGTGGCCTCCAGTAGTAACCATGAAAAGAAGGGGAGCAGACGCCTTTGTCCTTTCACAGGGCTGGCTGTGTAGTCACGCAGGGCCCAGTGCTCAGAAGAATCTGGAGTTTGTTCAGTGTTCCACTGTGCTTATGTTGAAATCCTTAATACTTGAACCAGGGAGTAAACATTTTCGTTCTGCAGAGCACTCTGTGAATTATGTAGTGAGTCCTACTTTGCACTTCAACAAATATGAACCAGGTAATATCCTCTTAAAAAATTATAAATATCTAGGCTATGTAAAAATCATTTTCTTACTAACAAGAGGGAATATATATTCCTAAAAACTGGATGCAAATATTTGACTTAAAGTATATAAGTTTGTAGACTTTCACTTTCTTTCCAGGAACATTATCTGAAAGACATATCACAATAATCCTCAAATCTCGCAGGAGTGTGGTAGACATATGGGACTCCTTCCGTGGGATCTCATGCGTGTCAATGGCAATATCTTCCTCCTAGTCCTTATGCCTGCTCATCCTCCGTCAGTCTTTGATTCATCCCTTCCCTTAACTAGTATAGCCAATACTTGCCAACCAGTATTGATTTTATTTCATAATAACTCTCACTTTGGTTCCTTTCTTCCGATTCCTACACCCACTACCGAATTAGAATCCCTCATTACTTTTTGTCTAATTTACTTCGATAGCTTCCTTACTGGTTTGCCAATTTAGTCTTGTACTGTACACTCAATTAATTTTACTTATTGCTTCAAGCTTATATTCCCAAAGTATATCACTGATCATGTCACTCTTTGGCTCAGAAACCTTGAATGCTTCTCATTTCCTTCAGAATTAAATCTATGTTCTTTAGTGTATCATTTATGTCTCTGCGAATTAACCTTCATCTGCCAGTACATTTTTACTGTTTCCTATTCATATCAGATGTAATAACATCACTTTTACTCCTCACAGGTTATCCAATGTGCTGTGTATATTTATGATTTTGTTAACTGAATTTAGTTACTAAATAGATTTGCAAAGAACTAAGAGAAGACTTGAGAGCTGAAAGATGAGACTGAGAAAGTAAACAAGGTCTTGGTTTCGTGAGCCTTGTAAGCCACAGGGAAGAATGTGAGTTTCATTATCCACAAGTATCCATAAAAGAAGAGTGAAGTGATCAGATTGTACTTAATCAAGTCCGTCTGGTCATCTGGTAAAGAATGAATTGAAAAGCACGTGTTTAGGAAGAGAAAATACCCATTTTTTTCTCATCAAATTCCTAACTGCAGCCCCATAAAAAGAAAAAAAAAAACAAATTAGCAAAAGAAAAATACATGTATTCAATATATTTTATGTAACATAGAAGCTTTTATCAGTAAATGAAGAACCAAAGAAATAGTTAAACCTGTTCTTTTATTTTAGGATTGATGAACAGTTACTGATAGTGGAGAAAAACAATAGAGCAGAAGGAAACTACATTGTAATGAACTGGGGGAAATTTAGCAAAGCTTTTTGTTCATCTCTAAACTTGACCTTCAGAGGGGAGGGTATTCCACTGTTTGGGAATAGAAGGGCATCTCTCTTTCACAGAGAGTCAGAAACCCCTTTCTAGGTTTTATTAAGCTGCTAAAATAACACAAAAACCTAAGAGTGACCTTTCTGCTTATATGGTTTTCTCATCCTTGTTGCTTTAAATATTCAATATATGCAGGTACCATATTTTGAGGTGAAATCCCCTCATTCCTATCACATGAGCTGGTAAAGGCATCTTAGGAAAGTACTTATGTCAGTGGAGTATAGTGGGGAATTTGAGAAATACTTAGAAGCCACAATCAGTAAAACAGAAAGATTAATTGGGTGGAGAACCAAGGATGGCTCTATTTCTCTAATATGACTGATGGTCCATTTACCAACGCAAGAAGAGTAGCGGGTCATGATAAAGCTAATATGTGGGGAAAGGCATAGAAAAAAGGACAAGTGAACTCCTTGGCCCTTAATCTGCAACTGATTAACAGCATGATTGTGTTCTTTCTACTCACTGTTTTTGCCCAAAACAGTCCTCTTTGCTTGGTCTGCAGATGCTAAGGAGTAAATGAAAGAAGAGAAATGTTGAATCATTTTCTTATCTGTCTCCATTATTATGTTAAAACTTTGGGTGAGACACTTTCTCAGTTGTTCCTATAGGCATGCTAATCATTGAGGAATTGTCTATTTAAAAATTGCCAGTATAAGGTTGATTAGCCTTAAATTTCATTTAAATTTGAGTGAGAAGAAAGAGGCAAACACTGGTATTGGTTTTACAAATGATAAGTCATTTAAAGAATATATCCTGTGACAAATTGTGCTGCTATAAAAATGGATGCACAAATATTGCTGTGATATGATGTTTTTAATTCTTCTGGGAAAATACCCAGAAAAGGAATAGCTGGATTAAGTGGGACTTCTAATCCTAGTTTTCCACACTGATTTCCATGGACCCACATGTGTAAAAATCATATTGTCTCCCTAGTGTAAGGAGCTGAAAAAAATTAAATAAAATCCAATACATACAATAGATAATATGAAAGGGAAGGAAATTGCTCAGAGGAACAACTGGGATGAAAGCAAAAAGAAAAAGAAAGAAGGAAGGCAAAATATATATCTATATGTATATAGAAGGATAATTGTACTGCTGATGTCTGGTGGTTTATTAACAGGAAGTTAATGCTTAGAATTTTTTATATTTTTGATCAATTTTGCATGCTTATATCTGGTAATCTGAGCAACTGATTTGAAGACAACAATATGCAATGGAACAACTATTGGTGAATTCCTCCCATCTTGTCTAATGAAACTCTGTATTGTCTCTATCTCTTTTTTAATAATTATTTTTTATTCTTAATTTTTTGAATGATCTTCCATTCTTACATCTGTAATCTAAGCAACTTAGTTGAAGATAACAACATGTAATATTAATTCCTATCATTTTATTTTGAAACCCTGTATCATTTTAATGTTCTTGCTTTGTTTTGTTTATGTCTGTGATGTTGGTATTTTGCTATTGTTCTTTGTTTTACTACTTTCTTTAAAATAAAAAAAAAATGTGTACCTGGAAAAAAAAAATATACTAAGGGCAGTGCGAGAAAAGACTAAAAAGGAACTCAAAGTTAAATGTCATTCATTAAACAAATTTATATGGGAAAAATTTTTATTAGTGGAATTTTGGTAAAATTTGTGCAAGATTTTAAAAATAAAGGGAGAATATTGTTTTTGTTTGTTCGTTTGTTTGTATGTTTTTTCAGTGGAATCTCTAAAACCAGAGGCAAGCTTGTTGGAAGATTTCATATTGAAATGATAGATGTGAATCTGACTTCAGGTACTTATACTTTTAGCCTTCTGGGTTTCTCCTTTATTGATATAAAATAACAACTCTGCCTGGAAGGAAGTAGGACAATAGTTTATGCTGAGCCGAATGAGTCTCCATGGCCTAGACCATGGATTCAAGTTACCCTGAATGCCATTTCACCAGGGGAGAGGATACAAGAACTACTTTTATACTCATGGGAGAAACAAAAGTCATAAATCAATTTATTTCTTGGTAACATTGGTGGCATGGCTATTGGATAGGTTCTACAGAGGTTCCCCTAAAGAGGAGATGGTTTTCATTTACTCTTTCAGGTTCTTACACTAGTGAGACAATATGGTGTTTACACATGCGGGTCTGATTTATTTCACTTATAAGTATGGTCTCTAGTTGTATCCATTGACCTATAAAAGCCTGGAATTTATCTTTTTTTATAGCTGGGTAATGGGAAATAAATTGCTCAAAAGGGAAGAACTGGGATGAGGGAAAAGAGAAAAGAAAGAAAGAAGGGAAAATATGTATATGTATATACACAGAATAGCTGAGATAGTTGTAGTACTGATTTCTTTTGCTTTATTGAAAGGAACAGTTAATGTTTAATTGTTTGATCAACCTTACATGCTTATATTTGTTTACCTGAGTAACCAGTTTGAAGATAACAATATGGAATACAACATCCATTGTTAATTTCCTATCACCTTGTCTGTAATTCTGAATTGCTTTTATTGGTTCTGTGTTGTTTTCTTTATATCTGTGTGTTTGTTAACACGTTTTCATTCTTTTATCTTTAAATTTAAAAAAAAAAAAAAAGAGGAGATAGGGACCTGAACTCATCCTAGGCAGACTCTTGATGTATCATTGCAAGAAAGCATTCCAAGGTGCCTCTGTGAGGTGAAATTATTAACCAGAGTTACAAAATAAGAAGGGGTTTCAGCTTGAGAAGCTAGAAGGCACATCTCTGATGGAGAAGATCAGAACATGCCAATATGAAAAGCTGAGTAAGTATCTGACCCAAAGATTTGAGGTAATAAAGGAGATACATAACAAAATGAAAATTAATTTTCATCTGCTTTTCTTTACTCATTGAACATCTGTAGGTCCAAGCAAAGAGTACTCCTTTGGGCAAAAGCACTGAGTCAAAAGAACACAATATGCTATTTTTTTTTTTTTTTTTT
>NW_004955407.1:13899440-14011793 GCF_000276665.1 Chinchilla lanigera
ACAATATGCTATTAATAAGCAGTAGGTTAAGGGCCCAGGAGTTCTTTGTCCACTTTCCCTACAGTGATCTTTGTCTCAGTAGTACCAGGAAAGTAGGCAGTAAGCCACATGGGGAGAAATGTCTTTTATTGGTTTCACAAAGCATTTTATAAAATTATTAGCTTTAGAATAGCTAAAGGCTAAAAATTTGCTAATCTTGATGATACATTCTGAGAAGTTAACCTTACAGTCCGTGAGAATGTTGTTAGATATATGTGCTAAGGTAAGTAGCTATTAAATGGCTCCAATAATCCTAGGTAGTTTTCCTCTAGACTTATGACATTTCTTTTCTCCACAATCATGACCTTCTAGAAAGCCAAGGTCAAGGAGTATGGGAAGATCTTAAATATAAACATAGCTTCTTCAGAGAACTTCAATTCATGCCTTACCTTCAAACTTAACTTATTCTTATCTTTTAAAGGAGATTGCAAAAGAAAATATTGCTTAAAATGTTTTATTTTCTTTATTTTTGTTGGCTGAGAAACAGCTGGTGCTCACTCAGTATTCACATGTAAACCTTTGTATTCTAGAGAAATAATGACAAGGAAGGAAAGTGAGAGGTCCTGGCATTTTAACAGAAAAGGGTCAAAATTCTCCAAGGGCAATTTTGAGATTAAAATGATTGCCACATTTTTGTTGATCAAAGATAATTCCGTCTTTTTAAGTTTACATATGGTACTTAGCTCTTGGATAATGGTAAAAGATAATACACATCCTCCCACCTGGTATTACAGCAGGCTGAGCAGTAATGAAGACAGATCAGCGCTATTTACCTACTGACACTATGGAGAGTAACTTGTCTGTGTTCCTCCATTTTATCATTAAAGTCTTGTTTCTCAGCATTGCCTTGCCTAACGACAACACGCTGAGATCTTGAAAACTAAAGGAAAGGTGTTTAAGTAGCATTAATGGCTTGGATCACCCAAACATAAAACCAAGGAATCTTAAACTTAGTGCTTTTCTGTGATCTTAATTTACGTGTTTATGGAAATATAATGAGTTTGCAAAAATCATTCTTATCATCAAGAAAGATACAGAAGTTGGAAAGGGGACCAATAAACTCCCATATTATTGGATTATTTTCAAAAGATATTTCAGCCTATTTCACACATTTCAAAAATAACCTAAGTATATTGTTTTGTCATTGCATTGATATTCTCTCACAGATGCCAAGTAGAAAGAGGATATGACAATTGATTTTTAAACATTTTTATACTTATTAGTACAGGTTTGAAGTACATAATGATTACTTTTATTGTGGGGAGTTCACTGCATGCATATAAGACATTTTAATATTTTTTCATCCTTTTCCTGTCCCTCAGAAAAATACTAGACAATTCATTTTGATATTATTTCAATTTCTTTTCAAGGTTGACAATTTGTACCCATTTATCTCCACTCACTGTTCCTAGTCAACAAATCACTAACCTTTCTGTTTCGGTGATGTTCCCACTCGCAGGAAAGTACATTGCTTCCCTCAAACAGAAGTCTTTAATGTAGAATATGCACATGTTTAGTAAAGTCCAAGTAGATCATATCATCCTGCTTTAGTCTTGTCAGCTGTCACTGTCATTTTCTCAAAGGAGTTAATCAGATTTGTTCAGCTTTCCCTGCACCTCGGAAACCCAATCTGACCTCCAAAATTTTATACCAGTTCAAGGATTCTTTTTTTGTCAAAGACAAAGTAGGCATTTGCCCATGGGGCTCAGGCTTATAGTAGCAGCGATGTCATATCTCTTAACTATAATTTAGCTAAGATTTAGTTGGAGCTATTGTCAAATATCACAGCTTGAGGTAGGGAATTATGTTGACATTACTAACATTCTTCCCTACAAGCAAGTGTTACCCTTTGACGCTTTTATGCAATCCATGTTCCCTCCTCATTAATGGTAACTGGGCCATAATTTACCCCTTACACCAGTTTAAAGGTGCACAGATATGTTGCATGTGTTTAGCTTGCTTTCAATCTCTTTTGTGAGTATTTCATCGACTGAACAATTGAACACAAATCTTAAATTTTGGAATTAGAAAGAACTTTACTCTTTTGACAGAGTTATATTTTTTTGAGCAGATCAGGCTAGCCTTGAAGTCACTGTATGTGGCTCAGGCCAGCCTCAAACTCACTTTCTGAGCAAGAAACATTATCCTATCTGCAGAAGTTTGAAAGTGGACCCATATTTCTCATAATGTACCAAACTAAAATCAAACTGGGTCAAGAATCTAAACAGTAAAGTAGAAATATTGAAACTACTGGAAGATAAAACAGGTAAAACACTTGAAGTATTAGGTGTCAGAAATGATTTCCTAAACAAAACTGCAATTGCATAAAAAATAACAAGAATCCACAAATGAGATTACATCAACTATGAAGATTCTGCACAGCAAGGAATGAATTAGTAGGGAGAACAGACAATCTAGAAAATGGGAATAAATTTTTCCAGCTATTCCTCAGAGGACTAATATCAAAAATCCATAAAGAATTTAAAAAAGGAAACCATCTCAGCAGGCACTTATACCACTGAGCTATAGCCCCAACCCCCAATAACACCATCTAAACCAAAGACCCAGTGAAGAAATGGACAAGTGCAATGAACAGACACTTTTCAGAGGAAGAAATGCAAATAGCTAGAAATATATGAAAAAAACATGCAACATCCCTGCTCATTAGAAAAATATAAATTAAACCAATGCTAAGTTTCCATTTTATACCAGAAAGAATCGTAATCATCAAAAAATAAAAAGTTAGTAAATGCTGGCATGAAAAAATAACCCTCTTACATTCTTGATGGGAGTTTTAAGTAGTATAACCAGTATGGAAATCAGTATGCAGATTTCTTAAAGAACTAAAGTTAAAAATTGCGTATGACTCAGCTATCCTCTTCTAGGTATCTTCCCCCAAAAACTAAAGACATCATACTATAGTGATAGATCCATACAAATGTTTATAGTGACATAATAACTAAATCCTGAGAGTAGGCTGTATACTCATCAACAGATGACTAGGCAGTAGGAAAATATGTTGTCCAAACATAATGGAATACTTGACTATAAAAAAGAATTGAGATTTTGCAAGAAAATGAGGGTGCCTGGAAAATATAATGTTGAGTGGAATAAATTAGACACACAAATTTAAATACTATGTAGTATGTCTTATTTGAATAAGACAAAGTGCAAACAAATAGCACAATAAAAGATAGCTGGAAAGAGACAAGGAGTGTTGGGAGCTGCTGGAGCTGGATACTGGTCATATGTGTGAGGGTAGGAGAGATCCAGAGTGCCTCAAGCAGTCAAGCTACCTCAGTCTGGAGAAAAACATCCTGCCTGGACAATTTCAGCCGTTGTTCGCCAGTTAACATTGCTGCTCACGATACTAACATTGCAAGGGCATCACTAAACCCCCTGACTATTGTTGTTCAGTCCTCTAGCCCTCCAAGGTGAAGAGGTTGCTCCCCTGAACCCAGTTTTTGTCTCTTGTTTTAATTTCCCTCATATGCACCGCTGTTCTCCTGCAGGGTATTCTGAGAGACCCGTGGGGTCCCCACAAAGGAGATAGATCTCTTGCAAATGGGAAGGGGTCAAAAGGAATGCGGGTGAGAGGAGAGGGACAGGCAAAGTGGAAATAAATGGAGTGAAGATATGCCATGTACAGGAACCTGATAATCTCAATGAATATGAACATTGTATGTAATAAATGTGGGATAAGATTAATAATATCAACAAGAACAAACATGGGGAAAAGAGATTGAGAGGAGGAGAATGAGGCAGAAGGGAAGGAGATTAAAAAGCAAAGAACCTCAGGTGTATTACGGACGTGTACTCCCTCTCTAAGATGTTTGTCAAGTGCATGTATTGCACACATGTGCTAACAAAAATGTGTCTTATATTAAATACAATGTAATATTTCATTACCAAATAGAAACTGAATCATCTCGCAATAATGCATTATTCAAGTTAAGGATGAAAATTGGAAGGAAAATATGGCTTCATAATGGCTTCCAGTGCTGGAATGATTATTATTGTTATTATTATTATTTGTTTTTTCTCTAGTACTGGGAATGATTATTGATTTATACAGAAATCTTATACTATGTTGAAAAATAATATGGAAATCTTCTTAAACAGTAGCCATGGAAGTTAGAACAATGTTTAAAATTTAATGCTGTAGACAAAAACTTTCAAGTCCAATGTTTTATATCCTAGGCAGTTATGAGCAAGTTATTCATTAGTTTAAACCAATTTCATCATCTATAAAACTTAAGGTTAATATTGCTCTTTTAACACGATGCCTTGTGGATAAAGTGAATTTTATTTCTTGTAAAGACTTTAACACATTGCATACACATGATGCTGTACTTGTTTATATTTGAATAATTGTTATTTGTTCAACAATTTGAATGTCATCCAAATTTTTCTTTTAAACAGAAATCTATTGTAGAGATAAGTGTCACTTTAATCACAAAGCTATAGGTCATATGGTCATCTTTTTAGACTTTTTGTGTATAAAACTAGTGTTTTTATTTAACCTGGGTTGTAAATAACATTAAAATCCTGTGTGAGCCAGGTGTGGTGGCACACACCTGTAATTCCAGCATTCGGGAGGCTGAGGCAGGAGGATCATTGAGAGTTTGAGGCCAGCCTGGGCTATAAAATGAGTTCAAGACCAGCCTGAACTGCATAGTGAGACTCTGTTTTAAAACAAAAAATAAAGTAAAATCCTGTGTGAATGATTTGCCTGCCTACAGCACAACTATCACTACAGAATATATATTCTAACCTTCTTAAAATAAGCTAGAAAAGCTCCCACCTCCTCTTCGTCTTCCTCTTCTCTTGTTCCTCTTCATCTCCCTCTTTCTTCTGGAGCAGGATGAAAGCCGATGAACTAAAAAGGGCACAGTGGTAAAAGCTATGTAATGTGTCGGATAGTCAGTATTTGAAAGGCCACAAAATAGAGAAAAAAGCAGGACTCGGCATGAGATGGTAGGCTTGAGATGGGTTGAAATTTTAAGAATGGTTTGGAAGTTAGACAGTGAGAAATTTCTGGAGACCAGGTGCTTTAGAATCAAAAAAGTAATATTTTAATAAGATGCTATATACCAAGTACGCAAGCCTCTTTAAAGTTTCACAGACATGCCTATAAAGAATTTGTTTAAAATTGGGTCGTTTAAATATGATATCATTTTCCCACTAGAACATGTGGGATATGGTATATGTCTTTAACTGAGTATTTTAAAGAAACATCTCTTACTCTGCAGTAACTTATGGGATAGAAATTTACATCTGTACAGCTTTGCAGGAAGTCATACCAATAGCATGAAAAGCAATAGCAAGTCTGTAAACAGAAGTCAGAAAATTATTTGCAAAATGTGAGAAAAGATCTTAACATATGGAAAAAGAATTTTGTAAGTTAGTCTAATGCTAATAGTATGTATATAAAATCTCTTCCTCAAAGGTATTCAGCTATTCAGCCTGCTTTGAAAACTACATCTAATTAATCACCGCTTCATGCTAATGTATATTCCCTTCCCAAGTCACACAGTTATATGAATCTGCAGGATTCCGCTGGATTTGTACCTTGTGGAGGAGGCAACAGACTGGGTGGTGGTCATAAATATATTTTTTATGTACCTGCCCATACCCTTTGTTTTGGACCTTTTTTCTGAGATATCTAATCTGTAGTTTGTCATTGCTGTAGGATTTGTGAGATAACATTCTTTCGTTCTGTTCATGCTTCATTCCTGAATTTGGGAGTGAAACAGTAGACTTTAAAGAGAATATAAATTAAGACCGACTACCAGAAATGTCTGTTTTCATAAATTACTCCCTCCAGTATTTTTTTTAGGAAAATGTAAATCATAAAGGTGTAGTGATTATATTTCACAGCAAGGTCAGTTTATTCAACTCCTAAGCTCTTCTTAACATATAATATATCTTATCATCTTTTAGAAATCTTGATATTAATAATGGGAATAAATCTCAGAAACAAATTAAGAAGACAGACACATTTCCTAACAGTATATTCGGGAGTTTTTTGAACAGCAAAATAATTTATTTCCTTTTGCTAAACCCTCTCTTTATCGAGACTATTTTCAGTGGAACAATTTAAATCACGAGGAAGGAGAAGCTGGCTGTGGGATCTTGCACCTCCAGTTCAGCAGTTCAAATCTGGCCTAGATCAGAACGATTAAAAAATCATTACTCTTGGGTGGTTCCATAATGTTCTCTATAAATGAGACAGTGGACTTGGTTGCACTTTGCTAGCATACAGGGACCCCGGTGACAAATCACGTCACACCATGTGTGACACACCCTGGATAATACTAGCATTAAATGACACCTTTGTTAATTATTTCATTAAATTGGCTTAGTGTTTACTGAAGAAAAAATCATATGATCATCATCCATTCACAAATCTTTAGCATATAATCTGATTTGGTTCACAACAATACTGTAAATATTTGTTTTAATGAAAGATTCAAACTTATGATACTCACATACCTAAAATAACTTTATTTTTCAAATATATATCTTGGTATATTTCAGACATCTAGTTTTTGTTTGTTGTTTTGTTTTTCTGTTTTTCTTCCAGTATCAGGAATCAAACTCATGACCTTGCGCTTGCCAGGCAGGCACTTTTTTGCCGCTGAGCTAAATCCCGAGCCCCAAGACATCTATTTTTTGAATGCAAGTGTTTATTTTAATTTCCAGATTTATTTCAATGCATGAAACGATCTTATTATTAGAAAATTGTTTTTCAACCCTTCCTGCAAGTAAGAAATGGAAAGAAGAGAGGTAGGAAGGAAGGCAAAAAGAAAGAAACAGAAAGAAAATGAGAGCCGGGCATGGTGGCACCTGGCTGTAATCCCAGCACTTGGGAGGCTGAGGCAGGAGGATCATTGAGAGTTCGAGATTAGCCTGGGCTACAAAGTGAGCTCAAGGCCAGCCTGAACTGCATAGGGAGACCATGTCTAAAAAAAAAAAAAAAAGAAACTTTCCATTTGTTTTTCAAATATTATTCTCAAGGAACTGCAAACAACATTGAAAATTGTGCTGTACTTTTTTTGTGGCTAAAATGATTCTTAGCAGAAGACCAGTATGAAGTATTCTGGGAAGACATTAGAATGGCACATTGTCAATTTTTGTGGTATCCTGGGAAGTAAAGACTGTGATGGGAGAATTTGTTCCACTCAGCTTTCAACTCCTCAAGCTGGAATCTGAACGTGTGCATTGGTAGGTGCCCAGGAAGCCCTTCAGGCCATCCATAAAGTTGTTCCTCAGCAGTGTTTCTCCCCAGGCACTGCTGGACATTTGTAGCTTCCTTCATACCTTCACATGGATGTCTTATCTGGAACTTTGTATCTTGCCCTTCAAAATATTCATAATTTGCATTTTTTGTCCAGCTTGACAGTACCGAAAGGGCTTTTATGTTCATTATCTTATTCCAATAGTCTCAAACCTCAACATCGGTGTTATAAAATTGTAATGTACTTTAAGTCACACAGCCAAATGGAAGCACATGGAACCACAACCCAGTGGAAGCGCTCTTTCCTCCTCAGCTAGTTTCCAAGTTGTATCCTGCAAGTCTGCAGGCACGCATGAGGAGAGAAGTCACTTGTGCAGAAGTGGCGAGGCTCCTGGGAGAGAGAAAGTGTACGCTGTGGACTAGTGAGTGCCATATATCGCTCACACATGTGCACACATTATTAAAAATGTGCGGACCTATTGTCCAATAGAGCACAATTTTATTTCAAAATGATTGGTTATGACATTTTTTGCTATTATGCGTTTCTTTATAAACATATCTTAAATGTACAAATATTATGCATGGACTCACTGTTTTCTTTCATACTGGGAGAGTGTTACCATGGATTGCATAGTGGGAAGCCTTGGTCCTGTACCTCAGTACCTCCCAGAAGTATCTGTATATTTCCTAATGTCTACAGTATCACAAAGAAATTCTCAAACTAGGAGTAGGTCTCTGAATGTGGGTTGCCTTTAGAGCTTCCTCCTGCTCATCGTTTTAATCCCTGCAAACCACATAATAGGAAGCAGTGAGGAAAGAAACAGAACCTCCAAAATTTCAGTAACAATCTTCTGGGAGAACAGTGGCACGGACAGGAATGATTTCTTTCTTTCTTTTTTTTTTATTTTAAAAATAAAAGGAGGAAAACATTAACAGAAAGACAACATTTACAAAATAGCAAAAGAACAGTACAGACAATACAAGTTACAAACAAAGTGGCAGGAAATTAACAATGTTTGTTGTATTACATATTGATATCTTCAGAGTGGTTTCTCATGAAAACAGACAGAGACATGCAATATTGATCAATCAAGGACTCACTGACAGTTTGTATATACATACAAAATTTCTCCTTCTTTCCTTTCTCTTTTCCCACAAAGAATGATTTCTTAAAGTGGAATAAGTACACCCAAGGTGTAGAAGCAAGTAGTAAAAACAATCTTTCTGGCTCTTTCGGGCACTTTCTCCGGTTCAGACCTACTTAGCAACACCCAAAAAATCTAAGCAGAAGAGGAGGAGTTTTTCTGGCTGGTGTTTCAGTCCATTGTCTGTGGCGCCCCCAAAATAATCAGCATAGCAGAGGGACACAACAGGAGAAAACTGCTCATGTTGTGCCAGCCAGGAAGCAGAGAGAGAAAGTGAGCTACAGGAGGATCTGGGAAGGCGTTATACCTTACCAGCTCAGACTCCCTAATCTGCCTCTTGTGAGCAGGACCCCACTCTTAAAGCACATTTAGATATTGCACCCTTGGAGTCCAGTCCTCTTCCACTAGCCCTTCCCATCAGCACCTGGTGCTGGGGAGGTCACGCAGATATAAACCATAGTATTGCCTTTGCAGTAGACATGTGGGTTCTTACACCTGGAAAAGTAGAATGATGGACCTGCTTCTGTAATAACAAATAAGAAAATGGAGTTTCAAGAGATATAGAATTAGGGCTAATATAACTGTTAGAATAATAAAATAAACATTCCCACGTTATAAGGATCTCTCTCTGCTGGTGTGTGAAAGAGCTGTCACAAAGGTTAAAACATGTCTTGAGTTCATAATTACTTAACCATGTGGACGTAGAGTCTGAACTAGGGTTCTATGTGGAAGGGTTCTATGTGGGAATTTGCAAATTAGGAAGCTTGGTTGAAAAGAAAAGGATACAATTATTTTCATGTTTGTGCTGCAAAGTGTACTATTTGTATTCAGAGCACAGAGCCAAAATGCACATGATTAAGGTTAAAATGTCTAGGGGTAAGGATTGGAAATTCCACCAGGAAAACACTAAGGGGACATAAAATATGGGTGTGAGGATAGGAATCTGTTATTATAAACAGTAATATTCTATTAAGTAAATAAATAACCATTAAATTCTGATGTGATGTATAGTCTAGTTATAGGGAGTCTTGAAAGAAGCAATTAATAAAGAAATATGTTTCATGTTTGAAAATCTGAAAAGACTGGGAAAATTGTATATAAAAATCCACCTTTAATTCCAGCTAGAAATATTGGATTTTTACAAGAGATGAATGGCAGGTACAACATGAAACTTAACTCTGACATTTGTTACTCGATCAGCCTTCAGATCGTATACCCCAGAGGTTGGCAGAATTCCAAGGGTCAAAAGAGGGCAACAGTAGAGGGGAAAGAATGACACACAGATACACTGTTTGCGTGGCCCTAGGGAATGGTAGGCACATAGGAGCAGTCATATTTATTTACAATATTGATTTGCTGGGCTTACCAAAATATAAATAAAGTCAGGTATAATAATAATGAGAGAATTTGTCATTATCATTATATAAACATAAACTCCCAGAATGAATTCTGCCAAGCATTATAAATGCTGAAGGACTCAATAACATATACTCATGGTAACTGATAGCAATCTTTTTCTACTCAGGTGGTTTTCTTCTTCTTATGGAAACATTCCATGACACAAAGGTATTTCAGCTTCTAATAATACATTGAATTTGGTCCCACTCTCATTTATAGTTTGAGGGCAGAACTCCAAATGTGACACTGAAGATAAGACCTTTAAGAGGCAGTTACCATTAAATGATTTCATTAAGGTAAACACTTAATTCACTATGACTATATCCTTAGAAGGAGAGGAAGAGATAACAAGGCTATGCCTGCACAGACAGACAGACAGACACACACACACACACACACACACACAAAGACCATGCAAGAGCACAGTACGAAACTGGCTATCAACAAACAAAGGTGAGACACATCAAGAGCAATCCAGTCTAGCTACACTGTGACCTTAGACATCCAGTTTCTAGAACTGTGAGAAAATAAATTTCTCTTGTTGAAGTTACTTGGTTTTTTGAGGCATCAATAGTAAACATATAGATAATATATTCAATATCTATTTCTCTAAAGACAAAAATAAATTGTAAATTAACTTCTGTTCAGTGAAAACAAGCTTAAAAATATTGTGCTTATGTTGACTTGATTATACATTATTTGAGAATAAATACAAACTTTCAGTTTTTAAAATCTCTTATGTGTATGTGTGTGTATGTATATATATGTATTATGGAATAACGATGTGTATTTATGTAGTTGATGGGTTGTTTCAGTATTAAGTTAAGCCAACTTCTGTAAAAAAAAAAAAAGTAAATTTTTCACCATAGAGGATTCTAAAGAAGCCAATAGAGTACCAGTACATAAATAAGCAGCCTTTTACTTCTAAATACAAATTTTGAATCCCTTTGTGTTACCAAGTACTATTAGTTATTTGTCATTTGCCCTGACTTGTATTAGATAAGGGAACAAGAGGACCTATGGTTGTAAAGTAAATTGAATTTAAAAAGTTAGAATGAAAGATTTGAAGTGACATGAAATGCATAAGTAAAGCCCTGATAGTACAGAGGAGGAAAAAATATTTTTTCTTTTGTCTTTATGAAATCTCAGCTATAGCCACTGAAACAAAAGACAGATTACCAAGAAAAAAATGTGCAAGTCTATTTTGTGTAAATTTTACATGACACTAAAACCTCCTAGGAAAGGAAAACCTAAATAAACAGCTAAACATAATAAATGCTTTTTATACTAGGTTTGATGAAGAATACAAAGTTCTGGAAAAATACGAGAACAGAAAGAATGGTGAAGTAAGAGTATTAAACAGAGACGTGTTTGTTTTCTGACTCCTGTCCATGTCTCCCAGGGCTTGCACGCCCTTTGCTCTGGTTTAAGGGAAGACACTCTCACGCAAGGATCTTATCACTCATTTCAGGTCAGATGAGCAGTGATGTACAGAGCATCTCCTGCCATGTCTCAAATTTCTTAGGCTTAAATACATAATGTGCCAAGGTGCATAAATGTTGGTGTGAAATGCTCTGAAGCTGGTTGATGACAAGTGTGAAGAAATTCTAGTGTAATGAACTGCTGGGAGAGGAGCCCAAAGACACCTTTAAACCTTACATTCTAAACATAAAAAACATTATGTAGATGAGGTTAGAACTGAGGTATCTAGGAAGAGAGGATGGCATTTTCTAGGCTGTCAGTGGATGGCCCTGCAACATTGGAAGAGCAATAGAACATCCAGTATGGCTGGAATAGAAAGTATGTCTGGAGAAAGCAAAGTCACTGCAAAATACTAAGTAAGGAAAGTAGCCGATCAGAATAGTACTAAAGAAAACAACCATTCAGTGAAGTTCTACAACCATTCTAATTTTAGTGTTTTTTTTACTTTGATAAATGAGTAATTTTATTATTATGAAGATATAAATAGTTACTAAGTACTGGAAATAGAATTCATATTAGCTGAAATGTAGAAGTGCTTTAAAGCATTATTTATCCCCTGCTTTTATTATGCAATGTAAGACCACTCTTTGGTGTTCCACTGGGGATGTTATCAGAGGGCTGCAGTTACAGGCATGCAAAGCAAGTCTTTAAGTTTCAAACAAGGACTCACTCTCATGTACTTAGAGATTTGAAATGAAATTTTCTAAAATATCCGATTTTACACTATATCACTTTTAAAGGTATTCTAAATGGGTGACTGATGTTAGACATGGTGAACAATTTACATGGTAAGTGTTTTGGCAAAGAGGAAACATAAATTGTATCTATTTTACTCATTATAATTATTATGAATATATTTATATCATATAGGTCTTTATATGTTGGCTCATATTTACTTACCTATCAAATTTATAAAGTAGCAGAGGTACAAAAGGAAGTGGAAAGCCGGGAAAATAGAATCTGAGTGCAACTGTGAGTCATATCGTGAGACAGAAATATCACTCAAGACAAGTGGCTTGACAACAGTGTTTCTCTTAAGTTATAGGTATAGATAAAAATGTATGCGTCATAAGTACAAAGTTCCAGGAATTTTCACACATTGAATACAATCTTGTGATATTTTCCCAAAGGCTGTTCCTCATGACCTATTACTCTGACTTCTGATTATACAATTAACTTCCTTGCTTTTGTAACTTTTTAAAATTGAATCATATACAGCGTGCAGTATGGACTGTATTCTTTGTTTAACAAATAGATGTGACTCACCTATGATGTAAACCGTGATAGGTGTTTTCACTGCTGTCTTTTCATTCTATGAATATGCCATAATGTAGTCATTCTTTTGCACATTGATAACGGACAAAAAGCCCATGTTATTTAAGGAATTCATGAGGGCAAAATGATGGGTATATTACTAAGAGTAGGATTACTCAGTTATAAAATGTGTACAGATTCCTCTTTAGGAGATACTGTACTGATGGTTTTCCAAAACTCTTGTACCAATTTATAGCAGCATTACCAGGGGGTGTCAGTTACTTCATGTTCTTACCAAGAGTTGGTTTTTCTCAGATTTTCATTTATTTTCATTCTAGTATCACATCGGATTTTCTTTTAGCAATTTCATGATGTTTACTGTAATTTAAAAAAGTCTTCTACATTTTCTGGTCATTGTGATCACCATGTATTACTTGTATGCAATACTTTATAATGAATATAGAACCACAAATTACAGTGTATCTTAGCTCAAGTAGTTTTCCTTTATTTTTCATTCCATAAAAATTTCATTCACTTACTATTCTTATTTTAAGAAGCTAGCACTGTCTACTTACATGTATTCCAATCTCAAATATTTAATCCCTCTTACTTGTTTAATTAGATCCATTTGATGACCTTTGTGTAGTGCAGATGCAATGGAGTAAACTATAAACCACATAAAAAGATGTGATATAAAATGTAGAGGAGAAAAATAGAAAGTGACGTTTCTATTTAAAATAGAATTCAATATTTCCATGAAATACTTATTATAGAACTACCTGAGAATAAATAGACAATGAGATTTGCCTGAATTGTACAACTGAAAAGAGATTTTTTTCCTAGAAAAACAGAGTAAACCTTTGAACCCAATATGCTTTAGTAAATACTTTATTTCATAATGGAATTAAGTTTGCAGAAAAAGTACAAAGATAACACAGCAAGTTTCCATAGATCTGACACTTCATTTGCTCTATTATTAATATTATTAATTCTTGTGGTACTAGGTAGTGAACTGAGGAGCACTCTACCACTGAATTACACCCTAGCCCTTTATTATTATTATTATTATTATTACTTTTAAAATTTTGAGACAGGGACTCACTCTGTAACCAAAGCAGGCCTTAAACTTTGATTCTCCTGCCTCAGCTTCCCACATAGCTTTGATTGTAGATGTCTACCATGACTTTACTATTAACATACTATCACTACTAATGAATCTACTTTGAGATATAAACATTAAAAAATAAGCTTTATATTTTAGTCAAATTTTCTTAGTTTTTATCTAGTGTTATTTTCTGTTCTAGAATCCTACCCAGAATATCAAATTACATTTAGTCATCATGTTTACTTAGATTCCTCTTGTATATTAAAGTTCCTCAGATGTTCTTGGTTTTGACTAATCTTGATAGTTAGGAGGCATGCCAAGCAGTTATTTTGTAGAATGTCCCACAATTGAGATTCACTTACGTTTTTTACAATCATAATTTGACAGTGCTGGGAGTTTGGGATGGAAATCAGAAACTGTAGCAGTAAAGTCCCACTCACCTCGCATACGGAACGTACAAGCTGTCCACCGTTGTTCACTATAACAGACACTAGCTTATGGTTTCTTTGTCAGTGTTCTCCACTGCATTTCCCTTCTTGTGCTTGCTTTTCATGCTGCACTCTTTGCAAAGAAATCCTTATGCGCAGCTTTTACTTATGGAGCAGGGAGTTATGCTCTGCTCCTTCACCGTGGAATATGTACGTAAATCACTTGGGACGTTCAGGAAAGGGAGATTTGTTTACTCCCCTCCCTCTTCAGTTGCCATTCATTTACTCATTTGTATCAGTATGCATGTATGGATATTTACTTTACACTTCGTGTTATAATGTAGTACTTCTCTACTTATATACTTTGTATATTGCTTAAATCCTTCCTGATTTGTAACCTTAGAAGCATTTTTGACTGGTTCATCTTTTCCTGTGTAGTACTCCCATGGTGTGTAATTAGTACTTACTTCCTTTCTGGTAATATAAAAACGTTCATTTACAAGCACCCTGTGTATTTTTTGCCCCAGTTCTAGAACCAGTGTTTCCTATTTAATTGGAAAATGGTATTAGAGAGATCTGAGTGTTGTCCTACTTTTTAGAAAACAAGTTAATTAGACTTTGAGACTATAAAAATATTTAAATTATATTTAGAACAGTTAGAGTATTTAAAATAAGAAAATGATATGTTTCCTAACTGAAATAACACATACTTCTGAATATTGTTAAATAAGTATATATAAAGCTGTTTCCAAATTTACTTATTAGATTTATCACAATATTTATTGAGTTTAGATAAAAATTTGCCCATTCTTTTCATTGATGGACTTACTAAGCAAGAAGTTAAATAGGATGAAAGTAGGAAGTGCTATGAAGAGCATGCATATTCTGCTCAATAACATTTTTTTCATTAATGGATCTGAAGAAATAAAGTGATCATGATTTTTTCTTTGAGTGTTAAGTATTCATCTTTTCAATTTAAAAGTAAGTGCTTTGATAAAGGACTGCAGGAATACATGATCAAAAGTATATACAGGGAAAAGTTTATAGCATTATCTTCTTGAAAACTGTAGTTGTAGAGCCTTATTAGAGAAGCTTCTCTAAGTTATAACTGTATTTTGCTGTTCATTATGAAATGGCCTGTATTTATCTGTAGTGCCAGGTCGATTTAGTGGTTAAAGAAAAATTAAGTGCCATATGTCTTAGTGAAAATTGTTTTTTTTTTTTTTGGTTTTTGGATGCTTGCATATAAACTGAAGGTGATTCTGAATAGGACAGGGGTTTTCTAAGGGAAAGGAAAGAGTGATAGGTGGAACTCAGTCACGTGGAATCAGCTGAACAAGATATATTACATCACGTGTTTCTATTTCAAAAGAAATAGTAAGAATTATTGCACTTGAAATGTTTTTACAAACATCTCCTGTTCCTGTTTACTTATCTTTTTCTGACTAATCTTTATGAAATTTTGTATTTAACTAAAAAAAAGTCACTGGAGTTCACAGGCCTACATTTTTTTTGTTTTTAATTTGATGCTGGTGAATGAACCTAGGGCTCACTGAGCTAGTCTTTCCCCACCACAGACTAAAGTTCTCCACTAGAAAGTAACACCTGATGCCTTTTCTGATACATCCCCCCCTGCCCCAGTTTTAAAATGTAATAGCACATACATCCTGGCAGGAGATGATTGGCACAAGTTCTTTTGATCCTGAAATCAAAAGGGAACTCTCAAACAGAAAGAATGTTAAGTGATTTATATATTCCTGTATAGAGATTTAGAAAAGGGAAGTCAAGAATTCCCAGTTTCATGACTTCACAAAATCACAGACAGTTAGGCAGACTGCTCTGTTCGCTGCCCCCACCTATTTGATAACTTTCTTAAAGGTGGAAATCAGAACTGTTTCACGTACTACACATGAGTTTATGTCATAACTAGAAAGACAAAGTGTTGGGAGACAATTCTACGTTTGTTTCTGAATGTCTCGCTAGCAAAGACACAAGCCCTTTGCCCAGCTGCCTTTATAAGGATACTGTATGGTGAACCATTCTGGAAAGGAAAGGTAGTGTTTCCTCTGGAGAAAAGTTCAGGTTTGCTTAGAGCCTAGGAAGATAAAGCCTTTCTCCAGGGAGGAAGAAAAGGCATGCTTCCTTTATCTTTAGATTGCAGTTCTCTAAGCACAGAACTTCTCTCCCGTAATTCAGTTTACAGGGCATGTGCAGGTGTGACCTTGCCTTCCTGTGTTTACCTATGGGGATTTTAGCTCAGGGAACTTACACAAGTGCTGTTACTCTGACTTTGGTTTGGTGTGAATAAAAAGCAGCTCTTCATCCTTGACCCATGAGACTTGGGTCTTTTGAAAGCATCCAAGAAACTTCTCAGGCTAACTTGTGACTTTGCAGGTAAGACCAAATCTCAAATCCTTAGCAGTTCTAAATAGCATACTACTGAGTCCTTATTCTCTATTAAATTATATCTAGCAAATGGTCAAATTAGTTCAAAACTGTTATACTGCTTAAACCATGCATCATTTTGTTAGTTATTTTCTCAGGTGATCTGTACTGTAAGAGTACTTTATATTTTACTGTACTTTGAAGTTTATATTATTAAAAAATGTGGATTTGAGTTATTTTTCCCTCCCTTATTTTGACAAATCACTTTGGTCACCACAATCAACACTGCAACAATGATATAGGAAAACAATCACAATCCTCAGCATATGAGAGCTTTAAAAGGAGTCTATTAGTGTATCTCCTTAGTAGACATTTGGTTTGTATTCAATTTTATTTCCCACTTCACCATAGAATCCAGAACCTACTAATGGCTCTGTAAAGCAATGTTTTATTGAGGTATAATTGACATACAAAAACTATGTATTTAATGTATTCAGTTTGATGAGATTCCATATGTGCCTACATCCATGAAATTATCATCATAATCACAGTAATAAACATATACATCAATATCAAACTTCTCTCCCTATTCTTTCTTGTTGTTGTCTTGGGATAAGAACACTTAATGTGAAACCTAACCCCCAATTGTCTGAAAGGTCCCCCTCTAGAACCTGGGGTGGCTTTCCACACTATTTTTTTCTTTCCTCTACATTGTGCTCAGTTGCTCCAGCTTCTCAGTGGTTTCTATTTTCCTATCAGCTCCCTCTGGTTTCCAAAGAAGATTTGCTTGATATTTTCTAAGTGTCTCTATTCCAGGTCCCAGAGAGGCTATATTTTGCTGCTGGTCTCCATTCTGCCATTTTTAATCTCTAACTGTGATTTTATTAATAGTAAAAAAGGTAGTTTTCCCTATTTTCATGCTCATTATATTCTGAACAGTGTAGAAAACACTTTATACAAGCTATATTATGCAATCCTATTGCTGTCCTTTAGGGTAAGCAGTTTTTCCTAATTTTTCTAGTGAGATTTCTTAGGTTTCAGAATGTTCAGTAATTTGGTTAAGGCCACAGTCTCAAGAAAAGTAGGCCACAGTCTCTACTTTCCTTGTCCTTTGCATCAAGAATGCTCTGGTCACTGCTCATCGCTGACCTTGTGCTTTGATTTGGGCCAATGTAGACTCTCTTTGAATGTCATTCATTTAATTCTTACAGTAAATCTGGAAGATAAGTTACGTTCTTGGACAATCTGAGTCCAAACTCAGATATTTCTAAGATTATAATTTAGAATATTCTGCCCATCTTCTCAGTCTACTTTAATTTTTGCTAATAGTTTTCATGCAGTTGCCCTTAGGAATGTGGGCTTATTTTCTGAACTTTGATATGCATACAGAGAAGGGAGAATCAATAGCTACAATTTAAATAAACTTTCCTTGTCCTTTATGTGTTTCCATATCAAAAAGTCTATATATCATATAATAAAAAATGCTAGTGAATAGAATATTTTATCAGAAACATTCTTATTAATAGGAAACAAGGCAAGTGGGAAACTGAATAAAGTTGAAATTATTCTAGGATTATTGCTTAAGCAAGTCTAAAATTTTTATAATTGATTTTCATAAGAGAATACTTGATAAATTTTCTAATAAACCAGGACCTCTCCCATAAGAGTTGAGACTGAGTATGTTCATTAACTACTGTTTTTTCATCAATCAAAATAACTGCAATATTATATACACAATAAAAATTTGTTAGATGAATGAATAAATTAGATAACATTAAAAGCATACAATAATCAACATACTATTATGAGGAAAAGTAATTAACTTCCTATATCTTATATAAGGCATTTAAACACAGAAACAGTTCACAGGACAACAAAATTGGATAAAAAGAGGAGCCCTTTGAGGAAATGTTAGCATATACAGGATTGTCATGATCTAAAATGCTGTCCTCAAGGCTGGGGATTTAGCTCAGTGGCACTGCGCCTGCCTGGCAAGCACAAGGTTGTGAGTTCGATTCCCTGTCCCAGAAAAAAACAAAAACAAAAACAAAAACAAACAACAAATAAAATGCTCTTGTCTGAGAAATGAGAAACTCTTGTCTACAGCAAAATGAAGAAAAATTCTTAAAACAAACATAAATCAGGAACATGGTTTGGTTAGTAAGTAGAACATGCATAGATTCCTTGAAGTTGACTTAGAAAAGGTTCAATCTAGGGCAAATACAATGAAGCAATTATTAACACAATAAACATTATAACCACAGAAATCCAGGTGACCTTCATCACCTTCTTTGAGACCTTCTTTCAGACTTTCTCTACTTTATGTCTGACTTGCTTCAGCCACTGACAAGTCAATTTTTCTGACCTCAGCTTCTGAATCTCCTGTTTCCTTCCATTTTTAATAAGCAGGACCATCATCCTCAAATCCTAAGTTATATCTTTCTTCTTCTCAAAAATATTTCTGTGATGTTCTGCTTGTAATATAACCTCATGGGCATTTTATGAGCTAATTGTTCACAGTTCATCCTGTTTCATCCACAGGTCAGCTTAGTGGTCCTGGGACTCATCTAGTCTTTACTTTCCTTGTCCTTTGCATCAAGAATGCTCTGGTCACTGCTCATCAATGACTCTCAATTCAATATGCTTTGATTTGGGCCAGTGTAGACTCTCTTTGAATGTCATTCATTTAATTCCTACAACAAATCTGGAAGATAAGTTGTGCTCTAGTTTTCAAAAAATAAAAGAATCAAAAACAGGAACCTATAAAATTAGGCCTAGAGAGGTTAATCAATTTGTACATAGATCACAAATTGTAAGTGGCAAATCAGAATTATCCAGTCAGAGTTCAAAAAGTTGGCAATAGGTTATGGCTGACCATTCAAACTTCTCAATGGGCTTTCTATACAGGGTGAGAGGCAAATATAGAAACAGCAGATTTTTAACACAAGATGTAATTTAAAAAGAAACAGGCCATTGATACATCAGTAAGCATGTAATATTGAATAATTAAAAAAAAAAGAAGGCTCCATAGAGAATGAGAGGGTGAGTCTAGGAGGTGAGTCTTGAAGTCTTTCAAAGAAGAGCTGTGGAAGTTCTCCAGACTCAGAGACCAATGTGATTGAGTGACCAATGTGTGAGAGAATTATAAGATAGGATATACTGAGTACTGGAGAGGGAAATGAGGTTGGGATCCATGCCAAAGTTTAGACAAGAGAACTTCAAAACCATAGCAGTGATTTATCCTTTTGGCAAGATAGCTGTTGAAGAAAAACTGAGGAAGGACAGAGTGTGACATAGCTGACGTTTTAGGAAGTTATCCTGGAGTCAGTGTGAAGTGCAAATTAGATGAGAATCAGTCTGGTAGCAAAGGGACCCCTGAGAGGAGATTTTTAGAATAGGGTTCAGTGTCTGTGAGGACAAAACAGAAAACACAAGATGATATGGCTATGTTAGGAGTGATAGGATTTATGTAGTGCCTCAAAAGTACAGTCATGGAGACCAACAAATAGTAATAACAAGAAAAATACTCAAATTTATTTTTCTAAATCATAGTATTATTTCTACTTTACTCTCTGATGATATCTATGAAATTAGAGATTATGGTCTGGAAATAGTGAAAAACTTCAGAGTAGCTGTACTCAGCATGAAATATAAAGCAAACTTGGAAGGCAATTACAATTCCTGGATAGCACTGAGTATGCACTAACGCTGCAATTTTGCTATATAATGGGATCAAGCTGTTTCAATACATGCTATTTGTGGGAGAAACAGGGAAGCTATAGAAAGAGTATGGATTTAATTTCTGACTTTAACTTTCATTAGCTGTGATTGTTAAATATCTATCTGAATTTAAAGTTTTATTTTACTTAAAATTATTTGCATGTTAAAATAATTGGTTGCTTTTGTTATGGTTTTGTGAGTTTGTTTTGCATGTAAATGAAATCCTCCACAGCATCAGTCCCAGCTATACGTCTATTCCACCTTATTGAGATACTTGCTTTATATTGAGTGAGAAATTGATCTTACACAGAAAGACAAACTTTGCTTTTTTGTGGATGGAAGAAAACAATGATGTCAGTCTCAATGGTTCTTGAATGACCTACCCTCCAGGCCAGTTTGAAATCTGATGTATTTCTTGAGATTTGACTGGTATAAATGATGTGGATTTAGGCAAGAGATTGTATTCATCTGGAAATTTTCATTTACTTATGGTTGTTGCTCTAGCTCTGATGCTGCCAGATGGCAGGGAATGCCTCTTACCTCCTCAAGTCAAAATTAGTCAGTTAAATACCAGACTTTCATTAAGGATAAGAATCCTTTCCATCCAGAGTATAAGATATATATTTCAACAGATTTTTCTAACATTATGATTTTCCAAAAGAAATCAGACCAATTAGGAAGATAAATATAACCTTGTTCTCTATCCTCACTGCATGACATATAGGCTTCAAATAGCCATGATCTTCTAAGGAGAGAAATCTTAAAATAATATGATGGTCCTTGGGTCCTAGAGGATGGTGATAGTAAAGCTATTCTGAGTGAATTTTCAGGAATTTCCTGTATTTCCTGAACTCGAATGTGTACTTCTAAAGTCAGTTTAATCTCATGACTGTAAGCAAAATCTTGGCTGGGTCTCCATGGGAAGAAGGCCTCTGGGAAGTCCTGCAGGAGGCAAGAGGAGGACAGCAAAGAAGGAAAATGGTAACCGAATGCTATTCCTGATCTTGCATATTATCCAGTGTTTTCAGGACTCTAGGGGATCAATTATAATCAGTAAGCATAATTGCTGTTGTGTATTCCTTATCATTTACTAAGTGAGATTGCACAAATAACTCATTGCTGTTTTTAATAGCGTTTCACTTTTTTCTTTAACAATCTCTATTGATCATTACATCAGTCCCACAAGATTGGAGGCCACGTTTCTCTCCATTTAACAAAGAGGGCATCTGAGGTTCAGATATCAGTGACTTATTTCAAGTCTCTCTGAGCTTGGAACCCACAGCAAACCAAGACCAGATTTCTGGCTTTCTGGGCTCATAATCAGTTATGCAGAAACATGTTTTAATGAGGCAGAGAGGCAGTGCCTGACCTCAGTCTATGACCGCATAGCATGCTCTGGAAAAACTTTTCCTCCTGGCACATAAGCATGAAGTGAGCTGCTGGAAGAATAGAAACAGGAAGATGAGAATATGTCCCTTTTCCCCTGTGTGCATACTTTGCATTCTTCCAAACGACACCTGGAATAATTTTGTGCATGAGAAAAATTCTGAAAAGATACCAGAATAAAAATTTTGTGAAAATCCTAAAAAAAAAAGCTATTATTGTTGTGTTACTTGAATAGCTCAGATAAAATCAATACATCTATTAACTTTGAATGGTAAAGGAGACATCTATTTGAAAAAGCCAACACTGCTTGAAATAGAACAGAAAAGAAAAGCAAAAAGGAAATGAAAAGTCGCTATTATTGAGTCCAAGAGAAATGATAACTTTGGAGAGGGCAGGGAACATAATTGAAAGAATGGAACATAACGGGAAGTTCCCACAGGAAATCAAGTCCTTGTTCTTGTAGCTGGTGTTGAATTTTGGCCCGTGCTTTATTGTAAATCCCTTGAGGGCTCAAGTGGTTCAATGCCCTGTGACCTTCTATCTAACAAAACAGTACTGAAACAATTTCCCCTTGTATTAAGAAGGAAGCAATAGCAGCCAGGCTACTGGGATGAGGGTACCAAGCAGGAGAAAGAAGTTCCACTCCCTTTCTGTCCTCATAAAGACAGGGTGAGGGAAAGAGTGGAACACAGGCTGATTGTCCCACTCTCCTGAGAGCACCTGTCCCCAGTCCAGTGTCCACTGCTCTCTGAATATGATGGCGTGCATCTGGATGAGACATAAACGTGTAAAACCAGATTCCGCTGTTCTTGAGCAAATGGAAAAGACTTGGTTCTTAATTTCAGAGAGAAAAAAGTCAAATTCTTTGGAAAAAAATGCTATAGCATTTCAGAAGCACTCAGCAACTAAAAAGGGCACTAAAAGTTAGATTCCAATAGCTGGTAAAGGACTCTGATGTTCTTTCTGTGGGAGAGGAGAGTAGCAGCTCCAGGCCTACCCCTGGGTAATTGATAAAAACAAAACTACTCTTATGTGGAGTTCCCCGGATACAGAACTTCCTGATTCAAATGTCTGCCGTTTGCAGCCACTATCCCGAGGGACACATAACTTGAAATGCTTTAGCAGCTTCTGAGAATACTACAACTCAATACAGTAATGTCAGTAAATATTGTCCTGAATCATCAAGAAAAACATTGTATAGTAAATCTGTCATTGTAACTGAGCAAGAAAATGCATGATTCTGATTATTTAAAAATTGCCCAAATTTTCAATGAAAGCAGTTCAATCAACATGCATTTGCTGTTCAAGACACTGAGGATTTACAGAAACGAAGTGAAATTTTTCTACTTTTAACTTTCTATTCCAATATGTTAGAAACAGAGAGAGCTACACATGAATATAGTGGAAGACACTTATGACAGTATAGAAGAGGAGATGAAATCTAAGAGTGACATCTGTAAATGGTTTGTAAAGAGGTGAGAACACTGTTTGAATTATGAATGAATCTACTAGGTAATTTCAGGTGAAGGAGAAAACTTGAGACTAGATCGGCAGGAAAGACACACTGGGTAAACATGAGGAATGATAAATAGATAATTGAATGTGACTCGGAAGTTAGGGCATGTGAGGGTGGAGATAGAAGCAGGCTGAAATATAGGCTGGGGTCAAATAATAGGGAGCTTTAAATGCAAGGCTAAGTAATTGGCATTTATTCCAGGCAATAGGAAATGAATGTTTTACAACAGGGGAATGGCAATAAGTCTAGCAGGAGTGTGGAGTATTGATTGGTCAGGGTGTACAATATGGTGACCATCACAGCGCAGAGAAGTTAAGAGGGTCAGGACTAAGTTAGAAGTGGGAATAAAGAAATGAATTTATGCAAGAGACATTTTGAAGATGCTTCAGATTTTGTAAACACCGTAAATCCTTTAGGGTACAAACAAATGCAGGTGTGTATATTCACATTTAGGATAGTTTTACGGTGATTTCAGCATAGAAACTAATTGTGTTAAGAATGAAACTTCATTCCCAGGAAGAAAAGAAGCATGATAACTCATTAAAGAAGCAATTTGAACAAGTGCTTTAGTTTGTGTGTCGGGGTAACAGGATGTGTGTAATGTGGACAAATGCTAAATTAGTTGATTGTGTATTATGCTTTGGACAATTTTACTGATCTCCATGTGTCAATATTCACAAATTTACACATGTTGATGACAATATTTTAAAAGACGTATATGATATGTTTATTCTTCACATATGGAGTGACATTTTATTAAACAGGTAGAGAGATTATTTTAAATTAAGAAATCTTTCTAAAAAGTATGGAACTAACGTGTCATCCATAAGACAATTGGCACGAAGAGTGACTGAGCTCGAGGCCATGTGCATCTAATATTTAAATTGCCCCCTGTGTCTATAACTCAGAAACATAAAGATTTCTAACATCTCTGAAGAGTTGATGAAACCAGTCGAGGAGGTTTTATATTTCAACTTTTACTGCTCAATTTTATGGTCAGATATATTTTATGAAAATCATTGCCCTTTGAATCAATATGGTGTTTACAACATTAATTGAATAAATAATGAAAATAACCATTAAATAAGGTAACCATATTAAGCAATTTATAAATAACCATTTTAAGGCTATAGCTAAGTAATTGATTTTGGTATAAAATTGTTTGCCTTTAAAAATACTATATGTCATTTAAAAAGATTGCACTTCTCATAAAGGGAAAAACATATATGTGAAAATACCTATTACTCAAGAATTTCAGCCAATATTTTAGGATACAAATATTAAATCAGCCACATGTTAAATGACTTTCTTGGCTATATGTCCTACTTGAGGCTACTGTAGTATCCAGCATTTTAGATTTTAATTTAATAAAAATAAAGTAATAAAAAACGTGTATTTTACAAAGTTCTGCTCTATTTTGACACTTATAATAAATAATAAGAACTCAAGCATGGAGAAATAGTTCTGATTCATAGGGAAATCTCCAATGTCATATTTTTGTCCTTATATGATTATTACATTAAGGTAATTAATACATTAAGTCAATTTAAAAATGCAGATAGCTGTCACATAGAACAGCACGCACTTTAAGAGAAAAAATGTCACGTCTTTCAACGTCTTCACAAATTACATCATTTTGCCTATTTTTCTGATTCCTTAAGAATCTATTTGTATCTGCCCTGGTTCAAGTTAAAAATAATCTGTTGTATATAATTGGTACACATACTTCCTAAAGAGTCCCCATAATGGAAACAAATTTATCCACCATTAATGTGTACATGATATTAAATACCTGGAAACATTTGCATAACTGACTGAATATTTTTCTTTTCATTCAGCTTCCTGCAATATCATATTTCACTTTAAAATAAAATTTGTTTAGGGGCTGGGGATTTAGCTCAGCAGCAAAGTGCCTGCCTGGCAAGTGCAAGGTCGTGAGTTTGGTTCCCGGTACCAGAGAAAAACCAAAAAAAAAGAAATTTGTTTAAAATTCATAAATATCTACATTTGTGATGGTGCATAAGCATGGAGTCTTTATAGAAAAAAGATAGCAGAAATATACTCTGATTCCAAGTGTGTGTTCTTTTACACCCTCTTTTTAACCTTGTGACTGCCTCCTGTTAGGGTTTTATAGGCACCAGTGCCCCAGGAATGAAAATGGAATTGTCACAATGAACAAAAGAAATAAACAAACACAAAACAATACAAAGGTGACACATTTCTACTCTTTAAGCTCAAAGACCTGAATCAACAGAAACCCACATGTCCCTGCCTCTTTCCTTATGATGTAAACTACTTTGCACTTTGAGAAAGACAGAAGATGAAATATATTGAGTTTAGGAGCAGATTCCTATTTTCTCTCCCCACAGCCAGCTTCACCCACACTTTGTCTGAAGAGAATAAAACTACATTTCACAATGTTTAAATTTGGAGATCAGAACATTAAAACAATCTGATCTTTTCTTAAACAGAGCACAAAGATGATCTATTTTATAGCAAACTACTATGCATTGTGCTGGTTCGTTAGGCACAGACTAGAATGTGTGTAAGAGAGTAGGCAGGTACTGCAGGCTTGAAGACAATCATCCCCAAGCTGGCATAATACAAAAGTGGATGGGAAAGCACCCAATATTCCTAGGTCCCAGTAAGGATAAGATGAGGACATAATCAGCTCAAAATCAACTATCTTTCCACAAGCATTAGGGTATCATTATACACTGAATTGAATGAGTTACATTCACAGCACAAGCCATTATTAGACCTATTAAAAAAATATAACTCGGGTTTTAAAGGCAGACATTCCTTACCTATGATTCAGTATTATTTGAATAAGCTTTCTATCTCTTCTTAAAGCATAATATTTTAACATTAACCTGGGCATGTCTGAAAGAAGATTAAGTTTAATAGCCAAAATGACTTCGATACATCTGA
Source organism: Chinchilla lanigera (assembly GCF_000276665.1). Lineage (NCBI taxonomy): Eukaryota > Metazoa > Chordata > Mammalia > Rodentia > Chinchillidae > Chinchilla > Chinchilla lanigera. Next base: position 13,925,470 of record NW_004955407.1, read on the forward strand.
AATTTTGTGAATGTCCCTCGTACTATAAGTAACTAAATAAAACATGAGACATAATGGAACATTAAATTGCATATTAAATTCTGTTTTATAAGTAAAAACTTTATAAGTTTGCATAACTGTATTCCTATGTAAATTTTGTACATTCAATAAAAATAAATGGGGATATTAAACAGAGAACATATTAAATCTCATGTAAGACTTTTATCTTTTTATGCCTAAATCTATCTGTGTCTAAAAATACAATCTAGGTACTATTAATCTGTCACATAAGCTGCTATTTTTTACTTGTGAATTTACCCTATTCTCGAAATGTGTGGAGTTTTAAAAATGAAATGTTGAAATCACAGTGACAAAGTATATTAGTTTTATAGGAATTGGATCTAGGGTAGGTTACCTAACTTCTCTGAATCTATGGAAAATGAAAATATTGATATTCACTCTCTATGGCTACTGTGAAACTAAATATTACTATGAAATTAAATAATGTCATATAAATATGTGCTTGATAGTTGCCCTTTTAAGATTCACTCCTATAACCCAAACTTAGAGGTTTAAGCATGTAGTACAGTGCTTTGCAATTGGTTGTTACTCGAAAAATAGGGTAATTACAGCAATATACTCTTCTTGAATAGGATAAGCCATTGCTACTTCTTCGGTTCAGCCTTCCCAGTTTTTGATTTTAACCTCCCTCAATAGCCTACTATTAACATTTTAAGTAGGTAAAGTGACTTGAATATTTTTGCTCCTTCTGAAACTCATGTTGAAATTTAATCTCTGCTATGAGATCAAGAGATGGAACTAGTTAGGACCTTGAAGAGGTAATAAGAGCTCTGCTGTCAGGAATGGATTAATCCATGTGTGCAGGACTGGGTTCAGGACTGTGTGGAGAGTAGCTCTGCTGTTTGGTTAGACATCTCAGGTGCTTTCTGCCCTTTACCATGTACTGCTAGGCATTGTCCTGGAACTCTGTCACCAAGAATGCTATTACCAGACATAGTCCCTTGACTTTAGCACAGAGGCATGAACCAAAATAAACCTGTCATCTCTATAACTGACCTAGTATGTGGATTATGTTTTTAGCAACAGAAAATGGACTGAGACAGCTGGCCATCTGTAACAGACTCTCCTTTGAATGGCTTTATTAAATATGAGCAATATACCTGTGAATCCCTGCTCTACTTAAGCTTTCTGGAAACACAATTAGAATGTTAAAATAGGGCATCAGTTCACCCAACTCATTTTATGCTACCCTAGTTAATAACCTCTTACTCTACCCTTTCTATACTTTCATGTGTTCTTTGTTAGAAGAATCTGCTTCTTGTGTATACAGACATAATAAAGTATAATTCAAACGATAAAGTATCTTATGTCACGTAAAATCTTTCAACTTTATGCCAAGATTGTTCACCTCATCTAAAGTTGACAAAAAGCCAGAACTCCATGTTTAACATTGGATTAAATGTGGTGACTTCATTGCTAATGAGACTAATAAAGTAAAATTGACTTATATAAGTAATGTTCCAGGGATCAGTTAGAAAACAGTTGTGACCTAATGAGGGTGTGGCTTTGTTTTGTGGCTCAAAATCATTCTGCAGCTAAAACCCTACACAGAACCAAAAGCAAGGCTCAACAAAATAATTAATGACAGCGATATTCATCTATGTGTGATGCCAAATGTCATTGTTAATGTGAGTCTACCGTGTTCTCACAGTCTCACTGCATAATGCAATGATATTTACTTACATTATCATAAGGCTTACAAGGCTCCTTCAGCTCTTTGTGCCTGTCAGTAGTTTGGACATGTCGTGCCTCATGACTTCTTTAAGGACAGAATGCAAACAAAGACTTTTTTATTTCTGTTCTTTCTTTACATACACTGAGAACAAGTCATAGCACCTCTCCAGAATATGAAGTATTTTTAAAAATAACCAGATGTACAAACAAGTCTAGCCTCTGTTTTCATAAAATTCATAATTTTGTGAGGTGCATATTTATAACACAGATGTAGAAAGCAAAGTCAAATATGAATTATAATTAATCTCATTATAATGCCCCAGAAAATCTTGATTGTATAGCCTGAAATATTTCCTTTTCCTGGGACTAATATGAAAAGAACCTATGTATAATCCACACATGTCCTGGAGGTTTTGTTTAAATCTTTATCCTTTCAATGTGAAAATTTTCTCTTCTTTTTGAGACCTTTTAAATAATTTTTTCCGTAATAAACCACAAGAACCCTTTGTTCATTTTCCTCTACTCTTCAAAAAGGACATCAGGAGAGTCTTTAAGAGGAAATTGGGTGTACAATCATGAAAACAATTCTGTCAGAACACAGATGCTTAAAAAAATCACTCTCATGTAGGTCTTTCAAAAGAACTTTCGATTTGGCATGTTTGAAGGCTATTAGGGATGATTGCCTTTGCTATTTGCTATCTATGGATTCGGACTTTGAGTCATTTTGCAATCCAACCAAAATTCTATGTTTTGCTATTGTATACGTTGGTGGTTTGGGGGAAAGGAAGGGGGAACTGCAAGGGAGAGAAGCCAGGGTGTCCATGCAGTACGGATATTGTGCCCTGTTACGATTCTGTCGCACAACCGTTCTGTCTGAGCAGATTAGGAAGCTGTCAGTTCTTTTCCCCTGGACTTTTCCACCAACCTCCCCCACACTTAGCTACTTGGGTACAGACTTTTGAAACTTCACAAGGACCTTAGGAACATTTTGTTATTGTTTTAATTGGAAAATTAAAGTCAGATGGAATGTCTCTATTTTAATACAATAGCAGATTTGGGGACCAAATGGGCTCTATTAACATCATCTAACTTTTGATGGTAAGATTTCTATACTTTTCTTTGACTACAAGTAATTGATGTCAGGCCAACCTGCCCTTTACTGACCACATGTGTCCCCTATGATAGTGAAAAAAGAATTTCTCTTCTATATGCAATATTAAAAAGTGTGCACTATACTTCTGGATCTACTAAATCAGCTAAATCCTGCTCACTGCCCCCATGCCCAAGGCAGAGAGTAGGCTTAACCTTTTGTTTAGAGTGAAAGGGTCCATCAGTAATTCATTAAGGATTTTTAGAATAGCAGATCAGACTGAAGCAAAGGAGAATTTTGCCATTGCAGGGAAGGAACCATAAATAAGAAAGTTGGAACACGGGAAGTTGTGTATGGTAACTATTCTAAGCATGGCAGAAGGGCTTGTGGGTATAAAGGGCAGCAGTAGAGCTCATTCTGTCTGACACAGACAGATTTTCTTTGAATTTATTTTGTGAGTGTGTACATGTATTTAGTTTTGTGAATGTGAGATATGTAATGCCCTTCAGAGTAGGAAAATGACAATTTATTTAAGGGCAGTTACCTACAGCTATCACCTATGCCCTCAGTGTGCTAAGATGCTGGAGGAATAATGGTGATTTATTAACTACTTGATAATCATTTCAGTACCAATGAAGCATTATAAATAGCCACAGTTTAAAAACTCCAAATGGTGACTCCATGTTTGAAATTTTACTGGCATTTATATATTCTTTAACCTGTGATTTTTTTGAAATACCTGCTTTTCTTTGCTTATGATTTGAAATGCAGTATTTTATGAACCATGGAAAATATGTTTTCTGTAGATATTCCTTATTGCTGATACTTCAATATTTAACTAAAAGTATAACTAAATAATTTTAGTACATAATTTAACTAAATAATTTTTATTCCAGTTTGTTTAACCATGGAAGATCATAATTTTGCTGGCCTCCAAAGTATGGTACAGGGACAGATTTATGATAGAAGGTAGAAGCTGAGCCTAGGAAAAATAGAGTGCCCTCAGAAGCCTCATCTTTTTTTTTCTTCCTTTTTATACACAGTCTCACTATGCAATTCAGGCTGGTTTTGAGCTCTCTTTGTAGCCCAAGTGGGCCTCGAACGCACAACAATCCTCCTGCCTAAGCCTTCTGAGTGCTGGGATTAGAGGTGTGCAACACCACTGCCAGCTTCATCTATTGAACATACCCAAGCAAATGCTAGCTTGAGGACATTGCATTTGAGTATGTTGACAGCATCTAAGGAAAATATTATCCAACCATAGGATTTCATTGCCTATGACTCATGTGTTCATAGCTTGGTTGTTAATAAAAATCTCTTCTGAGATCCAGGAGCATTTGTTTTCATGTTGGAACTTTGTTTCTGTACCAAGACTTGAATATATAGCTGGAGATGTATTTAAGTCATACAGCATTTGCTTAGCATGAGGAAGACCCAAGATTGAGTACTCAGCACAACAACAATAAGAAAAATTTTGAATATTAACTAAATGCCAGATGCCTTATCTATGCAAGTTATCTTTTTATAGGAATATTTTATTTTTATAAAAGTTATTTGTTGGCCTAGGAGATGTTTCATACCAATTGTCATAGAAGGAAAGAATAAGAACAAATAGCTTGCTGTAAATGGATATATCCTCATGGGCTGAAAGAAGAGTTTGTATACTGTATTTTAAAACACATAGCAATACTTAAGGAATATGGATTTAATTCTTGTCCTTGGCCAGAGTGTCATACTAACTAGGGACAATATCTAAATTCTATTTGGCATGTTCTCAAATACCCTTCAGAATCAGCATGGCAAATATTGTACTTATAGTTTTTCCTTCTAATTTTTTTTCTCTTCCTACAGTTCCCATCTTAGTTAATAGTAATGTAACTATCTATTGTTGCATAACAAATTATACCCGTAATCAATGGCTGAAAACAACAAAAATTATTTATTTTCCTCACAGGTTCTTTGCATCAGGAACTGCTGCTGGATTCTGGCTCAGTGTTTTTACGAGGTTTTGGTGAAGACGTTGTCCAAGCCTAGAGTGAACTGAAGGCTTTAACAGTATTGTTCGATCTGGTTCCAAGGTAGCTCACTTACACTGCTGGCAAATTAGTGTGGGCTATTTAGGGGAAGCTTCAGTTCTTCTTCCTGTGGAACAGTACCAGAATTGCTTTATTATTCTCATAGCATCTTATGTGGCTTCTTCTAGAGAAAAAAACTGTGAAAAAGGAAAATAAAAGGAAGTAGCAGAAGCAGGAGCAGGAGCAGGAGCAGGAGAAGAGGAAGAGGAAGAGGGAGAAGGGGGGAGGAGGAAGAGGCAAAGAAGAAGTGATCTAAGAGAGAGAGAGAGTCCAGGAGAGCTGTGCTCTTTACGAACTATCCTTCGAAACCACACAGAATCACTGTGTCACAATCTATTAATTAGAAAGTTTCCTCAAGCTCTGGTCTCTGCTCAAGGTAAGGCTACTTAGCCTCTGCCTTGGGAAGAGAAGATTCTCAAAATTTGCAAAACATTTTGAAACTTACGATAGATAAGCTCCAGTGAATCCTCCTAATGCTCACCTGCAAAAGTTTCTATAAATCCCTTCCTATTCATCTCTTTTGTCTTTATCCTACTTCAGGTTACTTCATATATACATATATATATATATATATATATATATATATATATATATTTTATTTTATTTTATGTTTTTGAGATGAGGTCTCACTATGTAGTTCAGCCTGGTGTTGAACTTACTATGTAGTCCAGGTTGACCTCAAACTCACAGCAGTCCTCCTTGAACCTCTGAATATGCGGATAGCCAGGTGCAAATTAGTTCTTAATTTATGTGTCATATTCTATCTGTCTTGAGTTTCTTAAATATCTCCACAGCACAGGAGAGGAATCTTACTAAATCTGACCATGTCACTCTGTCCCTTAGAACACATAATTTATCCTTTATGATACAAGAATAAACCACAATCCCCTTAACCTGAGACAGCCCTTCATGTCTCAGAACTATGACTCTGAATACAAAATTTTCCTTTCTCTGATATAAACCTTATTTTATGTTAAACTTTTGTAATGTTCAGATATATAATAATACTTTAGATGCTCCTGTCCTCCATGTAGTAGATACCACTTATTTTATATTGAACTCTTGTAATTCCTTGCATATATGATACCTTAGATATTACCATATGCTTTATACCAAGCTTTTTCAACAAAGGCATCACTTGTAAATATCTTTCTCTTTGGAGGCTGTGTTGTCTCAATGACTAGTAATTTCTCTTGTAACAATAGGCATGATTTATTCAAATAAAATTTATTTATAAAAATAGGTATTTTGATGGAATTGGCCCATGGGCCATAACTTTCTAACACCTGCTTTATAATAACCTCCCTTGAATAACATGCCTATCATTTTGGCTTGTTAATTTTTATGATTGATACTTTAACAATCATTTTAGGTGTTGCCCCTGCATAAATTTTTCAAAGTGCTCCTATGTTGGTTTAGGACCTTTGTCCTGTAGTCCCATGGTAGCTTCTGTGTACTATTAAAACATTTTCACTTGAAGCTGAAAATGTCAACTTTCTGAAAATCATTTGCATTAAACTGGCAGGTCTTTTTTATTTTTGAAATTTCATTGCCACTCATAGCTCTTAGCCAGTGTATTTAACTGAACTGATTTCAGAACTAATGCACAGTAGACTTACAGGAAAATATTATACAGAAAGAAATTATATAATGGAAAACTATGCTTTTGTCAAATACAGTGTTTCATTTTTATTTTTTCTTGAACATAATCTGAGGATATTCCCTTTTTTACAAAGTAGTGCACATTTGCTGCACATAATGATTACATTCATTGTGGACAGTTGGTACATGGATATGAACAATGCAGTTTCTTTTCCATCCCTTCCCCCTCTCCCTCCCTTCCTTCTATTCCTTGGTCCCTTTTCCATTTGCAGAAGATTTCCTTGTACCTATTATCTATCTTTTGTTTTATATAAATAAAATTAATGGAATATGAGTACTTTTGAGGGGCAAATCCAGAGTTGAAGGTATGGAACATTTCCTACCTGTGATTTTCTGTTAAAAGCAAAACACTCTCCCAGGGAGTATGATATATACTAGTAAGTTTTGACTAGTTTTAGCATCTGCTTATTGGAATTACATGTAGGTGTGTGTGTGTGTGTGTGTGTGTGTGTGTGTGTGTGGTGTCTACACACCCAAGTGTCTAGAGAGATTCACATTCAACAGAGGTATAATGGTAGTGTTCCATTATTCCTGTATTACAACTGGCGACTCTAACATATAGTCAGAGTGAAAATCAGTGAATTATTTATATCTAGTAGTGTAAGTCAGATATATCAAACTGGACAAAGTATTTTAGATATGACATGGTGATGGAAAAATTTTAGTAGAAATCACCTTATAGTGGCCTTTGGATATATCATGTTAAGTGATTATATGACCTTAATTGAACTTTCCCTGGGTTTTCTCATCATTACAGTGATATTATTAGGAGACTAAATTATTCACAATTCTTTTAGTTTGTTTATGATTCTGGAGATCAAATCTTGAGCCTTGTACACACCAGCCAAAGACATGACCACTGTGCTATATCTGCTGCCCTATATCATACTTCTACTGTTACCTCCCAATTAATGTATCTTTACAGAAATGTTGCTAAATTTTGATCAAAATGCATTGTGCAGTTGTGTACATTTGCATAAATAACACAAAAGTTAATGTGTTAAAAAAGTAACAACTATACTCATAAACATTCACCTTGTGCAGGATTTAGGACTATTTTGCTCTAGACAATAAGCTAGGACAGGAGTGGTTCAAGTTTGAATTGGTAATAACAGAAAGCTCACTTATGTTAGGTGGGGATTTGGTTCAATAGGAAACTGCTTATATAACATGCTGAGGTTATGGGTTTGATCCTCAGGATTGCAAAAATAATTGTTTTAAAAGCTCACTTATTTACAGATCTTATGGTTAATGCTTTCAGTTAGCTGAGAAGATTCAAACATCTGTGGCTGCAACCAGAAGTCATATTCATTGCCTTTTCTGTATGGCTGCTTGACTTACAGCATAGCTGTTCACTCCCAAGGTCAAGCATTCCCAAAGCAAAGCACTCATGCAGAAACGCTTTCGTCATTCACGACTTCATGCCAGAAGACAGGAAGCATTGCTGCAGATCCATTATATTTTTCAAAGCAGCATAAAGAGCGTCCCAATTTTAGGTGATTAGAGAGTGGGAATTTTTTTTGGAAGAATATACAGCATAAGAAATATTCTTGAAACTATTTTTTGATACAGTTACTACAGTATAGAGTTACAATAATAAACCTAATATTAATACAATAAGATTTGTGAGACAGTATATAGAGTTGAGTGGATTTTTACAAAACACTAAAGTGAACCCAACTTGCTCAATTTCTGAAAAAGGTACCGTCATGTTACTCTAGTAAGTCACACAAAAAAAGCATCTGCATTTAACACTATAAATGAGAATTTCACCCCCTATTTAAAGAAGCAAAGCAAGGGAAGTGATAAGTTGTACTCCAAGAGTACTGTTAGTGACACACTGCAGAAGAAAGTATAAGAAAATTCGTGGTGAGATTCTTTGTTGCCTCCCTCCTTATTTCTTTCCCCCTTTTTCTGTTAGGGTGTCTCAGATTTTAACTCCACACATGACCTAATGGAATGAAGACTCCTCTTCCAAGTCTCCTTTATAGCTTTGGGAAGCGATCTGATAAAGTACTGCTGTGTGCAATATCTGGATAGTAGTTTCAAAGGTTGTGAAATATACCTCCCTTTGCCTACTCTGTCTTTCAGTCTTTTTTTCTGGAGTGTTAGCCATGCCTCCAGAATTTCAGCTTAAGACGTGAAGCAAAAGACTAGCTGGATCTCTGTTGGATGTAAAGTCACTGTTCCAACAAAGAATTGTCCTCCTCTCCCATAGACTTCATTCACATGAGAAAATTCAAGATTGCATATTAATATCTCAATTTCAGTCATATTGAATAAAATCTATCCTAACCAATTCAGAATTCTGACATTATTTCTACTTGTGACTGCTGCCTCGCAATTACTGCATGATTTTGGTGTTCGTATATGCCACCAATACTGGCAGTATTAATGACATCCTTAATCGGCCCAAAATGTATGTCACATTCTTACTATGTCTCCAACTACTGTATATATATTTGAGGTCTTTGATTGTTCTATATACTCTGAAAAATTAAATACACTTTATAATGATGAGTAATTTGTTCTATTAAATGATAAAGGTATTTTTCTATTACGTAAAACGAAAATAGACTCATAACATTTGGGGGAAAACCATATGAGATAGTACATAAAGCATGTTGCGTGATTAAATTAAAGTAAGACATAATTGCTATTGTTTTTGTAATGATGGCAGTGGAGGTGATGCTTCACTACTTTTCAATAGTAATTTATTCTTAATTGATTTCATGGTGATTATAAATATCAGGGAGATATATACTTTCATAACAGGAGCAATGATGACTGTGATCATGATTATACCTCTGCTTTTTTATCTCTTCCGGATATCATCTTCAGCAAGTAAGGCCACAGTTAGCCAAGGGGCAGGCACCTACTTCAGGGTGGTTCACGCCCATGAGGTGGGTCTGAGTAGCTCATGCTCACGACTGCATTGATTGGGCGCCAAGCAGACGTATGCATGTAAACCACAAAATACAACAGAAAGCTACCCAGAGATTCTTTTTTAAAAAGAACATGGGATAAAAGATCATAATTGTGTACACATAACCAAGCTCTGAGAGCCACAATTGCCCCTGATGGGAAAAGCCCAGAAACAGCCAGACAGATTGATACTGTGTGTAGATAGCTTCAGAAGTATGGGAATACAGAAGACAGGCAGCAGTAGGGGGGGGGGGCTGCTCACCTTTAATATTTATCAAGTCAAAGTTCCAAATATTTTTTAAAGTCAGGTTCACTGTAACTTTCCCAACTGCATGCGTCAAAATCTTTTCCTATTATGCTCGAACAGCATGCGCTGAATTTCCAATTCATAATTAAATGAGTCTCTGCTATGTTGATGAATTAGATTAGATGGACAGAACTATAGAAAAACGCTGTATATATTATACTATTTGAATAGAAAGGGTCTCTGCAATGTGGTGATGTGGTGATTGTATCCTGTGTGTATAAGAATAGATGACACACACAGTAAAAACATGTTTCCTTTTCCCAATTTTAATCTTTAGATTTTATCGTATTTTCTAATATCTACTTATTTAAGTAGTTGAAATCTGCACATGTAAGCCATGCATTTTAATTTCAATAAATTTATCCAAAATCTCTATTTGCATAATAAACAGCAGTCTACAAGGCTATTAAATGCAAGTTAGACACCAGGTAATTCTGAGAATGTATTCATATTTCCTGTAAGGCTCGTACAATAAGCATACTGCTTGGCTTTGAAGATCAAAGTCATTTTTATATCCGTTCATTATAATCCTTTATTTTCCCCACAAAACATAATTTAAAAAATTATAAATCATTTTACTTAAAAACTTTTAAAATATTTTAAAATTATTTCATATAACTCAAGGTAAGTTTTTTAAATTACTGAATAGGTCATTCCTTAAAATGAATTGATACAACTATCACAAAAACAGTCTCATAGATCAGAGGAGGAGAATATTAACTTGAAAGCTTTCACGTAGGTATTTCATGAGTGAAATTTCAGGTATCAACATGTTTGTCAATAATTTTTGTTAATGTATCTGACCATTTTTTTAAAAGGAAGACTAGCTTGCATGCATGTAATTCTATTCCTTTGGAGATCTGTGTGTGTCTCTCTTTGTGTATATATATTTAGGTAAATATAACTATGATATACATATTTAGGTACATATAACTATAAAATGTACATTTATTTCTCTTAACACTATTAACTGTTGTATAAAATAGCAAGTGACATATTACTTAATATTCCTGAATTAAGTAAATCATGACCTTATCATTTAAAATAAAATTAGTTGCACCCGACTGACAAACCTGATATTTGTTACTCCCAAATTGATTCTGCTTAGTCTACTTAACCAGTTGGATACAGTGCCATCAAATTAGCAGTAAAACATCCAAAGTGTCCACTGAGATTGTTACCACATAAGCACTTTTTCCTACTGTCCCATGGCAAGACCTAGCTAAGAAATCCCAAGAGGTACCTGTGTTCATCTCTTTTTCCATTTCACCCTTTCCTCACTCTCTACTCTTTCCACGTCCTCCCTCATACTCTTGCAGTCTGTATTTGCCTTCCTCTGCTGTTTCCTAGTCTGTGGAAGCAAATGAATAGAGTTCTAGCCAGTAGCTGCCTTGGGAAGCATTTTGTGGTGGCTGCAGGCTGATTATTTAGAGTACTCTGCATGAGTTTTTGCTGCACCCAGTGTTGCTTTCATTTCTGGATTTCCACTTCTCAGTTCCCAGGGATATGCTGTCATGCCTGCTACAAAATGGACCCTCTTTTCCATTCCCCAAGAGCTTAGAGCAAAAGAATAATTCCTCCTTATTAAGAAAAACCAAATAAACCATAATAAAATATAAGGGACTATTTCATGAAACCCTGAATGGTTTCTCTGTTTTAATTGGCATGAGAAAAACAAATGGTTTCTGCCTTGATGAAGGCTATAAATGCATGGAAATGTACATAAGCCAGGGTTTCTGGTTTGAAATGCAAAACACCAGTCATTGCAACACATGCTGGATATAAATATAAGTACCAAAATACACGTTTTAGGAAGTTCTTAATTGCTTTTCCTTCACTCTGAGCATTAACAGCTTAATCTTCAGTAAGAGACACAGGTAAGCAGTTGGAATTTCAATGCAGTAGATTTAAAATGGAATCCAATTACTATGCTAAATTCTAGCATCATTAAGATGGAAACATGTCATCGTGCAATACAAAGCCAAACACCACCTCATGGTATTTATGAGGATCTATGCTTCTGGAAACTGTATAAAAAAGTGTATTTTGGAGTTCTATAATATTAATTCACAGTCTCTCTACTTCAAGAAAATTAGAAAATGATAGTTTTGACTTCAAAATTTACTATATATGATCATTTCTTCTATTATATATTAAAGAATATATAGTTATTATTGTGTAGATTTTAAAAACTGGTATAAGTATTTTGATGGGACAATTCATCTAAAGTAAAAGATTTGTGAGAGACAGTGAAATTTTCATCTCAACTGGCAAATAGCCAAATGATTTCTGATAAGTCTTCCAAGATTTCTAAGGGAGTTGAAGTAAAATCAGTGAAAAAGTAAGTCAACAAATGGAACTTTGGTAAAATAGATAAGAGGTAAAAAGATAAATACAGGTGTAAAACCAGGATAAAGCACCTAGAAGCAGAGTATCCTCTGAAGATGAGCTTCTATGTAGTTTGACACAAAGCAAAAATGAGGCAATACAATATTGGAAGTTGTTTTCATATTATTACTCCTTTTCCAAAATATTCTTCAAAAATGATTTCATGATCAATATGTTGGAAAGTACGTACTTTTGTCTCCCCATTACAGATTTGGAATGTAAACTATCATGTTATTTATTTTGAGAACTCCAGGAAGGGTTTACTCTTTGTTCCTAGTGAAATAAACTCAAATTATTTAAACAGAAGAGAAGCCATTTGGAAGCAGGCTACAAGCTAGCCGTGTTATGCCAGCAAGTGTATCTGGATCCTACAGCGACTAATATTTAGCAGTTTTAGTGTCTTATTTCCACCGTTCAACACTGACAATCTGAACACTTTCTTTCTATTTCACAATGGGAAGGGGAACTAAGGAAGGAGGAGGGGGAAAGCAAGAAAGGGAAAAGAATAAACAGGAGAAAAGAAGGAAAAATAGAAACAAAGCTTTGTAAATAAAGAGAAGAGTGTTTAAAGGGAGGTAGGGGGGTGGGAAATAAAAGAATCAAGATATATCATGTACAGACACTAGTTCCTTATGATGAATTGTGTTTACCTAAAATGTGCAAATAAATTTAATTAGAAAACAATACAAAACAAAAGTGGAGCTTCAACTCAGAAAAAAAAATACTGACAATCTGACTGACCCAGCTTAGAAGAAGTACACACATCTTTTTTAAACAAGTCCAGATTCACATGACTTGATGCTGAATCTTATTTCATAAACTCAAAAGATCAAGAGGTACCTGTCACATTAAAGCCCTATGCTTCAATATTTCTCATGGTTAACAACTTTACTCCCTGTCTTCTTATGATTAGGACTATTTTTTTCATCTTCTGCAATGAAAGTTTTTATACATTTTTTTTCTCATTGCCCCACTTTAGAAATAATTTATTTTCATATCCTTGAAATCTGATTCCTCTCCACAAAATAACATTGAATCATTTAGGTCAACAATGATCTTCACGTCTTATTTTTAGAACAATCTCTTGTTAGTGTTTGATAGAGTTGCTGATTCTTGATCATTTATTTTCATCTTATCATGACCTCATCCATCTTATTTTCTTCTTTAAAGTGCTCTTTATTTTCTGTCCTACCTTTAAGTGCTGAAAAAAAGCAATGTCCCCTCTCTCTGAATTTTATGAATTCATTCATTCTCATTACTATTTGTTGATTACTGGAAAATCTTTAAGTTATTCTTTTCATTCCTTAGAGCTATATGTGTCATGTTACTTAACACTTTTAAATACCTGTTTGCTATTTCAAATTTAGAACTTTCACAGTGGTGCTCATGATTTTACTTGAGCTCTGTACCAACAAATAGTAGTGGCATCCATACAGTAGTTGGAGCTACTTGGAATCAACCCAGATTCATTTCCCACGCATGGAATTCAGTAATATCTTTTGTTTCCAAAGAAGTTATCAAAAAACTCCACGTCTCTTTATCCTGATACAGGAAATGTATGATTAATGTCTTGATCTAATGTTCATTAGTGCAAATAATTATTCTTCATTCTCCCTTTGATTCTACTTGAATGGTAGTAGAGAGGTTGATCTCTATGCTTCTGTGATTCATTCAATCCTAAAAATAAGAGGCAACATGTAGATTTTGTCATATTTAGCTACCAAATCCTAGCTTGTGGTCAGAGTCTTCTTAAATCTTTGATATCAGATTAAAAACCTTTTTCCTATTTTACCAGATCACCCAAACTACCAGCTTTCCCTGTTGGAGTAAGCACTTATTTCTAGACAACAACTAGTAACTGAGATTCATATATATAGACAAAATGCAATAGCACTTGCCCCAGTTGCTTGTCAAGTATTTGTCTTTTGTGTTTCCCATTCACCTTCCACCTGATTGTGACATCAGGCCCCTTTCCCTTCTCTAATCTCCTTATGATATTTTTCTACTCCTTCTTACTCTTAGTAAAATCTCTTAAAGATCTTTAAGTTTTGACACTTTTGATTGCACAAGATTGTTTCTATAGGATAAAGTGTAAGCTCTTGGCACAATATATTTCTATTGAGGGGTCTTGAACATAGAGATTCTGTAAAATTAGAGTTTACAGCCTTAGGAATAAAAAAAAACTCATAAAAATATATTTAGAAAATAATCTAAAGCTGTCAGTGTTTGAAAAAGAAGTTTTTGCATCCATCCATAGACTTGAAATCATGTATTGTCCTAATCTCAAATATAACAAATGGCAGGGTGGACACAGAAAAGGAGAGCAAGATATGACATCTGGGAAGCATAGGTAATATGAGGAGAGTTTCTTGAACACAGGTGGTGTCTGAGTACCAATATCATAAAACTTATATGGTCTGTGGCCTTTTACATAGAAAGCAAAGTGAACCTGAAATGGACACATATATTATTCAGAAAAATAAGTGTTTTCATGCACTAAACTAAAATCAAAATGGATCAAAGAACTTAAAATAGAAATTTTATGCTGGAAGATAAAGTAAATAATACTCTTGAAGTCATAGACATAGGCAAGGACTTTCTGAACAGAACCCTTGTTCTGTAGGAAATAGTCTGAAGAATCAATGGATGGGCTCATAGAAAATTAAAAGTCTTCTATACAGAAAAAAAAAAAAATGAAAAAGAACCAACAGAGTGAAAAGCCAACCTACAGAATGGGAAAAAATTTCACCACCTATTTCTCAGAGAGAGAGAGAACACAAATATTTAGAATATAGAAAGAACTAAAAAAATAGAACCTTCAAAACAAAAGACACAGTTAAAAAATGGGAAAGGGTAATCACTAGATAATTCACAAAAGAAATATAAATGAGCAATATACACATGAAGAAATGTTGAACATCACTGTGCATTATAGAAATGGAAATTAAAACAACACAGGTTCTTTCTCACCCCAGGAAAAATGGCCATCATTAAGAAATCAAAAGATGACAAATACTGATGAAGCTGTAGGAAGAAAGGCTCCCTTCTAAATTGTTGGTGGGAGTGTTAATTGTAGCAACCACTGTGGAAATCAGTATGGACATTCCTCAAAAACTAAAACTAGAAATTCCATTTGAAGTGGTCATTTTCCTTCTAGATATCTTCCCCCAAATGTTAAAGACATTATATTACGGTGATACTTGCATACCTGTGTTTATAGTAGCTCGATTCATAATAGCTAAATCTTGGAAGTAGCCTGTATTTCCATCAAAAGATGAAGTGATAAAAAATGATATTTACAGAAAATTGAATATTCTATCATAAAAGAGATAAACTTGAGTTTTTAGTAGAAAAGTTGATGCACCTTGAGCCTCTAGTATTAAGTGAAACAAATCAGATGCACAAGCTTAGATACCACACGGCTCTATAGTCTCTTGCCAGGGCTTTGTATTCCCTTATATGAGAAATAAAAAATATAAGTAAAGAACAAAATAAAAGATTGGGAGATAGATGTTTCTCAAATGAAAGAGGATGAAGAGTCAGAGAAAGGGGATCAGAAGGGAGGGAAAGGGGATGAAAAAGGAATGAATCTCTGTTATCTACAGATAGCAACTCCTCCTAAGGAGTGCACACACTATGGACTATAGCTATCTACTAATAATCCAAAAATCATAGTTTAAAAAAATTGCCCAAATATATAACAACTGTGGCTCAGTAATTCTGTGTGCTTACATTCCAAAACAGTGATTGAAAGGACAAGTCACATGAACATAGAGTTAAGGTTTTCCGCTCATTGCAGTCCATAGGTTATGTCGCCAAGCTCCATGGAACTGCAAAGGATCATGTGCTGCATGGTAATTTATAGCTTCCATTGCTTCAAAAAACCTGTAAAGTCCTAAAAGAAAATACCTGATCCTGAATAGGCAGGGACTACTTTTCAACTGACACCTTGAATGTTTTTAGATTCATGTGAGTTTGTATGCACTCCTAAAAAGGAATAATCAAGGACAGAGATGTTGAAAAACCTCAGAGAACTGATTGGACATCTCTATGCTCTTCAAAAGTGGTTTCCATGAAATCTTTATACTGCTCTTAATATTTTGTCAATAATTTCAGAATCGATATTCATAAATAGGATTAACTTTTGAAATACCAACCTGATTTTATATGTTGTCTTAAATAAGTGTTTATTATTCATCAAATTTGTCTTGACTTTTCTTGAAATGTAGTAGAGTTACTCTAAAATAATTACATTTTTCCAAGCTTGACATCCAACGAAGACTTACAAACTGTTACAAATGCATTTTTAGTTTTCCTTCATATTGTATCTGTTAAGTTCTCAGTGGAATATATATATATTATATATATATATATATATATAATATATATATATTTCATTTTCTAAGAAGCTTGAAGGTAAACAACAAAAATTTAGAAAATCTAAATAAAAATGAGATTTTAGATTTTAGTGCTTAAGAAAAATTGTACACCTCAAGAACTATGTGACTTAATTTGGTATAGAAATTGAAGAGCAATGTAACTGGTTGAAAAAGTTTCTTGAAGGCAGTCAGCACACATAAACTGAGATGGATAAGTAAGGCAGTTATGCATATTATTTCAAAAAGAAAAGAAATTGCTGCATTTTTAGGTATCTTTTTGTGACTATAACTCATTCAAGATGTTTCCAGGGCTTTGTATTTCTGTTCATCATTGACTTGACTTAAAAAGTTACAGAGCTCCTGAGAATTTTCTCTGGGATTAGGTTACTATGTGGGGTTGAGGAAGGCAGGTGCTAAACTAGGGAATGGCACCACTTTTCATTTGTTCTTCACTTCTACACAGGTTTTATATAACACAATTTTGTCCTGTTGGTCCTCAAAGAACATGGGTATCTAATTGGGCTTTTGATAACCTCCTTTATGTTATATGTTTAGGAGTAGAGAAAAGAGCATGGTATTTTCACACTTTTGAGGAGACTGTAGATGTAAGCTTTAGGACCAGTCAACTTTACCTACCTTTGTGATCTTTGCTCGGATGCTGAATAGGAGTAAATTTTACCTCACACGTTTCATGATCACTGAAAGGAGAAAACATGGCACCAGGATGGCCTCAGTTGAAACCCAGAAATCCAATTTTTGCAACAATACTTGATTTTATGTCAGTGTTATGTAGTGAGAGTGACTTCATGGAGTCGCCAAGGTAAACTCTCTAGAGTCATATTATTGGGAAAAAATAAACACGTGCTAAATGTGATTTTTTTCTCTCATTCATTTTCATTAGAAGGAATTTGACACAATTAAAGTACAATTGCTACAGAAGTGCTGTAAAAAAGTGACAGAATTTTGATTATGTACAATGGTAAGAAACATAATTTCTGGTTCATACAGTAGGTATTCGGATATGAAGAAGTTCCAGATTAAGCACTGTACCATATATTTGCAAACCTTTGGTGTAGAAAAATACTCCAACTTTTAGGGTCACTAAGCCTCCTCCACACACGATGGAAAATTGGTATCCAAATGCATTCCCATTAAAACAACCACAAGCACAATACAGGCCTGTGTTGTTTGACACAATCTTCCATTTGCCGGACTACTGAGAAGATGTGTGAGTTCTTGAGAACAATAGTGAGCAGAACTACTGATCTACAGGGAAAGGAAGGGCTTGTTGCCAAATCATGGGCAAACATTAATGAATACTTATTGAGTCCAATTTTCTTTGGGGCTTCTTCCTGCAAATACAGCTTTTATGTTATATATTGTCTTTTAAGTAAAGGAAGAAAATTTACAATTCAATTTACAAAAATAATTCTGCTGTATGAATTCTTACTCATGATTTTGATGCTGTCCATTTTATGTCAGTCACTAATTTACTGAAATCTTGCTATGTTAAATATTACTCTCTCTCTTTCTGTCTCTCTGTCTCTCTTTCTCTCTCCTTTCAAAATACTTCTCAGCAGTGTTTATCCTGTACCTCAGTGCTTAGCTCTACTTTACATATTTAGTACCTTTAATCTTCTATACAAATTAATCAGTCTAAAATTTATTTCAGTGGGAAAGGTGCTTGACTCTGACCTACCACTTGAAGAACTTTTGGAGCTAAGTGTCATCTAAATATAATCCAAGAGAAATAGGTTAGACTTTGCATAAAAGAAGAGTCATTAAATTGGCTTCAATGTGGATACAGGGTATGTTACATATATTTCTTTCTCATATGTAGTTTCATGCGGTGTATTCATCTCAGACAAAGAGTGGGAGCTAGCTTTACCATACAACTGACTTAGTTGCCTTATATGTTGCTGTATGAATATGTCTTCCGTGTAAAAGAATGACCTTAGTGAATTTTGTACTACACGAGGAGATAGACAAAAATTTCTATTCTTAAAGGGCCAGAATATGTTCCCAAATCTCCTCTGATTCTGTCAAATAAAAATGGATGTAAACGTGTGTTACACTTGAAGGATCCAAGCCCATACTTTGTACAAAGGAAAAAGGAGTTTAAAGATCATCCCCAACTTTTCTTTCTATAAAAAGCTAGGACAGATTGATCATGTGAAATAAAATAAGACAAGCCTTTCAGTTATATGAAGTAATGAAGAAAAAGGGATATGCTATTAAGTGAGTTATCTGTAAGTGTTTGGAGTATTTTTATTATTTTAAATCCTGCCATAAAGTTTACATCTATACTAAAATGACTGTTAAAAATAGGTGAACTTCTTATAGGAAAAGTATGTTAAATGAGATGAAGTTTATTTATCACGTTTGGCAGAATTTTTTCACAGCCATTTGAACAAAAATATTTCCTAGTCTAGTACTAATAATATTCTCTCAATCTATATTTTGAAACTATCCAAATATTTCCTTAATATTTATAGCATTGTAATTTCTCTTATTTTCTACCATTATTTTATATAAATTTCTCTAGTATGTCACTTCAACTGCTAAACTTAAATATGAGATTTTTTTTAACCCCCCTGTACTACAACTGGAGAACAGGGGAAAACAAAGAAAACCTAAAAATATTTCTATTAGAAATTAAAGAAAAACGCAAGCATTTTTTAAAAACTTAGTTCCTTTGAATGAGCAACATAAAAGATGATACTTGATTCCTTTATTAGAGGACTAATTATTATCATTATTGTCTTGAGTTCTCTCTCTCTCTCTCTCATTTCCCTGGTTTTATTACTCTTTCTTTTGCTGTGGAAGTCAAACATACAGAAAAATCATGCAGACCTCTATTACCATAACATGCATTTCTGAAATTATCTTTCACAAACCATTTTAATTGGTAATGTAAACAGAAGAGCAGCTTCTATTTTAATGACTATAGCAGTTAACCACAGCAATATCTTAATAAAAATCTTAGAAAGTAAATATTTCAGTACTTGCTATGTGTTATTGACTAAATATAATTCAAAACAAAAGTACCATTATTTATTTGCTTTCTCTTCTCTTGGGATGAACAGAAAATTCTTATTTAATGCATGGACCCTTTCTTAAGCAGTATTTTAGCCAGTGTGGCACTTGAGAGAATTTAGGCAAAAACTTTTCAAATTGCAAAGTATAGCACTCTTGTGCCTAAATTATTTTTTGTTTGCATTGGTAGTTTAAAATCACTGTTTTAGTGCTCTCTCTCACTCTCTCTCTGTTTCTTGAGCCAGAGTTTCATTCTGTAGTTCATGCTGGCCTTGAGCTCACTATGTATCCCAGGCTGGACTCAAACTCATGGCAATCCTCCTGCCTCAGCCTCCCAAGTGATGGGATTACAGGAATGTACCACCATGCCCAGTTCTTTTTCTACTACTTTTTAAGCCTCTTCTGGAGATCTGTGATTCATAGATATAAATGGAAAGGAGGATATAACAAGGAAACTGTATCTTTAAGATCATTCTGAAACTGTAGTCCCATCTAGCTTTGGGAGCCGAAGAATTAGACATTTTTACCTTTTTTCTCCATGGATCTAATCTTATCCCAATTATTTAGGCAAACTTTTAGAAATTTTTGTAGTTATTTTTCCAAATGATACAGCCGTAGGCATGTTTTTCTATTGGTTCTGTTTCTGTGCGAAGGAGTCAAATGCCAGAAAAGCTCCACCTCTCATTGCTTTTCCAGGGTGTAGAGCTAAACCAGGTAGTAAAACATTTTCAGGATCCTCCTCAATATCCTTATCTGCAATATTCTCCATATCCAATAACTCTTCAGTATCCTCCTATTATTCTCAGAATAAAGTAAAATTATTTGTTATTTTTATTACCTGCCAAATTTTGTATGGTCTAGCTCACACCTACTCTTTCTTGAATGAATGAAAGCAGATAAACACAAAGTATGAAGTCTGTGTATTTAAAGATCTCTTTAAATCCTGGTAATTGATTATATGTATAGTTAAATAAGCCATAGTGACAGAGCTTGGAATTCATTGAGGAATGAAAAAGGAATTAGCTTTAACTGAGTACTAAATGCCAGAAAATTTTGTTTACACTTTAACAGTGTGAAGTAGGCAATATCGTTCCCATTTTTCAGCTGAGTCAGGATAGCATCAGAATAACTGGGTGATTTCCCAAGTTAGCAAGTTGCTAAATAGAAGAACATTAATTCTCACTTAGAAAAGTATGCGGTGCCTAGAGCTATAATATTGAATGATATCAGCATATATGTGTACTAACTGCTTATAGCACAAAGTTTTCATTCACTGATTATATCTTTCATCAAACACTTTCTAGGTGCCAATTGTCTGCTTGGTATTCTTCAAGATGCTAGGGTCAGTGTTTTAACAATACCCAGAAATGGCCCTTGCTGCCTGGAAGAATATAATATAGTGAGATGCCAGACATTTAATGAATAACTATGAGATTGACTGTATGTAGCATAGAATTACTTAGTATAAAACATTCTCTGAAAGAATGAAATACAATTCAATCAAAGTCTACTAACATATTTGAAAAGGAACTGAGGCTGAGGGCCCAGGAATGTTTTTCTTGGAATGGTAATAATGAATCCCTAAAGAATGAATAAAATTGATTTTAAAAATAGAAAATCAGGTAGCATTGTTTTCAGAAAGTGTACAACTTTTGCAAGACCCTCAGCGAATCTTTGGGGAATACCACAGAAGGAGGGAGAGAGTGTAAAAGATGGGTAGGATGAACACAGGGATAATATGTAGAGCCCTGTAGGCCATGAAGAAATATATTTCCAGATAAAAAGAATTAGATCTTCTAGTAATGAAGCATTTGTTAATACTGAAGATAGCAATAGAGTTGGTATAAAGTAGTAAGGCTTTTGTACACTGGTTCTGAACACATAATGAAGGAAATAAACGTGTCAATCATTTCATTTATTTCTTGATAAATTACATATAATATTGAATCATTTACATTCATAATTCCTCTTTAAAGAAAATTATAAGAAAAAACAACTCATATATCTCTGATGTAAGTTAAAAAGCCATGACCTTTATAGACATAGGAAAAATTTGCTAAATCCGAAGGAAGCTGCGATGTAGTGAGTGGTAGTCAAGAGCTAGAATAAGGTTCCTGAAAAAGGTGCTAGTCGAGCAATGTTTTAAAAGATGAATAGTAATAGAACTTTCAGAAATCACTGAGAATGGCTTTCCAGTGTGGCATACAGTAAGTCCTGGAGGAGAGGAGGGATTAATGGGGAAGGTGTAAAGATGAACTTGTGATAGTTTATACAGTATCTTGAAAAACGGACTATTTGGAATTTCTCCTGACAGATAATATGGTCATTACTAAGGGAAGACAGGCCAACTTATACATAGTTGAGGTGCAGCCATGACAGTCTTCCTGGGAGCACTCACCTGAAATAAGCTGCATGAAATTCCTCCGTGGAAACAGGAAGCAGCCTTGTTGCTACGAGAATGGTTTTAAGGAATATGTTTTAAACTGTGGATCCAGCTGTTGGGGGAAGTGAGTCCCTGCTTTCATCAGCCAGTCTACAAACCTAAGATATGAAAAATGTAAGTAGGCAGGGAGCGCTGGCATGTCTCAAGGCTTTTTCCCATTAAGGCATCTACCACACTGTAGCACGTTACCCACTTTGTAAAAGTTTGAGATCCACCATGAGCCATTAAGGCTACTGCATTTTTTGCCTCCCTTTATGTCATGCTTGTATCATTCAGGCAGAAAGGTAGCGACTCCACAGAGAGGGGAATCTGGATTCTGAGAGCTGTTTCTCATGTATTCTGAATCTTAACCACTCCCTCCAGGGTTTACCCCTGCTTTCCTTGTTGGAGTGTTCATTGTGGTTTTGAGGAAATTTTAAAATATTTTTGCCAATGTTATTGTAAGAGTTTAGCACTTTGATCTGATCACATTCTTCCAGGTCACAGGGTCTCTGGTTTTGCTGGTACTCTGGTTTTGCTCTGATGCCCTGAGATTCCTGAGAGATACAGATGAATTTAATCAGCAAGTCTGCTCTCTCCCCTTTCAGACTTTGCAAAGCGGAGCCATGAAGGCTCTCTCTATTCAAATGATAGCTTTAGATCTACTACTTGTTTCTTTGTGTCCAACTTCTATTGCTCCTTTTATTTCAAACATATTTTTAGTTTGTCATTTTCTTAATAGCTTTTGAAATATTTCTAAAGTCTGGGAACTGTTTCTTAATTTTTGCCTCATGGACACTCAAAGAGTGTTTTAATGCTGTGGTTAAAAAAATGTGGAAAAAATCTTCCAAGGAACAATTACTACTTCTTGCCCTAAAACTCCTCAGTGTTTGAGTTGAACAGACACCCACCCACCCATACCTTTTATTTTTTTCAGGTCTACTATATCTTTTTCATGACACAACTTTTTGCTTATATTTAGCACATAAAACATTCCAGAAGAATTAAATATGGTCCCAAACAAGAGGCCTTGCTGTCTTGGGGAGTCCAGATGGGGAGGAATGAGGAGTCCCTTTTGTTTGAAGTCAGTTGCTCCCTGGGGTCACTTACTGGCTCCATCTGCAATTGCTTCTTTTTACTAAGTGCCTCCCTATGTGATCAAAACAGCCTGTTTTTCACACAACTGGAAAATGTGAATGCTTATGTGCTTAACTTTGCCTTTTGTGTGTTGTGTGTGTGTGTGTGTGTGTGCGCGCGTTGTGTTCTTATAGTCTCACATTGGGTTTCATTCATCCATTCGGTTAACATTTAAGGCTCACCCTTGGGGTCTGGCATCATCTTGGCTGTGGAAGAAATGGAGTGCTGGGGGGTCTTGTCAGACAGAGAGAGGACACAGGCCTGTGTTCAGCTTGGGAGGGACCTATTCTTTTTTGGCATCCAGGATAATGAACACCATTGAAGAGGGATACTCCCATGTACTTCAAAGGGTGTTTTGTGAATGCATGAGACTCCCTGAGAGGGCAGTCAGAAAGAAATAGGGCTAAGATTAGTCAGAGTGGGTGAAGCTGAATGTTTCAGAGAACAATTTCAATGTTAAAAATATCTCAACAGGAATAAACAAACAACATCAGCTGTGTCTTATTATATTGTCTGTGAAGTCTGTGGAGGGCAGGATGGGGAAAAGAAGGGAAATAAATACTGATTAATATTCGGAAGGCATAAGAGATTCATGATCTAAATAGAAACAAAAGCATTATTTCTGTGCTGCTGGTTTTGGAAGCAGCCAGATATAGGAGGCTGAGTTGTTATCTCCTCGTGCACTGATGGCCGTTAGAGAATAAGCAAAATCATTCTCAGAGTAGTTAGAAACTAACAAAATAACACATATTTTGTTGCTTTATGAAGTTAATTATAATTGAGGCCAATTGTTACAAAGAAAGAGGCATTACACTAAGAAAAAAGCAGTTTTTAAAGAAACTTGTTATGGTCAATTTTTTATTTTATAAAAATAAAATATTATTTTAACAAAAAAAGTGAAGCATAAATGGATATACAAAAGACTATAAAGAAAATAATTTGCCCAGATGTAAATATTATTGCATGCTTAGTAGAAATATATACTCCAAAGGCTTAAGATCAGTGCTAAGGTAAATGTGTAAAGTAGTTTCAATTTTTTTTTTTTTTTTACATAACCAGTGGTCAGTAGTTCTCTAAATTACATTTAGGTGTTTTAGCTTTCAGAAGACTCTCAGGTCTCTCATTTTGATGTAAGAAAATCTCATTTTCATATCTGCAAAAGATATTTTCCATGCTGGGTTCTCAAGAAGAACTAAAGCACTTTTTACATTTGTACACATTCCTTATGCTTTGTGCAAGATTTGGTTTGCATATTTTTGGTAGGAATGCTGATAGGACAATTTGATTTTTGGTATTTTGAAGAAAAGTAAATTAGGAACTGATGCAGAAACAAAACTTGTAGACAGAGAATGTTATTAATTTGTAAAAAGAGAAGAATTGAGAAATGGGAGCAAACCCAATAAGCAAACTCATAATTTGGTAAGCCTCAGTGTTACCGCAACTACTGCAACTCAGCCATATAAAATTTTACCTCCACAAACCACAGAGATTAGAATGAATATACTTGAAGCCACCCAAATTTGGAAGAGAGTCAAGTACATGCAGAGTAATTTTGAAATTCTGAAAACTTTGTCCCAAAGTTTGTGAATCAAGTCATTTCTAGGCACTGAAACAAAGCTGCAAGTGTTTGTCGTATCGGAATATATCAAGTTCATGGGAGTAAAAATCAAAACAATTTTTCATGTTAATGTCAAACATTTCCAAATACAGGAATGAATATATTTTGTTCATTGTATGAGTTCTAGAAATACAAGTCCTAAACCAATTTGATGTGTATATTTCCTGTCACAAACTACCACACACTTTAAGGGGCTTAAAGCAATATGTATTCTATCACATTCCTGGCATTGGAAAGTCCTAAATTAATATCACTGAGCAGGAAAATCAAGGTGTTAGCGTGGCTAATCTCCTTCCCCATACTCTAGGGGAGAATCCATTCCTTGACTCTTCCAACTCTGGGTGGCTGGTGACATTCCTTAGACTGTGTCCAGAGCACTCTAATTCTCAAAGCCAGCATCTTCAAGTTTCAATCTGCTTTTCACCTTCTCTTTTGTGTCTGTCTGTGTCAATTTCCTTTTGCCTCCATATTATAAAAACATATATGATTGCATGTAGGTGACACTGTCCAGTTTCATGTTTGCAGCTCAAGACCCTTACTTTATACACACTTGCCCAGAACCCATTTTTTCAATATAAAGTAACATAAAGTTATAGATATTAGCATATAATGTCAAGACAGGAGACCAGATTAATAAAATAATAGAAAAAGTTGATAATGATATTTACTTGACAATAACTGCTATCCTCATGGTATGATAGGAAGAAAAATTAAATGCAGTTGAGACAGATATGTTTCCTAGTGTCACAGAGCTTACCACTGTGTGTGGGCTGATAGTTTCCATTTTCCATGGAGAGACATTTCAAGAGATTAGGTGATGGTTGGTAAGGTGGAAGTTTAAAGAATACAGAGAAAAATGGAAATAGCTTTTGTGAGTATTAGGAGTATATGATAAAAGGCATTCCTACCATGTGTGGTAGAGACGAATATTCTTTATTGTACGTTTCTAGGTCTTCACCGTCTAATCCAGGTTCCACTTTTACTGCCTATCTCCCACAGAGCCACTTCCACACAATGACTTAATTGTCACATTTGATGAGTGTTTTATTTGGAATGAAGATTTAAATGCCAATTGAAAACCCTCTAAATCTCTCTTTTGCTATCAAAACAAATAAGAAATATTTCAGTCAGGATAATGGTGCGTGCCTGTAACCCCAGAATTCTGGAATATAGCTCAGTACAAAAGCCCTGAGTTCAATCACAGAGCTAAAGAAAAAAAAAATTGTGTGTCCACTCTGTCATTTTGCTTCTAAAGTTTTACATGGGAAAGAGGCCACAGTTTACAACCATGGACATAAACTCTGAAGCAGGAATATACCTTTACTTTGTGCTATTGAGAGGAAAATCAAGGTGTTAGCATGGCTAATCTCCTTCTCCTAATGACTCAAAACACGTTTGAGACATTACCTTGTGTTGTCCTATTCAGTATAATGGAGATGATTAGAGGCCAGGTTTATACTGGTCCTCATCAGTCAGGTGGTTCACTGTTCTTCGACCCAGCTCAGAAGCAGAGACAGTGTGACCTAGTGAGTAGTTAGCTTGTTCATTCAGCGTTGTGTGGCTGGGGCTGCAGGGAAGGAGGGAAATTGGGAAAGACAAGGCATGGTTAGGGGTCTTTATTCTGCCATTTGATATCGTCACTGAAACTAGTTCCTTTAATTAGTAACAATAAAAAAGTACCAACTAATTTGACAAATAAAATTTCCAAAATTTAAGCAGTTTTTTTTTTACTGTACTTGTCCTGTCCACAGTGAGAAAGCATTTTTATTTTGCATACATTTGCCTTAACAATGTACATCTTTATCTATAATATTAAGTGGAAAAAAGAAAACAGTATGTATTTGTTCCAAACATTGCGTAGTTGACATGTCCTTTGGTACTTTAAAACCACCTAAACTGGAAAAACAAGACTAGTTTACAAGTTTATTTTTTCATTTAGTGGTATTATATCCTATACGTAACAATTTTAGATTGCATGTTTCTTAACTAGTTTTAATAATTACCATAAAATCTTTCATAAATTCTCTTCCTATTCTTTAATTATTTTTAATTCCTATTATCGGTTGGCTGCAATAAATCATTCAGAAAATTTTCCCAGGAAGGTTCTTGGCTGATAGTACTTTCTTAACCCCTGATATCTGAGAATGTCTTCCAGTTGCCTTTGTACAGAAATAACTTGGAAGGGTATATCATTTTTGATCAACATTATTTTTTCTTAAAGCTGTAGATAATGTTCCATTGTCTTCTGGCATTTAGAATTGCAAAAGAAAAATCTGAGGTCAGCCTGACTTTTGCCCCTTTATCATTAAGTTGCCTTTTCTGTCTGGAGAGTTCCAAAAGTTTTCCTTTATCCTTTAAATTTAAAAGATACCAGGATATGAGTAAATGGGTGTTGCTTTTTTTTCATTTAAATTTAAGGGATCTTTGCAAGCTTTTTCCATTGTAAGCCTAGTTTACTCTCCCACTCTGGACAATTTTCTTCAGTGAACTCCTTAATTATTGTTTCACCCTTGTTTGCCTTGTCCGCCACTTCTGATATTCATTCCTATTAGACTACGTGGTGAGGCTCTCTACATCTTTTTCTCCTCTACTCTCTTTTTAAATTAAGATTATTGGAACAATTTAGATATATGTAAGGGTCATATCATTATAGGCAATTAGTCCCTGTATATATCTTAACTCCTTTTATTTTTTTCATACCACATGGATATATATATGTACCCATCTTTATAGCAGCACTGCTCATAATATCTAAATCTTGGAAACAACCCTAATGCCCATCAACAGATGAATGGATAAAAAGATATAGTTTTTTCTTATACAATCGAGTACTATTGCTTTAAAAGAGGATAAACGTGAGACATTTCTAGGTAAATGGATACATCTTGAGACCATACTCTGAAGTGAAATAAATTGGTCACACATGTGTAAATATTGCATGGTTTCTCTGGTGTGAAAAACTAAAAGTTTTAATAAGGACCAAAGTGTATAATACGTATAAATGAAATAGGAAGAAATGGTTCAAAAGAAATGGGAGCTAGGGATGGGGAAAGGGTAAAGGAAGGAAGGTAAAGGAAAATCAAACAATAAAAGAAGGACACAGTGGAAACAAAGCTTTGTCAATAAGGAGGAGAAGAGGGGTTGAAGGGAGGGGAAGGTGTTAGGAAAAACATGTTTAAGCTTCATCTCAATGTATGATTTTCTCTTAGGTACCTAGGTGCTAGAGATGGTTTCACGGTGTGTAGGAGAGGTAGCATAATGAGACAAGCTCAGTGCAAGATCTCAGGCTCAGGTGGCAGGACTGGAATTAAGTTTTATCTGGATTCATGATGAAAAACAGTTCTTTACATTTCAGGTTCCTTTTTATCCCTATTACATCATATATCATCTTCAATCCAGTTCAACTAGTAGGAAGAGAATGTTTTAGATTGCTTGGAGAAATGATTCCAACATATTATTAGATATATTTTATGTTGCAAGGAATGGTCATGATACAACAACAAAAACCCAACTTTTAAAATCAGTATAAAGATAAAAACTACAAATCTATAGTGAGACCAAACTCTACGAGATTAATAAGAAGCCTCCCCTTCTATCTGTGTGCTGGGTTCTTATAAATCACAGAATTCACAAAAGGTAGAGAGAAATAGCTACTATGCACTCAAAGTCACTAACTTAGGGGCAAATGGCAAGTTTCTGGATTGTTACATTAACGAAACTTTTTTCCTACGATTATTACTTTTGTTGCTTCCTATAGAAATCAAATGTAGAGAGGAAAAATATCTGTTCCTTCTACTCCTCTAAGTTTATATGATGGGGGCCACTATAGAAAGACAGACTAGCCTAAGTAAAACATACAATTTTATTTCATGTATCCATTATGATATAGGGGAAAGAAACTCTCAACTTGCTAGATATCTGGGACAGGTTCGTGCTCTCTAAAATCAAAGAGTGAATTTTAGGAACAACCGAAGTTAAGAGCAGAGTGTATTTATTGAGGGCAAGAAATCTTCTGTCTGAGAGAGGCAGAAGGGGTCCCGAGTGGGTTGCCAAGGACCCTGCCTTTTCTAGGGATTTTTTAGAGCAAATCCATGAGGTGAGGTGGGTCTAAGGTGGGGGAAAATGAGAACTCGCAAGGTGGGCATGAGGTGGACAAAATTATGGTCAACCAATAAGATTACAGGCATAATTATTCAGGTAAAGTTGATTAAATCGGTATCAAATGGGAAAGCCAGTAGAAAAAACAGGCAAGAATACAGAGCAGGGGTTTTCCCTCTGGGGGGTTGAGTTAGTGAGTCTTCCTGGGTTTTTAAAAGATGATTGATACCTATTTAGGATATCAATCCCTGATGTCCATCCCTAGGGAGGTATGTGGGTACATTTGCTCAATCTTTTTTTTTCTTGAACTGGGAATTGAACTTAGGACTTTCCCAGGCACTATGCCATTGATCTACATCCCTGGCCATTTAATCTTTTGTCTTGAGCTCTGGCCCACAGCAGAAGTACCTGTCTGTCCCACAGTTGAAAGATATCTTGTTTTCCATACTGGCTCTTTAGAGGGCCCAGACCTATCTAACTGCCTATAATATTTCTATCTAACTCAACTGAGTACAACAATTACAGGTCAAGGGAAATTTCACAAAGAAATGAATGAAGAAGCAAAGAAAAGATTAAGCCTGTGTTACTTTTACATAATAAATTCAGTGAAAATTGGATAGTTTTGGAGAAACATGTAGGACAAAGAGTATGAGTGAAGTGAAATAAATCGGGGGAATTTAGTCAGGTCTGTTTGTTCATCTCTGTATCCCTGCGACTTTGGATGTAAAGATGCTCCTTCCCTATGGGTGTTGGAGGAAACTTGTACATGCAGATTTCATGATCTGCTTCAGAAGGTTAGAAAAGTTTTTCCTAGGACTTATGACCTGCTTCTTAATTGCTGAAATTTCAGGAAAATAGCAGCATAATATCAGATACATTTTATTTTTCACTTTAAAATTCCAATTCAAAAGTTCCAGTATGCCAAAATGTCATATTTTGTGACAGTATGCCCTGAACTTTATAGCAAGCATAATTTTATCATTTGAATTATAAAAATACATTTTCCAGATCCTATTAAGTTGCTGACATATTTCATTATAGAGAAAGAACAAACCCAGTGTATAAAAATTAATAGCGTTATTGTCATCTAGTACTAGCTTGAGGAATTGCAACAAAAACTATCAGAAACTCAGTAGTTAAACAAACAAGTCCTCCTGGAATTTTGAGATCTTTGTTTGACATCTAATTTGGAAATTTTGTACATTTAGGTATTTAAAAAATTTATAATTCTTGAAATCTTCTGGAGAGAGTGTGTCACTTAAAAATACATGAAAATTTAGGATCCATCTCCGAGAAATTTCAGCAATTAACAGTTACCAGAAAGGGGTATTTTAAAGTATATAGAAAGACATATTTCAGAAATCAGGAAGAAAATAAGAAGATAGTAACTTAAGGATCTTTGAATTTTTCTTTTATTCCTACACGATAGAGCCAGAAAAGCTGTATAAGTGAAGATCACCCGTGTCTGCCTAGGCTCGCTACTGGTAGGTGTCCTGCCATGCCCTTGATAAATAAATAGCAAGCAAAAAGCCATTACAACCAATAACTTTGCTCCAATGATTTATTAGTTATTTTATCTTCAAAACGCTGAGTGATACTGATTATTTGAAACATTTAAGGGACTTTTCTAGAAAAATAATTGTCTCATGAGAAAATAAAAGCTTACTTTATGTTTCTTGTTTAAGGTACTGGCTTGTTTTTATTAGGGCATTGAAATAGAAAAACTTGGATACTCTTTTTTAGCTAGTCATAGTTTTCTGGGAAGCCAATTGCACCAGATCCAATAGCTTAGCATGTTATATGAAACCGGTGTTTACAAAAAAGGAGTAAATACATTTATAAGGAGAAAGGGTTACTGCCATAATTCCTAGTATTTTTCCTATGTCTTTCTACACTAATGATGATGGACTCTGTCTATAGTTAGGTATGGAATATATTTTTGTGCTTCAAAGAGTTTTTCTTAGAAGGAGAAAGTATTAAAATCAAACAACTCTGCACTGTAATATTTGCCTCAATATTATCTCCTCCCCTAATTAAAAATAAAACTGAATAATGAGCTAATGTTGAAAGCAAAACTTAGGCTTGAAGAAAATTCATAGATTTAGTTATCCATATTCTTTGAGGGTTTCTAATCTCATTCAGTGACTTCACAGTCACTTTATTTTGTCATCCATGGTCACACCTTTGTCTTACATGTATTTTATTTTGCACATTTTGTTTAGGTTCTTTATATGACAAATTAAAATAGATGCTTCATAAATACTATCACTGTCGTACATACAGAGTGAAATAATATGTTAACAATGTTAATTAATTACTTTAACGTCTGCATATTACCCTCTCTCCCCCCCATTCAACAAACAGCTTACTGTCAATCTCTATGTTGAGAGGACGAATACGGCATGAAAATCATGTCTTTCATTCCATAACTTCAGGGGGTGTGAGCATTCCTCAATGTGAACATTTTCTGCCACTGTGGCCGTAAACAGAGGAGACAGAGGAGCTAACTAGTTCTCCTCTTTCACCTTACTGTCAAGCTGAGCAAAGAGAGCAAGGGGTGTTCTGTTGTCTCACACTCCCAGTAGAGAGGCAGCAAAATCAAAGAGAAGGAGAACAGATCTAGACAAGGATTTCTCAACCGGGTACCTATTCACATTTGGATGTGGAGACTGTACGTCGTAGGCTGTATAACAGTCCTGGCCTCTACGTAGTGTTGGTATCACCCATCTCCTCAACTTCAGCAACTAAAATATTTTAGTTTTGATAATTACATTGTACATAGTTTTAATATTTACTTTTTTACATTGTAAAAAAGTTACAAATTAGTAGCATTACTGTCACCTAGTACTAGCTTGAGGAATTGCAACAAAAACTGTCAGAAACTCAGTAGTTGAACAAACAAGTCCTCCTGGAATTTTGAGATCTTTGCTTGACATCTAATTTGGAAATTTTGTATATTTAGGTATTTTAAAAATTTATGATTCTTGAAAGCTTCTGGAGAGAGTGTCTCTCTTAAAAATACATGAAAATCCAGGATCCATCTCTGAGATATTTCAGCAATTAAGAGTTACCAAGACATTAACAAATATGCCTCTGGCAGGGAGGCAAAACGCCTCAGTTGTGAACCGCAAGTGATCACTTAGCACCAGGCAGAGCACACTTTGCAGAGCCACATAGCCTTCCTTTACCCGTGCTGCTGGGATTTTCAGCCTGGTTCAGGGTATCTCCAGAATTCGTAAAAACTTTTTTCTTTCTTGTCTTTTTGAGACAGGGTTTCACCATGCAGTTCAGGCTGGGCTTGAACTCATTTTGTAGCCCAAGCTGACCTCAGACTCACAGCAGTCCTCCTGCTTCAGCCTCCTGAATGCTGTGATTATAGGCATGCACATCCAAGCCCAGCTCTATCTCCAGAATTTAAATTTACAACTGCCCAGGTAAGGAAGCTGTTAAAGTAGGGGAGCTCTTAATATATACTCGAGATGTCATTATTTATCAAGGTGTATTTAACTTTCTTTTAAGACTGACTAACAAAGAATTGTTTCTTTATTGACTGAAGATGAATTACCATGGGTAATACTTAAAAAAGTGAAATAGTTTATATGCATCGCTGGATACACTTGGAAAAATTTCATACATAAATTTTACTTAAGAGTTTTTGAAAACACTACCTTGAAATTGATTGCCCTATCCATTATTTTACTTGACTTTGGTCATTTAACTTTAGCTCATCTATCACCACAGCATATTTAAGGTGGTTACAAATTTTAAAATATATTCTACAAAATACCTGCACAAACATAAAGCTAGAAACCTAGAAAAAATGGCAAAACAACTGTGCTCAAAACTCCAGTTTCGCATTGTCTATCTGAGTTTCAGTGCAACTGGGGGAAAATAAAATGAGGCTACTCACTGTCATCTCATAACTGAATCATCCTTTGATAGTGATCCCAGGAGGTGGATGGGAGAAATGGAGACTGCCTTACAAGACTTCTGAAACCTTCCCCATCACACTGTTTATATTCTGAAACCCGTAAGTTTAGCCATGTAATCTCATTTTTACTACTATTAAAATGAACAAGAATTGTCTGTTCTCTCATTTATAGTACATGTATAATCTTTTCATTTTCTGGGGAAAAGTTTTGTAGAAGGCACAGGTTTATTTTGTTCTATTTACAATTAAATTTTATGGGGATTTTATGAATAGGAATTATGTTCATGGAAAATGGTTCAAAAGTCATACTTAGGTTAAAAAAAGTGTTAGAAATATGTCAACTTTCCCTTTCAAACTACTCCTCATGAATAATCATTGTTCTCAGCTGCTTGAGTCTCTTTCTAGCAATATATGGTCTTATGCTTTAAATAAAATTCTAATGAATGAAAACTTTGTTAGATTTTAAAGTAATAATAAATTTTTATTCATAGATCAAACTTTGACTTTGACTCACATTCGGTTATCAAATGCCTACTGCTGGTAAACATTAATCCTGGGCGTACCTATAAGGGCATGTTATGAGTTATATCCTATGTTCAGAAGTTTTTGTCTCAGCATTAATTTCTGTGTTTTTAATTCCCTTTAGGTCTCTCCCAGTTACTTTTGTCGCTCATACGCGGGGTCCTTCCTGTGTGTACCAGTCCGGGTTCTCCACTGGCCCCATTAGCTTGCAGTCTGTGCACTGCAGTTGCTCCATGAGGGACCTAGACCTTTTCCTGTGTCGTTTGTGAATTAGGTCACAGCAGTTCTCCACTCTGCCTTGCTCATCAGGACCTTGGTTGCCTCCAGACACAGCCCTGGCAGCTCTGCTGGAGTGTCCCTTACAGGAGTGGGAGGATGCCCACTCTCCTTTACTTCTCACAGATTCTCTTTGCCAGTTACTCGATGTCTCTCCGGATTTAGTCACTTGGCAACAGCACTTGGGGATTTATTTTCAAATAAACTTTACTGAATAGTCCTATATATCTCAAGCACTGGGGTTCAGCACCCCCTGTGTGTTTGTCTTTCTTTCAGGAGGAGTGCTATCCAGAGGACAAGGGGACCCTCCACACACCAGCTCCTTGTAGCTCCATCTTACCAGACCATTGGATACTTCTATACTTCACTGACACTTGAAATAAACATAATTTATTCTCACAACTAAATTTCCTAAGTACTAATTAAGTGACCTCTCCCTAACCTATTTCTCAGCCTCTTTTTTTTCTCCCTTCTGTTTCCTTACCTAATAGGGTTTGAAATATTGGACCAAGAAGAAGACAGACCCCAGTAGCTTTGGCTTCCTCTCTTCACTTCACTTCCTACATTCACTTAAGTCTCCCTGCTTTGCTAGATGCTTACTTCTGCCAATATTTAGATTACTTGATCTAACTTTTCATTCCTTTTCTCAATAGCTCCGCATATTTTAACGTGATTGTTGTATGTACAGCCTCAGAATGTTTTCGCTGCTATATGGCAGTCTAACTTGACATTTTCTAAAATTATTTATTACGCATCAGTTTCAAAATCATATCATTTGGCTGGAACAATATCTGAGATAGTGTGTTGTAATAATTGCCTCTAACAAAAATGCATTCAGCCTACAAACTTGTATTTTAAAATGACCTCTATTAAGGTAACAGGAAAATATTTAGATTAGATTTTGTTAGCTTAATTTGTTTTGCATTTGAATGGCATTAAATCAATGTGTTTAATCCCCTTATATGGATCCTTTGAGCCTTCCCCTTTTCAAAGTTTATCCGTGAGTTTTATAGTCCCAGCAATGGAGAGTGGGTCTATAACAAAGAGACCATTATTCAGTTTTGTTTCAGGGCTATTGTTGAGCCATAAAATAACAATGACCTCTACAACCTATATACCAAATCAAAATTCAGTCCTATCAGACAAGGTCATGGAACTTGACTGTAGACCCAAATTACGCATGGTGCTGTGAAGGCGTACCAGAAAGCTCTGCCCTTCTGCCTGGAGAACAGTGGAGAGGAAGGCAGTGGAAAAGGTCACTCACATCCTGACTCCCCTTCTCTAAATTAATAGAGCAGAGGGAAAAACCAGGTTTGCTTTGATGATGGAAAAACTTAACACAAAGGAAGAATTTCTGCACCTTTGTGAGGATGCTTGGAAGAGACTGTACTGCAGAAAATCAGCTTCCTCCTTCTAACTTCAGGAAAAAGCAGCACAGTGCAAAATGAATTTTTTCTGCTTAGAAAGAGAGGAGGAGAGAATACCTTGGTCTAATTTGCTTTCTTTTTCCCAGTTTTGAAGGTTCTCAGGAATTTCTCCATGTTCTTCAGCAGAATATGCTTCTATTTAGCTATGTAGAAGCGGGAACGTAAGCTAGGTTTCTGGGCCCTGTTGAAATAACGTTGACTGAGAGTGGCAGGGAGGAGTGCTCTGCTGAGAATCTAAAGATATTAGACCTCAGAGGCTAACCCTGACAGTGCCAGCACTGGGCTGATTAGCAGGGATGACCCAGAGGAGAATGAAGAGGCCCAAAAGTGGAGACCCACACGCCATATTTTCATAAGCAGAAGCTGTAAATCCTGCTTTTAAAAGGAAAATTGTTCTAATCTCCTACCTTCACCATCACCAAGAGGATTACAATTGTATTTGTGGCTGTAGTACTCCTTGGAGTTCTCTGTCAGACCATGGTTCAGTGGGGGGACACCCCCGCTGCCTCTCCACTCCCTTCAGTGCCCGCCTTCCTGGCTCCTCTTCATTTCACCAGCCTCGTGCAGTGCTTACGGACACCACAGCAGCTGGCTTGTCCAAACTGCGTTCAGTCCTTCCCACCACCCTGCCTGGGCCATACCTCAGACTTAGGGTACGCGTCAGTTTTATATGTTGCACAAAAAAATACCATAGACTTAGTGACTTTAAACATCTACATTCATCATGTTATAGTTTGTTTAGGTTAGAAGTCAAAGCATGGTTTTCTGCATCCTCAGTATAGTTCTTACCAGGCTGTAATTAGAGGTTCAGCCCTAAAGAGTTCTCAGCTGAAGGCTTAATGGGGAAGGATCCATTGCCAACTTCCCACAAGATGGAAGACTTGGAAGATTTCACTTTCTTAAGTGTACTGCACATGTGAGGATCCATGGCTTCCTTCTTCATAGGCTAAAAGGAGAGGAAATACTCTCCATGGTTCAGGTAGTAAGACCAAATCTGGTGTAGTTCAGATGCTGCCACCTATTAGGAAGTTATGTACCAATGAGCCTATCTCAAATGAAAAATGCATTTGGTATTCCAATAAATCCATCACAATGTTGGAAAGATCATAAGTCATTAGGAGTAATAGATTGTAATATACAATCATGTGTGGCTTAATGATGAAGTACATTCTGAGAAAATGAGTTTTCAGGTGATTTTATCATTCTGTAAACATCGTAGTGTGTATTTACATGAACTAAGACAGCTACACCCTATCTGGGCAATATAATCTTGTGAGACCACAATGATGTATATGGTCAGTTGTTGACTGAACCATTATTTGTTGCCCATGAGGTGTAATATAATATGATATAATATAATATACAAAACAAGGGAGTACTTAATCATCACCTTTGTCACAAGAGTGACATTCTATTATGATTCTCAGATTTTACTGACTAAAAACAGTCACAGATTTTTTCTGCACTCAGGAGAGGACTGGAGATAACACCAGATGTGAAAAGCAGGAGACACTGACCTGTCCATACATACATGATATAGACCAGGAAGGATGACTTAGGTAAAGATGACTGTGAACAGCTCAGGAGTGCACACAGGCCCATTTGGAAAGAAATTGTGAAATACACGGTACCTGAGATATATTTTAGAGGGTAAGGTGAGTATCTGCACTTCAGGTTGTCCTGTTCCCAGCTTATGGAGCTCCTCACCTCAGGGGAAAAGGACAGCTAGAAAAAGACCATAGTGGAACCCTTTAACTGTAGGCAGGACCCAAGCCAGAAGCCTATATTTCCTCAGTCTGACAATGGTATTGTCCACAACTTTGAGTACCTCACACCTGGGCTGTATGCGATGTTAATGCCTCAGAACAGGATAAAAAGAGAAAGCCAAGGACTCATCATTGAAGTGAACAAAAATGACTTAGAACAAAAAGTAACATACACACACATACAAACAGACAGACAAACACATACACACACACACACACACACACACACAGAAAGACAGACATCTAGTTTAGGCATCATGCAACTAATTGGTCTTAGTACCACTGTTCTTGGAAGCTATTTATAGATTAAGTGTGTAGTTAAATTGATTTTTAATGCTTTCATAGAAAATAGAAGAATTTTCATTTGTACCTCATATATTTTATAATTTTAACGGGTATTACACAAGAAAGTAATGTAGGAATGCCTTTATTTTGGTGGCTGTACCATAAGATTCTCTACATATATTAACAAATAAAACCAAGCTGGACACATATTAGAAAAACTTTCAATACCAAAATTAAGAAGGGCTGGGGATGTAGTTCAGTGCAAAGATCCTGATTCAGTCTCCAGTACTGCCAAAGAATAAAAATGAATAAAAAAATAAAAATTTATAAAAATGAAATTTTTAGATAAATATGAAACATCTTACCTAAAGTGTCTCTTATTTTCAAGATAATTTCATTGACATTATAAAGGAAATTGTTGTTTGGAGAATATTATTAGAAACCTAAGTGGGAAGTCTGGAAGGCCCTGGTTATCACAAACTACCTGCAGTCAGTAATGGGCCCAGACAGCCTCCATGGCTAGAAGCTGACTGACCCCTGGTTTATGCAAACAGAAGTCCTTTCTACTTGGATGCTATTCTTAAGGAAATGTCATCTTTGACCAATATATTTATTCTTGGTTACGTAAGAAGCAGAAGGCAGGGAACTTAGAGGTCTTCCCTGCCCGCACACTCAGGAAAATCATGCTTTGAATACATGTATCTGGTCTTCCATCTTTTGCAAGAGAGTGATAAAATGCACAGAGAACATCTTGCAAAGGTTTAGCCAAGGCCAAAGTTTAGTGAGCTCCATGGGAAAACTGGAAATATTTACATTTTATGTAATTTCTTTTCAGACTGAATTTTAATGCATAGATTCAAGTGGCAAATCTAGTATTTTAATTCAACATATTTGAGCCACTTATTGTCAACTTTTCATTTGAAGGATACAGTAATTTATATTTATGAATGTTATTGGTTTTATTAAATTAGTAAATTTCTATGTATATTCTAATATTAAAAGATAAGTGATCAGTCAACTTAATCTAATACAAATTTATCATAATAATCTCTTTTCTTTCCTCAAGTGACAGAGCAAATATTCATTCCTACTCCATCATACAATTATACTTCACAATATAGCACTAATCCCTTTATATTTTCAAATTAAAATTTATGTCAATAAATCCCGGTTTTTCTTATCTTGCATGATCACTTGAAAATCAAGCCACAGGTCCTAAATTTATGATCGTTATTTTAGAGAAAGGAAATTTAAAATCCAAATTTAAAAGAAAATTAAAATCCAAGAGAATAAGACACTTTCTTGAAGATCACATTGCTAGTAAGTGACAGGTAAAGACTTCTAAATAAACAAACTACAAAATGCAGCATTAAAAATACTTCTCAAAGTCTAAAACTAGAGCCAGAAGGGCTAATATAGAAGAATGAAGTGAAATTGAGTAAATATCTTCTTAAATCTTCAAAAAATAAGCATACAAAGTAAATAGTTGTCCCATTTTCTGCTGTTAATAGGTGAGAGCTATTTCCACTGAGAATAGTACTTTAGTTCAAACTTATACCAGAACTTAATTGATTAGGTGAATTGTATATAAAGCAAAAATCTTCCCGTGTCTTATGGAAGCTAAACCCTTAGGAGAAATCCTTTTCCATTATCCGTCCATTGTGTAGAACTAGTGATATACCAGGCTTCTACTTCATTAACATTTTACCATACGTATTAAACTTTTCTTATAAAATATTTCATGAAAAATTTTAATGTCTGTATACAAAAGGAAATTACTTGCTGTAACTAAGACACAGTCACTTAGAATCAGTCTTCTATTCAGTACAAGTTAAGTGTAAACTAGTTGAATTTTAGCAATTGGAAGATGAAATCTGGTTTAAGAAAAGCAAAAACTGGAAAATTTCTTTCCATCTCACAGACTCTTGAGAGAATACAGCATTCTTTTTTTTTGTTGTTTTGTTTTTTTTTGGTTTTTCTCTGGTACCAGGAACCGAACTCATGACCTTGCGCATGCCAGGCAGGCGCTTTTGCCGCTGAGCTAAATCCCCAGCCCATTACAGCATTCTTCTTTGAGTGTAATGACTCTTGAAATCACAAATCGTGTTCACAGTGTAGAATAATCAATGAATCCACGCTTGTTCCCACATTTTATTACTTAGGTATAGGTCTGAGTAAGATGGGAAGCTATAGCTTATGTTTTAGCTATTGAACATATTTTTCTTCTGTCTGAATCATCATTTCAAACTAGTATTCCTGGAGTTATTGTTTTCAAAAACCAATTCAGTTGCTACAACCTTTATAGATGATCTGACCTTAAAAATGGCGTAGAAAGGCAGAACATGTAAGCTGTGGGTGTTCTACTTAAAAGTGAGTAATCTACATATTCACTGCTTAATAGTTTTCTTAATTCCATCCAGGGACTAAATGTGCTATGTGTTAGTTACTTATCACTGCATGACAGCTTACTCCCAAGCTGAGTCATTTAAAACAATACACATTTATAGAGGCTGGGAATGTAGTTGAGTCATAGAGTACTTGTCTAACATTTATAAGGCCTTGGGATTAATCCCTAACATTGAAAGGAAGACAACATAAACAAAAACAATACACATTTATGATTTCACAGTTTCTGAGTCAGGAATCCAGATGTGGCTTACCTGTGTCCTCTGGTTCTAGCATATCCCAAGACTGTAATCAGCTCAACCCTCTTTTGTGAAGAATCTTACAGTAATTGATGTTCATTGCTAGAATTCAGTTCATTATGAGCCCTTGGACGGAGGCCTCAGCTTCTTCTGAGTTGCTGGCTGGAGACTATCTCAGTTCTTGTTATTTGGATTTCCCTATTTTACAATCATACCAGAAAGTTAAAAAGAGGGAGATCAAAACACCAGTATGAGAGAATGCTAGCTAAAATGGGTCATACGATTTGGTCACCTAATCAGGAATGTGGCATCCATCACGTTGCACATATGCTTCATTGTAAGCAAATCACTAGGTCCAACTTACACTCCAGGTAGAGGAATACGCAAAAAGGTGAACCCTACTAAGAATGTGGGGGTATTGTGAGCCATTTAAGAAGGTTGCATACCCCAGGATATATATTTATAACTTCCAGGAAAATAGAACTAGATTTTATTGTCTGAAATTTACCTCTTCTTTTAAACTTGATTTCAGACCATGAGCACATTTGTCATGTCAGTTTCCACTAACAAAAATGGATAGTAAATATTTCCTCACTTAGCAAATAGGCAATCTTTGTTGCACTGAAAGCAAAAGGAAAAATATTATTAAGAGAAAAGCAGAATTTTCCAGTCTTTTGCTTCCCAAAGGACATGATTTTGAATGTTATATTTAAGATCACAGCAACTTTATAAGATTTAAGGATTTTTTTCTTGATGTTACCTGAGATTTCTAGAGTGGTTTAGTTTAATGCATCACATAATCATAACACCAGAACAACATTTAGCATATTCCAAACATGCACAGAACAAAATTAGAGATGCATTATTTGCTCTTCATCAAAGATTGCTTCCTTGATTTATGAAAAAAATAGAGCTTAATTGCTGGCTCACAATTTTTGGAGCTCTTGCCCTTGCTATATTTATTTATTTGGATTTTTTTTCTGGGTACAAAATTGAGGGAGCAAAATCTTCATGGACATCGTGATCTTTCTTAAAATCACTCCAGTGCACCTTCCATGTTAACCTCCAAATATTAGAATTTCAACAACTCATCACTAATTCTTTGTCTGTTAGTCTGTTTTATGATACCACAACCACACATATAGTTTACTGTCATTAAATTCTTCCTGATTTTTCTTCCTGATGTTATACATATGCTCTTCTCTTACAAGCTATGTTCCACATAGCAGCCAAAATAATCCTCCTAATATGTAAGCTAATTCACATTTCTCTTCTGCCAATATCCATCTATGCTTTATCATCTGACTGAAGTGAAAGCTGTGGTCCTCTCAAAGACTTACAAGGGGCTACAATTTGGATTGTCATTGTTTCTCTGACCTCTTCTCCCTGCCATTTTTGCTTCATGATCATTGTATTTGATCCATAATTGCTTTTCTATGGGTCCCTGAGTACCTCAAGAATGTTCCAGAATTTCTGTTAACTGTTCATTGTGCTAAGAATGCTATTCTCCCAGGTGTTTGCTTTAGTTAGCCTGGAAACCGGAACTACGCCTGCTATGTGATCAAGAAATATTTTTGGAAAAATATTCCATTTTTTCTCTTAGAAAAGTAATTAAGCCATGTTCATCCTATCTTACTTTTGGTAGAAATAGGAAATAGGCATTACTTTATGTATTTAAACCACAGTTGTGCTTGTTCTATTTTTGTTTCTGAATGAGTGCAAAATGATTAGAGTTTACAAATAGACTCCCATAGCTACATGTATGTGAATTACATAACCTGCCTTCCTGGGATAACCTGCATCTGACACATAGAAATGCCAAACTATGATTTAGTATTTTGATTTTACATTAAATGATTGTTTTCTTGTTTACCATTAGAGTGAAGATTTATTTTTTGAGTGAGTTGTTACAATAATTAACATACAGTTATTTTATTAAATTTTAGTGTCTCACAATATGTTCTCCTATATTTTGCTACTTGCAAAATATGTATGTTTTCTAGTCCAGAGGCTGGGAAAGAATGTTTCCTCTTTTCTTTTATCTTCATTCCTGTATAATATTTTCTTTCAACAAGTAGAAGGTACGTTTTTAATATATTGCTTAGTTTTAAAGTCTCTCATGCTGCATCAAAGTTTGCTTTCTCTACTTGACAGAAGTTTCTATTCTGCATTTACCTGGCACTTTGACAGACATCTTTGAGAACGATTAGGTAAAATCTATCCATGTGAAATGTAATAAAAATAAATGTAACCAATTGCTTTAATTCGGTTATAGAAACCTATTTAGGCTCTGTGTCATAGAAGTTATGTAAATTACTTTAGTGATCTTTAATTAATAAGAAACTGCAACACAATGTGCCTTCTATAAATGCTAATTATAAGCTTAGATTTTACTACTTGTAATACACTAAAGTATTTATAATAAATTATAGTGAAGTTATATTCTGTCCTGCATATAATGGCATGCTGTACTGGATTTGCAAGTTAGGAAAGTTAAAAATCTAGAGTAAATTGATAAGAAAAGATGTTAGTGCACAAAGGCTGTTTCATAGCCCTATGGTAGCAGTGAGAAAGTATTTGAAGTAGTTAGAGGAAGGAACATATAATATAAAACAGGTGCCTGGTAAGAGAGGATTTAGAAGTTTAATATTGCTTGAAAAGTAAAAATAAATGAAATGTAAAAAGAAGCAGTTTTAGTTTTGATAAAAATGTAGACTTTTTAACAATATAGGCCATTGGAAAGTAGAATGAGCCGCCTAACAAGGAAATGAGCTCCACATTGCAAGACATGTTCGAGCGGAACTCCAGATGTTTAAACATTAAATGAGGGCTAAGGTTGATGATGTTTAGTTTCTCTCCATTCCTATATGTCCATGATTTTTTAAAAAAACAGGACTAAAGAAATCCAGTAGATAAAGAAGTAGAGTTACATTTTAGAGATGTTATTTGTTTAATATGATAAAAAATTCCCCTTAATGCAATTTACATTCCCCTTAATGTCAGAGGTGAAGTGAAGTCAAAAAGCAAATAAAACTTAAAAACTTGATGAAAACACATATGAAATATATAGGCACCAGGAGTATTTTTAATTTAAGGGAAAGAAAAAAAAATAAATCAAGCAGCTCAGAGAAAGCAGGACTCAAATCTCCAAATAATAAGCTCAAGCTGAGAGAAGTCCTGGCTTCTCTAACAGCGCATAAGTACATGAGAAACGTTGTTGTTCACCGTGACCTTCATACAATCTGGACAAAGAAAAGGCCAGAACAGCCTGTATCCTGGTATAAATCAACACTCAGTGTGTTGTGCTGTCTACAAAGGCGGAACGGAAGGAGGGAGAGTATTAAGGGGAAAAGTCATTAGGCTCATATGAGAGAAGTTCCAGCTGTGTGTCCCTTAAGATGGTATCAATGGGCTGACTGTGAAATGTTTCAAGCCAGCTGGATTTGAAATGGTGATATTTTAGAGCACATACTCACTCACCTTGAAAGTTTTAATGAGAAAAGCAAGAGCCACTAACAGTCTTGGCATTGCCAGGTATTTCCAAAGTCTTCTTTTCCAGCTATGGGTCTGTGTTTAGGTCTTTTGCTTTTAAGTTTACATGGCCACAGACATGACTGAGTCATTTCTCACTAGTTTCATTGAATTCAAAAAATAAAAAACAAACAAAACTTCAATTTTTTTTCAATAGTGTTTAATAATTGGCTTTTATTTTTCCTTTACTATAAAAGCTCAGTAGGGGCAGCAAAGAAATTTATTCTCCAATGAAAGCCAGGGATATTTCTAGTATTTTTAAAAAGATGAATGATTGAGAAGGTTTAAAGCAGACAGGTGGGATCATACGAAGAGAAATTGGTTACCCAGTATAAATTACAGGTCCATTCAGTAAAACTTATCCTGGGTCAGAGCCCCTTCTCTCTGTTTACAGTTGTCCACCATTGTATTTAGTTTTGATAACATGGAACCAACTAGCAATACTTTCTTTTCTCTTTAGTCGTAGAAATGTTTCACTTTATCTTTTCCCATTTTACATGTTAGATTTACATAATTTTGATATCCAAATTATGTTTTGTTGCTGGACTTCGTGAAAGAAAGTGATGAATAAAAGTCATATCCTTATTTTCAAAATACTGAAGACATTAAATTCATCTAAGGTTTCTGTATACCCAAAAAGTTGTTTGAAATCTACACTAGCTTTAAAGGAGCAGATAATGAT
This sequence comes from Chinchilla lanigera, assembly GCF_000276665.1. Taxonomy (NCBI): domain Eukaryota; kingdom Metazoa; phylum Chordata; class Mammalia; order Rodentia; family Chinchillidae; genus Chinchilla; species Chinchilla lanigera. The sequence continues at coordinate 13,969,406 of NW_004955407.1, forward strand.
GATAGGAGGAAACAGTTCTGGAATTGAGGCTATGCACATTTGTGAGGTTTAGCCTGTAATTCTTTCTGGAGGAAAACGTTTCCCAGTTACCGGTCAATATGAATTGTTATGTTAATAAGGTTAAAAAATGGGAAAATACTGCTATGACCAAAGGTACTTGTGTGCAACGTATGTCTTCATACTGTGTGTGAAATATTACATTATATTTGTAAAATTATGAGACAGAGAGGCTGAACTTTAACAAAGACAAAAGTTGAAAAGTTATATCAGTTAATTAAAATTTCTTATGTTGACTTTCAAATTTTTTCCAGTTGCCTCCTTGAGATAATGTAAGTTCCAGGTTATAAGGCCATGGAGTTGGGGTTAGTATTTTCCAGTCAGAATGAGTCATTTTTACTGTGTTTGTGATAATTTTTGATTCTTACATAGCATTCATTCTGTTAAGAGAATTGCTAAATTATATTAACTACCTTCATTAATAGTTTTCAGATGAGATTTAGAAAGAAGGAATGTTTAGTGAGTTAAGAGTAGCAAAGAACTGTAAAGGTGAGGAAAGTTTAGAATATAATTGGTTTGAATGATCACATTTATCTCTTTGGGTCTTGAACTGAAGAAAGAAATTCATTAAGAGCAGATAATAAACTTTCTTCCCCTTAACTTTTCCTAAGAACTTTCAATTATTTAAAAGTGTTATTTACTTTTTTCTTTCTTTTTACTTGAATAGCCAACTTTCAAACTTTGAATTATAGCAAGACTCTAAATGAAAAGAAAGGCCTTAATGCTGAGCCTCATTCATAAAGTAATTAGCAAATCTTCCACTGTGGTTATGCTTTATAACAACCAATTTCATAAACTCTTTTCCTCACTTGCAGCCAATTTACTATCATACTGTAAATCAGAACCAACCCTCATCCTCAATCTCATTAAAAGAGCAGTTTTAATCTCTTCTCACTAGGTTCCTTATCACCAAGAAAACATATTCAATAACAGAGATCACAGCAGAGCTGTTGGGATTACAAAATTTCATTACTTTCATAAAATTTGTCACAGCACATTTACAGAGAGGTAATGAATTATCACAGACTACTACACCTGTCAAAATAGATGATTTGGGCTCTTTTGAAGATTAGACTAGGTAACCTCATTATCCCTCCATCCCATCTTCCCTAAGATTCTGTGATGGTTATGACATCAAGCCTGAGGGGTTTCATTTCTTGGGGAAGAATAAAGCATTAAAAACAAGGAGATGGCAGGTAGACCATTTCAGTGTTGGGTTACCGTAAACTTGAAGGTAACTCCAGAGATAACTGGGCCCAGGAGAAATATAGTTTGGCTCTGTCAAAAAGATTTCCTTTTCTGGACGTTTAGCAAGACCAATAAAAATACACAAAATATCGAAAAAGACTTAAGTTCCCACTTAGTTCTTTTAATGCTTTCAATTAACCTGTGTTAAGAAATCCATATTTGGTATTGTGTTAAGTTTCCAGAATCTTGCTTCACTCAGTTGAAAAGGAGTCATTTTCTGCTCTTAAGCATCTATAATGAAATATTTTATTTTAGTAAATATAGGCTGTTAAATTGGTATTGAAAGGGGAAAACAGAAAATATGACTGTAAGTGAAATGCAGAGGTCCATGGAGAATCTCTAGAGATATGGCATCTGGGCTGATAATTGAAAGAAGAGAAGTTGGTCAGAAGAGTATCTAGACTGAGTGAGGGTCTGTAAGCATGAAAGCCTGGGTACTGCGAAGCCTATGACACTGATATAGTGGGAAGTTCAAGAAAGACCACACTGTGTGTTCCTGAGCAGAAGGCAAACCCTGAAAAGTGAAGAACTTCATAAATTAAACCAAGACATTTGAATTTTATCCTGGAGACTAACTGGAATTAATATTTTAAGGGGAAAAATGAGTGCTGATATTTTCCCATAAGAAAGTCACTGTCAGTCATGACAGTACAATGAGGAGTAGTAATCGGCAGTTCTTTTGGATAGTGGAATCTGGAAGGTAGAGATAAAAGATTAAACCACAACAGTGGGAAAGAAAGGGAAAGCTGACCCCAGAACAAACTACGACCTTCACAAGGAATGTGTAGGAAAAAGATGCATAGGCTTTGATAAATTGCTAGATATGCAAAAGAGGAATAATCACTGGATAAAATAGAGGTTTGCTTTCTAAAATGGACAAAATATGAAAAGCAGCACAATGCAAAGTTTGATTTTGTCACATTGTTCTATGCGTCTGTGGAAGGTCCCAGAGAGGATGTCAAGAAGCATTCTATGAGGTGGCACAGCCTTGCCACGAGCAGAGAGCGTGACAGCAGAGAGGTGAACTCTTGTTCTGACATTCAGAACACTGAACTTTAAAGAACTTATTCCCACTGAGCTGCAGTTCCTTCATCTATAAAAGGCAATAATATCATTTCAGAGACATAATCTATTCCAATGAGTGCACACATAAGTAATTTCATCCTGTTGGAGGAAAGGAGGACTACTTCCTTTGACAAAGACATCAATTCCTTAGCAGCCCATCTCAAAGTATCCCATGATATGAGGGGTGTGAAGGGAACTGAAGGCAGCTCATAAGTACCTGCACCTCTGCAGCTACTGTCTATGGTGAACTATCTCTAATCAAGAAATTAAATTTTTCAAATTCCAGAACATGATGGATATTTATTAGCATGCTAATTGCCTTCTTTTTCCTTTTCTATAATTATTTTAGGATTTTTGGCAAGTACTTGATGATAATATCATCTGCCTCATCCCAATATATCAAATTAGCAAAAAAATGAGCATTTTAATGGCAGTTCTAAAAAACGATACACTGTGGGAATTCCATCAGCCTTTGGGAGCTCATTCCAGTAGGTGAAAAGCTTTTCCATTGTCCTTCAAACCTACCTGGGCTGGGGATATAGCTTAGTGGCACAGTGCCTGCCTGGCAAGCGTGAGGTTCTGAGTTTGATTTCCTGTACCCAACTCAAAAAAAACCTCTCCCTTTCATCATTAATTTAATAAATACTGATTCTCTTCAATGTGGCAGGCACTGTTTTAAGCAATAGTTACAGAAAAGTGTGCTTGATATTGTAAAAGTAAATAATATTTTGAATAGAAATACATACAAAATTTGAAACAAAATAATTTTACATACTGGTAAGTATTAGGCACATAAAACTAGGGGAAAGATAGATGTGATGTCTGGAAACAGGAGGTTAATGAGTCAGTTTGGCATAACTGGTCAGGGAATGTGTCCATGAGGAGATGCCAGTTAAATGGAGACTTCACAACATAGAGAGAACCAGGGATTCAAGGTTCTAAGAAGAAGAAAAAGAAAAGCCATGGCAGGAGGCCATCTATCTGTTTTCAGATAGCAGAATAAAGGTCAGGATTATCCAGAGTTTAAATGATATGGGCGCAGTCTGATGAGAAATGAAAATGGGAGCAATGCTAGCACATGAAAAACCTTGGAAAAGGTTCAGTTTTATGTTACCTGAACTAAACCTCTAGAAATTTTGAGGTAAAGGAAAGAGGGGGCTGATGACATGATCTAGATTTTAAGGTCATTTTGGATTGTCTGGTGAGATGGAGTGAGACGGGGTAAGACTCAGGGTGACACCATTCATTTATTTATGAGGATAAGCTCCTGCCAAGAAGACCTCCTGAGTGAAGCTGGCAGGCCACCAATGAGAGCTGGTAGAAAACCATGGCTAAGGATTAATCAAAGAAACATGCAACTTAATAAGAGGAATTCTCTCCTGCTGGAAACTATCATTAAATCATCACTTAGCATCACAGAAAATCCGTAAAGAATTCCATCTTTTTATCTTAAAGTATTTATTTCCCCAGAGTCAGCTATACATTTGATTTTTTTAAAAAACTAACTTTAAAAATAGTGACAAAAGCCTCATTTTCTATTTCCCAAGTATTTATGTATAAAATATAAGGCATTGTGACTTGCTCAAAGCATTTAACTCTTAAAAGTAAATTACACTTCAACATTTTTATTTTAAATCTGAAAAGCTAAATAAAACCATATTTTACATTGAAAAAACAAAAGTCAAAGAAATTTGTTTAAGTAAGATCAGTGTTATAAATCCAACTCACATGTAAGTTGTAGGGAACTGTTTAACTGCATAATTTCTGGTGAAAGTTTAGTAACTACAATTTCTGTAGAAAGCAGGAGAATGGAAAATTAATAATATTTTGATGCAAAGTAATCAAAGAATCATAGAAATCATACAAATGTCAAAAGTTATTTTAGAGTATTCATGGAAATTATGTTGGATGTGAATAAGTACTTAAATTTTATTATATTTATAACATTTTGATTATAAATGCAAAGTTATGTAAATTACTAAATTAAATAAAATGTGTTGCTTTTGGTGGTTTAGGCCTTTTAAATAATCTGAGTAAGCTGTTTACAAGATATATTTTAATCTTTACAATAAATTTAGCAGTGTAATTATAAATCAGGGCACTTACTTTTGTAAGACTAACTCATAGTCACTTAAATATCCAAAGAATTATTTTTTTCTGTTATTGATTTCCCTGAAAGTCACTGAGTCTTTAGATTAATTTTTCTTGACCAGTTTACTTTTCCACTTAGATGACACAGATATATACTCAAAATGTAAACATCTAAACCATAACTCATGATTCCTGGCTCCCCTGCACCACTGTTTAGTGAATGGGATCAGAGCCTAGCCATTGATTACAGTGTTGCCAGGGTCCCTTCACTTTCCTCTGATTCCTTCACGTTCTTCTCTCCCCTATTTACCAGGTCAATCCATCCACTTTTTATATCTACCATTAGAATCGTAGCATAAGCTGTTCTCATTTCTTGAAGAAATTCCTGTAACCCCAAGATAGAAGCTTTCTTTTGTTATAGTTCTTTATTCACTTAGGCACTAAAATTATGTTTTTAATGGAAATGTTGGAACTTAAAATCATGGGTCGCTTTTTGTTCTTTGTCCTGGACCACATTACCTGCCCATCTCACACAGAGACTTTCTTCAAGTTGCATCACAATGTTCTCTCTTCTAGCACCAAATGCATGTTCCTGTCGAGGGTCCTTACACTAACTAGTGACTGACTACCTTTCTCTTTGGTCTACTGTTTTTGGTGTTTTTCTCATCATGTATGTTTCTAAATGGTGTTTTTCTTATCATGTATGTTTCTAAATATTGTCTCTTAAAAGGCATTGTGCTACTCTTTGTTGTGAATAACTAGACATGCTCTGTCATTATCTCTGGACATATTGGCTACCATCCCACAAACTCTTATGGGATATATAAGTGCTAAGGGAACAAGTACTTTATCTGCATACTCAGCTTTTGATTGGTCCCTGTTACCCAATAACCTATATCGATAAGATATACATATGTGCTTGTGTATGCACATTCGTGTGTGTGTATCTCAGTCTATATATCTGATTGAATAAATGTATAGCTGCATTTTGTTATAGCTAATGACATCCAAATACCACCTTTGAAGTACTTCACTGTACATTTTATGATAGTCAATTGAGTAATTCAAAATATGTTTATGCTAATTTTCATAAAATTTAAGTTTTTTGAAAATCAAATCATATAAAATTTATATAGCCCTGTTAAAATAGCTCAGTTTTTAATTATATGCTATTTATATCAATATTTCTTTCCAATAACAGGAACAAATACATTGCCTGTGGAGTAACTGTTTCACTCTATTCTGCGGGTAATTCCTTAATTGTTTGGGCTTTTTTTATATATCGAACTTTTACATTTAACTTCTAAATTTTCATTAGTACATGTTTTCAGTATATAATTATATATATCATGGAGAGATGATAAATATACATAGTACATCTTAATTATTATTAATTCCCTTTTACTTCTCCTCCTTTCCCCCTCTTGACCTCCCTTGGTCCTCTACACATTTGCAAAAGATTTAGATTCTTGTTTCCTATCATTTATCTTCTCTTTTGGTTTTTAAAATATTTATACTTTGGATTTCTCATGTAAGAGAAGCCATGTGATATCTGTGATTGTGTGTGTGAATTATTTCACTGAGCTTTTGATCTCAAAGTGCATGCATTATCCTTCTCTCCACTTACACCCCTTGCTGGGCAATTTTTACTTTTAATTTTCTAACATCTTGATATAAGTACCTATTAATGTTGAGCACTGTATAAATAGCCTTAATTTCATCTTATTGATGATAGGAATCTACATTTTACTAAAAAAAAAAAAGAACAATACCAAAAATCATAGCAGGATTTATCAAACAGTTTGATGTCCTCTTCATGGGTTTTCTCTTACTTGTATTTGTCTTTACTATTTACTTATATTTTTATTCAAGGATTCAGATTCCAAAATCAGACAAGCACTAAACTAAAAGAAAACTCTAGGCCTATCTCCTTAATAAACACAGGTAGAAAATCCTCAAAAAGATAGCAGCAAAAAGAACACAACAAATCACTGAAAAGATCATACCTCACAATCAAGTAGGTTTTATTCCAGGGATACAAAGGTGGTGTGAAATACACAAATCAATAAACTTAATGCAGCACATAAACAAAAGTGGAACAAAAATCACATGGTCATCCCAATAAATGCAGAAAAATCCTTAGACAAAATACAACATCCATTAATGACAAAAACCCTGATGAATAGAGATCCAGAAGAATCTTATATAGTGTTCCAAATATTAGTTGGAGCAACAAGGCAAGAGACAGTAAAGGGATATACACAGGAAAGGAAGAAGTCAAAGTAAAATTATTTACAGAAGACATGGTCTCTACATAGAAGACCCAAAAAATTCTACCAAAGACCCTTAAAAATAATAAACACATTAAGCAATGTAGCAGAATACAAAATCAATACACAAAAATCAATAGTTTCTACACAGTAATAATGAACTTACCAAGAAAGACATAAGGTAACAGTGCCATTCACAATGGTCTCAAGAAAAATTAAAAGCTTAGGAATTAACCTAAACAAATGTGAAAAACCTGTATAATGAAAACTATAGCACTTTGAAAAAGAAATTCAAAAATGTCATCAGAAAATAGAAAGATATCTCCTGTAACTGTACAGATAGAATGAGTATTGTCAAACTGGACATACTACCAAAACTAATATAGACTACTAAAGAAAACAATCATCAAAATAATCATCATTAGGTAGTAATCATCAAAATGCATTAGCAAGCACCATCAAAATACCTACAGTATACCTCATATTACAAGAAAAATATCCTAAAAATTGTATAGAACTATAAGTGATCCAGAAAAACAACAGCAATCCTACACAACAAGAGAAAAGCAGGATACAATACAATCTCAGATTTTAAGTTATGTTACAAAATCACACTGATCAAAACAGCATGCTATGGGCACAAAAATAGACATAAGAATTAGTTGAACAGAATAGAAGATGCTGAAACAACCCCAGACACATTCACTTATTTGATCTTTGACAAAGACACCAAAACATACACTGATGGAAATGCAGCCTCTTCAACAAATGATCCTGGGAAAAGTGGTTATACACAGGCTAAAGACTGAATCTAGACCCATATTTATCACCATATACAAAAATAAAGTCAAAATGGGGCAATGAATTGGTTATTACCATAGAAACACAATCTGCTCTAAGATAAAACAGGTGAAACTCTTGAAGAAATAGGCACAAAGACTTTTTGAACAGAACCCCAATTGCACAAAAAATAACATCAGTCAACAAATGAGACTATATTAGTTCAAAAAGCTTCTGCACAGCAAAGGAAATACCCAATAGAGTAAAGAGACAATCTACAGAAAAGAAAAAGTATTTCACTACCTACTTCTTGCAGAGAGGACTAATATCTAAATATATATAAAGACCTCAAGAATATTTGACCTTCAGAGTAAGAGGTATGGTCAAAAAATGGGCACTTGAAATGAATAGACACTTTTATGAAGAAGCACAAATTGCCAATAAATAAATGAAGAAATATTTGACATCACTGGCTCTTAGAGGAATACAAACTGAAAGAGCACTCAGATTTTACATTACTCCAGAAAAATGGCTATTATCAATGAATGAAATAATAGCAAATGTTGACAAAGCTATGAGAAAAAAAGAAATACTTCTATATGGTAAGAAGATAAGCTAGTACAACTATGAAAATCAGCGTAGAGATTCGTCAAAAAATTAAAGCAGGAAATTCAGTTGACCCAGCTATTCTTCTAGGTATTTCAAAGAGCATTAAAGATACCCTGTCACTGTGATACATGAATTCCTATGTTTATTTTTTATTTTTTATTTTTTGGTACCAGGGACCTCACACTTGCAGGGTAGGTGCTGTGCCTCTGAGCTATATCCCCAGCTCCAGCATCACTATGTTTATAGCAACATAATTCTTAATAGCTAAATCTTTGAAGAGCCCTGCCTGCTCATAAGAAAATAACTGAATAAAAAAATATGGTATGTATAGACAATGGAATACTACTCTGCCATAAGGAAGAATAAATTTGAATCATTTCCAAAAAAATATGTGGGCATTGATACCACGATATTAAGTGAAATGAATTGCACACACCAGGTTAACTATCACATGATTTCTTTTATATAAAAAAACAAAGAATACATAATTTAAAGAGCAAAACAAAAGATGGACAATAGGAATGAGGGAGATGTAATTTTTGCAAGTGGGGAAAGAATCTAGATATGGTGGGGGAGAGAGGGAAATGAGAAGCAAAATGAATGAAAATATTACATAGATGTGTCAACTCCCTATGCAGAATGTAACTGCTATGTACTGCAAACATGTACTAAAAATAATTAAGAATATTTCTGTTTGCAAACACTCAAGTTAATTTCTAATTCTCTTTCATCAGAAGTTCAATGAACTTTAAAATGGAAGATAAAAGTGTATGAGAAATGTAATCTACCAGATTGTAAACATTGAACACTCCTTTACTAAAGCTTCCAAACATTTCAGAGTAATCATTTGCCTGTTGTGAAAGGGAAAAAAACCCTGCAAAATTAAAGTCTGCTTAATTGGGCTATAAGTTATGGGGCTGAACAGGAGCTTGATGATTGTCACAGTTCATCCCATTTCCTATCCCTCTACCGAGCAGTCACTTCAGCATCAGTGATATGTACATTTAAAGGGAAAGAACATAAAATCTATGTTTATCTTCTTACCTGCTCTATTTGTATATACACTTTATTTGTTAGACTTGCACTGTCTCTCATTTTACCAAGTTAACAGATAAAAATGATATCTTGGATTAAAAAGTAGGGCAACGAGGCAAAATTAGAGTAGACATAAGATACATGAAGTTTTATATCAGGCAAGGGAATTATAAATATATATTGTTTTCCACCTAACAAATTCATTTGTCAGCAAAGGGAACTGTTTTGAGGGAGGATTATTTTTTGCTGCATATGTGTGAAGTGTGCATAATAAGTCGTTTAAGTCAAGGCTATACATTGTCTGGAGGCAATTATTCTCTTCTTTATTTGTCAAATGTAAAAAGCCAATTGTAAGCAGTTTTGAACTGTTATTTCGCAGCAATTATGCACTCCTTTGACAAAGGATAATGATTTATTTTACAAAGAAGTTGCTGCAGGGTTATTTTGTGGAATTTATAGTGTAACAGGGAGAAATAATTAACCAAACAGGTACATGGGAGAGAGAGAAAGATGCAAGCACAGGATCTTAAATAAATCAACTAGCCTAAAGATTGATACACACAGTTTAAGTTCTTCATAATCATTTTAGATCTGCTTAATAGCATCAGAGCACAATTTTAACCCCAAATGAAAATTTAAATTTTGACCTCTCCTTTGTATCCCATGAGACTAAGTGATAGAAACAGAGACAGGTGGTATCGTACTATTTTTTAAAAATGCTAATGAGAAGTTCACATTAAATATGTACAAGCCAGCAAGTGAGAGAGAAAAGTTGACATGACAAGAGTCCTAGGCAATGTCAGCACATCGCATTGTGAACATGCTGGGTGTTCCAAGTGGGGGAAGTATGTTTTCAAAGGCCTGTTTCTGCCCGAGGGTTTCAGATGAGATTTTTACGGAAGTTGAAGTACAGTGAACAACCCTTCTGGTGTGGTTTCACTCAGTTTTATGATTTCAGATCAGTTATCTTTCATCTATTGAGCTTTTAATAATTAAAAAAGTGATAGTAACTTTTAAATGATTGTGTAATAAGTCTTTTCACCTTTATTTTAAATTATGTAGGACAGCTGTTGCTTTAGCCAACAAGAAAATAGGGAAAACATAATCACAAGAATAATGGTAATAAGCATACTATACTCTTCTAAGTTCTGTCAAGCAGAGTTGTTGGAATTCTATGTTTCCCATCCCTCTCATTTCCCAGCAGATTTGTGTAACTGGCTGGGTCTACTTAGCAACTTTGCATTGGTCTGTGGGCATCTATTTTTTTTCTCCTATGGCATTATCAATTTTATTGCTGTGCTGTAATTCCTGTTATGCAGCCCAAACTTAAGATATTTTTCTCTCACAGTGATGTCACCGATTTTATAATTATCAATAAAATCAGTTAATCTTCATCATTAATTGTATTTCTCTCAGTAATGAATGGTTCCCTTTCTACATGTGCTACAGCTATTGTTGAGTTTACCCTGCTGGAAATAAAAATTCCAGATTTTTAAACTAATGTTTTAAATTTTAGAGTACTTATATTTACCTGTGTTTCTCAATTTCATATAGCTTGTTTTTTTGAGAAATTTGTGTCATCGCCTCAGTCCTAAATGGAAAGATAAAACAAGTTCCAACCTAACTCTATGCTTCTCATCCTGTGATAGAGTGACAACTGGTGGTCCACTTGCAACACCCAGCTGAACTGAACCAGCATGGTGCTGGATGTAGGGGGCCCCCCCTGAGGATTGTTGCTGGGAGCATAAGAGGCAGAACTGGAGAGGAAGAAGTTTAGAAGCTGTTGGGAAGCTGTTAGGGAGCTGTTGCTTCTCTTCAGGACCTTGTCAGGCTGGCTTTCCTGATGAACTTGGCTGTTCTCATCATCGAATGAGCTTGGGACCTTGTTGTCACTGAGAAAGGCTTTGGTTCACTTTGGGGGAGATCTGTTCCTCACTTTGAGCATTGCTTCCTGACTTTGGAAGGGAAGATAGTGCACTGTTTAATCTCCTGAAAAGCTTGTCGCACTGGCTTTGCTGATAGGAACCCAGCTGTTCTCATGGTCAGAGGAGCTCGAGACCTCGTTGCTGAGGATTGCTGGGATACCTTTCAAGGGAACTCTGGTTCTTACTTTGAGCATAGCTTCCTGGCTCCAATGCTGATCCCTCAGCCTGCTAGCATGAATCCTTCATCCTGCTGGCACAGACTTTCTAGTTTCCACCACTGACCTTTGGGTATTCCCAGTGCAGATCAGTGAAACACTCCTGCATGAGATATTGTTGTAGGCTTTTGTACTCGTGGAGGACATTTCCACGGTACCAGGTCTTCAGCTGGACTTGTGCAAAATATTGCTGTAGGATCCACACCCTCAGCTGGATTGTTTTGGTCTTTAGTATGTGGACAGATTTACTGCACTGTCTTTGTATATGACTCAGGTGACTATTATGAAATAATCCTACAAATTATGTGTCCTGTATTAAATTGTTTCCCCTTGTAAATCCCAAGCCACAACACATCCTAAAATCAGCCACTGTTCAGAGCATGTTATCTGCTCCAGTGACCTCTTTCCTCACCCAAGACAATACAGGAGCTTCTGCCCCTATTCCCAACCTTCTTTCTGATAATCTAGGTAGTCTGAGATTTGATGCAAGTCAGTTGTGGCTTCTTATCAACCTCCAGAGAAACACCAGATTCTTGAAGTATTTCTTGAAGTATACAGGTATACAAAAATGGGTCTACAAGCCCCTTTGCACTTGGCTTCATTACTTTTTTCTTTAGAGTAACTCTGCCCACTCATATATTCTGAGGTGCAGCCAGAGAAAAATATTTCAATCCCATTAACTCCTCGCTTGAGACTTTAGATATTCCCATGGTTATTTTCTACTACTTCTGATGACATGTGGTTTCTTCCATCTCCTATCACATCTGAAGACACCTTTATCTGGAAAATTATTGTTAATTTTCAAATTATAAATTGACATCATTCATTAATTCCTTTGGAATGACTTACAGATTCCTAGAATTTACCAAGATTGGTGACATCCTCTTATCAAAATTATAATTTTCTAATTTTAATTTCTCTTAGAAACTACCTTTGGAATATCTTCAAATAATATTATTTGCTTGTTCTTTGAGGTAATAAAGAACTGAATATTTGAATAAGTGCCCAGATTTAGCTATTTTCACCATTTTATCCCCCTTTAGCAGTATTCAGTTAAAACTTTGTCAATCAGGAATCATATAATCCTGATGATTTATACACAACTTCCTAGTTAAGCATCTCAGGATTGGTGCCTAAAACTGGTGTGAACTCTTAGTTGCTAATGCAAAAAATAGTGATTTTTAATCATAAATTAACAAATAATTCCAAAAAACACAAAAAATAGTAGGCTGCAGGGATTCCTTGTTTCTTGCTTTTATTTGTTATCTTGCTACATGTCTTGGGATAAATATATTTGAGACTTTTGTCTTGTACGACTTTGGCTCCGGATCAGTTTCCAGAAGACTGGTGCATCTCTTCAGGGTGTATTCACCCTCTTCCAGGACACTGAATGGAATCTAAGAGTTAATTATTCAGTTCAAGCATCTAATCCAGTTTACTGTCTATATCAACACCCTTATCAGCATGTCTTTTCCTAAGTCTGTGACATAATTAAACTGTGATAGATTCTATTGGCTGTTAATATTGACATTGTTTTCTGCCAGTTTCAGAAACACATGATGCCCTTTGAAATATGTGAAAGGTCTTTAATAGCTTGTCAAGGAAAGCTGAGCAGACCCTGAGGTCAGATTGAGATATAATAAGGACAAAATAAATAGATTAGCCTTAATTATATGAAGAGTTCAGTGTTCCTGGCACATTATTCATATCCCTTTGTGTCTGCTTATTTCAACTTTAGTCTCATGTTTATTCCATTAATCTACCACATATTTTAAAAGTACAGACTTAGAACTATGTCTGCTTTCAAGGATTGTTCCCATAAGGCAATCATTTCTTTCTTCCATATGATAAAATTTCTCTCTTTGCCTATTTGTTTCTTTGTTTGTTGCTTGTTTTGAAACAGGATCTTGCTATGTAGTTCAGGTTACCCTTGAACTCATCATGTGGCCTAGATTGGCCTCAAATTTGCAGCGATCCTTCTACCTCAGCCTCCTGAGTGCTGGGATTACAGGTGTCTGCACCATACCCAGGCTGCTTTTTTTTTTTCTACACAACTATTAATTTTGTGGTAAAGCTGACTGAAAAAAGACATTTCAGGAGAAATTACACTTACATAACAAAAATTTCATTTGAAATATTTTGCCTCAAACTGTTATGATTGATACATTGTGTCAAACTGGGGGGTCTAGAGGTTTGGCTAAGTGACTCAGCAGGAAGCCAGGGTGCTTGCTTTGCATACACCCTGAGCCTGTGGAAGAGGATGGCATGGAGATTATGTGAGCGCTACATGCCCCTTAAGTGGGGGTAGCCTGTTTACACTATAAGGGAGGGAAAGAGGCTGCTTGCTGCATTCCTCCCTTTTGCTCTTGTTGCTTTGCTGTGTTCTGCCTCCATGAATGTTTGCCCTCTGCCATGTACCACTCTGCCTCAGAGCTAGCCAAGTATGGACTGAAATCTCCATAAACTGTAAGCTAAATAAACCTTTCCTTCCTTAATTTTAGGAATCAGGTATTTTGTCTCAGCAATGAGAGAAAAGTAACCAAGACACTGTGTTAACAAAACTGTTTTGTGAACAGATAGTTGGGATGATTTCAGTGCAAGCAAAAGCAGAGGAGTGATTTAAATCTCTCTCTTGGTAGAGAGAGATCCACATTTTAATGATGAGAGTAAGTCTTCCCATTATATAGGATTTCATTCTGAATTAACTTTTTGGTTTATTTTATTGTATACAAATTGTCTAAACATGAAATGTTTATAGAGTCCCAGAAACATGTAAATATATTCTGAATAATTTTTCATGTAAATCTGTACCTTCAAAGAGAGGGCTAATCATTCTTTAATGTTAATGTGTTTTGATATGAATTCTTATAGACTTGAAATCACTCTTAAAGGGAAAGTCTGTATTCTTCTATATGAAAAAATATTGCCCACATTTCATGATATTAGAAATATCATGTCAATGTAAAGACAGGTCTGATTCAAATGACCACTCTATTTTAGCTCAGAATATTTCACAATCTTCTATATTAATAATCCACAATAAATTGTGTTTTTTGATTAAATAATGTGCTTTTTGCTAAGTTTTAAAATTTATATCTTATGTTCTTATTTTAAAAATTAAATATATTTCATTACCTTAGATTTCCATTAATAATATTTCAAATAAATATAGAAATAATGAGTATCTACTGTAGATAATCTAAATTAATTTAGGAAGAAAATCAGGTTCACACAGTTGTCCTGCTACTCACTGATAACCTGGTATATTTCTGCATTATCCTTTTTATATTTAACATAAATAAAGTTCACCCTTGTGAAAATTTCATCTTTATACATTTTTAGTAGATGAAATTTAAAATCAGTGTAGCAGCTTCCCACTGAGATTTTGATTAGAAAACCATTTAAAATTTGATTTGGAAGAAATAATATCTCTACATTGTTGATTCTTCCCTTTTTAGGACCCAATATATATTTTAAAAATAATTTTTAAAATTTCATGTGTTAAAAGTTATAATCATATTTTAATAAAATCTTAAACTTTTTTTAGTTTAAACGTATCTTTTAGTTTATTGCTTTTAGAATGTTTCTTCCCCCAATCCCAATATCCTGCACACAATTCCCAGACTAATACATTGATTTGTTTTGTTCTTAAATTTATTATTATTTTTATCTGAACATCTAACTCTTCTTTCTGATTCTATTTTTCTTGTGTTTTAGTCAACTGAGTGGGAAATCATATGATATAAACAATAATTTTATCTTAGTCTTTACAAAGTTCAGAAATATTGTTTTAATTTATTGATTTTTGTGGTACTAAGAAACCATATTAAAAATAAAGGCATTAGTAAACATCCTTATTTTATTATAAACTTCTACATGTTAGAAATATTGACAAAATTAGGAAGTAGTATTTTAGATTTTCTAATATTTTCTGCATATATGTTTACCCTGTTAAAAATTATTCTACTTATAATGTACTAAGTTAATTTTTTATTGAGTAATTAGTAGGCCTTGAATTATTACTTAAAAATTTGACATATTGGAAAGATGAACATATGTTGTTTCTTGCTTATTCACTTAATAAAGAGAATGCATATACACATATAAAGCATATATATAAATAAAGTATATGTGTGTATGTGTGTGTGTGTGTATGTGCTTTAATGCTGAATCTTAAATTCTTGGGTAAGACCATTGGTCACAATGTATAATGTTTCTAATACACTCTTGGATTTAGTTTATGAGTTAATTAAAACACCTTAGGTTCCCATTCTCTACAAATGGAATCAAACAAAAGGGGAAATGTACTGGCTCACAGAAGTCTGAATAGCACATACTAACAACAGAGTGAGCGAAAAAGCTCACTAATATGACTAAGAAATCAGTTAATCCTTGTTTTCGATGCCATTCTCAGGATGTGGTATGCCATATTCAATGTGGTTGTAAATAACATGTTGAACAGTCAAATTCAGTTTCATAGATAATCTAGAATTCATTTAATCTTTGCCTTTGAGCTGTATATTTAGATTATCTTAAATAATTTACTTACGTATGACATTTAGAAAAATAAATCTTTCCTGGTTTTCAGGAAAAATGTCAGGTTTTTCAGGAAAAATGTCAGGTTTTCAGGAAGAATGTCATACTTACGTATGACATTTAGAAAAATAAATCTTTCCTGGTTTTCTCTACAATGTGTATTTCTTTCTTTAAGTTAGTCTCAGAAAGTTGTATGTACAGAATCAAAAGATAGGATCAATTTAAGATTTTAATCTAGAACCTGTTTCATTCCCAATCAACACCTAGATCTGAACATTTCCACTGTGTTGTTTGTTCTCTCTGTACCATCACCACTACTAAATTTTCTTGTTAAAAAGAACAAAAAACCTGTAGTTATAAGAATTTGTGGATAAGTACATTAACAAAATATTTTCCACAAGGGCCTGGCATGTGCAAGATCCTGAGTTCGATTCTTGGTACCAAAAAAATTTTTTTTCCATAACTATAACATCATAAACATTCTGCTTAATCACCCTATAGTAATTATAGAGCCCTCAGAAATTTTATGTTTCTGTGACTTGGGGATAAATCTTTGTGTTGAAGAAGGGATAGTGAACTAATTTGGGGGAAGAGGCAAACAATGGAACAGTACATAAATGCAGACAGTGTCAGAGAAAAAATAAAAGAAATTTAATGCATACTTCTAAGGATTATGATTCCTTCATGGTATTTGATAAATGTAAGTAGGGGATTTCATGTATGTTGAAATTATTTTTGATTGCATGGATTATACTTTATGGTTCACAGCATTTCTATGAGACTGAACCACATCACCTTTTTTAAAATAAATGCTTTCATACCACAGTTTGATTATGCCCAGGATGGAAATTTCTAATTCCAAGAAAACAAGTCAGTTTTTGCCAGTGTTTTAATATTTACTTTTCACTCTTCAGTTTTTTCTCATTTCTCAGAGCTAACGCTGCGATTCTTCAAATTTCCCTTTGCATAAGTCAATGAAGCATCTGTTGATCACCAGCCTCGTCTGAGCTGATAGCCTCTTTCAAGGATGAGGGCATATGAAGAATGTGCTTAAAGATCACTTGGTAGAGAGAGATCCACATTTTTATGAAGTTCTTCACAGAACTCCAATTTATTCAGATGTTGATGACAAACTACCTCTTCTTGGTTCCATAGTGGGTCATGATTTGCTTTACACAAACACATGCAATGACAAGTTTGTGGTTATTGAAATTCTGGCTCATCAGATTTATGGAAAAGGCTACATTTCTGGGGTGAGGGAGAGGCTGCCTTCCACTAAATGTTGGTAAGAAAGTGTATTCTCCTTGGCTGTTGAGAACCCTTACCAGAGCCCAAGGTCAGTGAGTTTGAGGATGAAGTCAGTAATGTGAACAACAGAGCAAAAGGAAAGCAAAAAACATGTGTCCCTGATGGTATCATTAAGGTACTGAATCAATAATTGATGACATCTTCCTTTCTCTTGACTTCCTGTTATAGCGCTAATGCTTCCTAAAAGCATTTTAAACTGGAGTTTCTGTTAGTTACCGTTGAGGGCATCCAGTTATTAATTAAATAAAACTTTGTTATATTGTTTTGCAGTACTTTCCCCTGGGAACTTATTGCTATATAGGAATATATTTGTGGAGTACACTGTTGTTTATACTGTAGAGGATAATATTAGTTTTCTATGCAAAGATAACTTTGTTTTAGTAACTGATATTGTTTTTGCAAACCTACTGACATCTTCCTTTCACTTTGCTGTTTACATGTTATGGCTCAAAAGTAAAATATAATCTAAATATTTATGCAGGCAGAGTTGAAAGATTACCCCTCTCCCATGTTAACGTACTTGGAATATAATATGGATTTCTGATAGATTGAAGTTTTAAAATATTATGCAGTGCATTAATTTTTAATAGTTGATTAATTGGGCAGAAAATTTTCTCAGTGTTTGTATAACTGCTATTTTTGGATTTACAAGATCTAATGGGTTAAGTGGACATGTTTATATTTTTAATTTCTGTTGCTAGCATTGTTATCAGTGATTAAAAATTTCACAAACCTCAAATGTCCCATATTATTAATATTTACTATAAAATATTAATGTGATGAAAATGTCAACTTGATCAGTCACTAGTGAGGAATGACAAAATAAAGAATGTTTTCTATTTTGCAAAATAAAGCTCAAAATTACAAAATGCACTGGTCTGAAAAAGATTAATTGTTTTTATACAGCAGACACAACATGCAGAGAGCCAAGTCAACCTTCAAATGTGTAAAAGCTAATGTTACTTTGTTTTGCTTCACCTTGGGTTTTCACCCAATAACTTACTCACCTTGACGCTCCTCCAGTAGTCATTTACATTCTGAGAAGCAAACGTGCCAGAGGAAAGCCAGAACTGTTAGAGCAAGGATGTTTAGACAGCAGGAACTTAGAAAATTTACTGATTATGAATTTGGATTTTAATTGAACAGTCTCTAGTGTCACTCCTTGCTGTACTACAGTGTGCTGACACAACTGAGGGACAGACTGATGGTACACACTTAAAGGGTCTTCGGGAAGGAAAATCAAGATGACCCTGAACAAATTGATGTGACAACAATCTATTTGTTTTTAAGGTGCAATTCACAAAGATGAGGTTTCTAGTTTGGGTAATGGGCTACATTTTTCTAGTGTTCTCAGAACTGTATAAATAATTCGATGCGTAAATAAAAAGTCCACTGTTTGTAAGCTTTCACCATCATCATGAGCTTTACTACTTCACGTATTTTGAACATGGGGATGGGGCTTTTGTTTCAAGTGGAAGAGTCACCAGCGCTTTCTCTCAGCTTCATGGCTGTGCGTGAGCAGAACGTAGTAAGTGGTCCATATGTTTTAATATATTAATTAATACATGCAAAAATGTTGTATATGATGACCTCAACCCTTTTGCTACAATACCTACTTATAACAGTAATATCTTGCTCTGGATATTTTCTTATGTAACCAAAACATATATGTTCAAGAAAGTAAAACCCCACAACAGGCTGTGAACATAACAACTCAGGATTTTGGTATATAAGAGGCTTGTTTGATGTACACAAATACCTTCTTCTCCTGGCAGTATGATTTTATTCAATCATAAACATGTATAGGATTTTATCTAAAAAAAAACCCTTTAAATTGACTTTAATTTAATTTAAAATGACTTACATACTAAATTATTAGTCGACATTTCTGCACACCTCACAGTCTCAGAATGTTGCTACTGATCTGCACTTTTCCATAATATGTACCATAGTGCAGCCCAGGTTTTCCTTAAAAGTGCGCTGTAGGCTCAAGAACTGTATTTAAATTAGCAGAGCTCATGATTTTATTTTAGTGCCTGACAATGACTTGGTTTAAATAATCTTTACCTAAAGAGTTGATGGTTTTAAAATTGCAATCCAAATGTTTTGACCTTGCTATCATTGCAAAAGTGTATAAAATGTGTGGAAAATTTACTCTTCAATTTTCTGATTCATTTACACATCAAACTATCTTATTAAAGCTGCTTCATATTCAAGAAACTTCTTAGCAAATTATTTCCAGCTTATTTCAGAGTCCTGGGAAGTTGACACTTACTGACCCAACCTAAATCCCTGTAGATTCTTCTCAATGTATAATTCAGAGCTCACAGATGTTGTGTTACTACAATTTATGGAGAAGTAGGTCTCCAAATCCTCCCTAATGTTTATTGTGAGTTACTCAAACCAAATTTCCTTCAACCCTTTACTTCCAATATGTCATTTGCTATACATATTCAACAATTTTTTATTTTCTTGTTTTTGGAGGTATATGTCTTAATGTTAATTTGAATCTTACTCATGTGATTTCTTTAATATTCTGGATACTCTATATTTCTTAATATTCCTAATTAGTGAGATTTCCTTTTTTTCTTTACAAAAGAGTATAGCTCTAGCCTTTTGATCATCTTTTCTTTCTGAAAAGGGGAAATAATCTATGATTTTTGTTCGTATAACTAAAACCACAATTTCAGTGAAACCAACAGGAATGGTAGCTCTACACACAAAGGAATAAGATTTAACTGGTGCCAAGAGGGAAAAATTAAAGGTCACTTGCTAACATGTTAAATATAAATTGGAAATCATAATGAAAATAGATGAAAGAAAATAAAAGACATATTCTGGGTCATTGAACTAAGGTGACCTGGAAAAAATGGGAATATATGTGTACAGATAATATCTATATGGAGACTAGAAAGCATAATTTTATGAACTGGAAATCTATAGGATTTTTATGTAAATTTCTAAGAAAAATGAGGAGAGGGATGAAATGAGACAAACACAATTTAACAGGGCTTTATAGGAGACTGCCCCGAATTGATTTTAAACAGACCATATAAACTCTAGACATGTACTGGCCAGCTAAGAGTGATGCAAGCTAGAAACAATAAAACGTGCCTCCTGAAAAGGGCTTGAAAATGTGCTGATTTTTTTAAGAAAGCAAGACAGTGAAATGTTGAGTAGGACAGAAATTCAGATGCATTTTGAAATTGTTAGGGTGAGCTTGTTTTTAACCTATAGGCTACAGAGCACACTCCAGGATCTATTGTATGAAGAATTTGCAAGAAGAACCTTTCATTTTGCAGTGGACCTGGAGTAGAGAGCTCTGTATCTCTTCCATATATCCACTTCGCAGGTCAGCCCTTGGTCCTACTTTATTGATTTGGTCCTACATATTTGTGTAAAAAAAAAAATACATGCATGTAAATGAAAATTTCATGGGCTTGACAAATGTATATTTTTAAAAATGCTCTCATTAAAAAGAAAATATTTCTATCATTGTAGAATGCCCTTTCATACTCACTTCCTGCTAAGCCCATCTGCTCCCTCCACTAGAAATTATTATTATTTTTACATCTCATGATACCTTCTATTTTTTTGAACTGTATATAAATGAAATTACACAGTATGTAGTTATTGTACCTTGCTTCTTTTTTGTGCCATAAGGTTGTAAGGTTCACTAAATTCTTTTTATTGTTGAGTTGTATTACCTGATACAATTATACTAAGCTAAATTGTCTCTTTTAATGAACAATGGAATTATTTCAACAGTTTGTTATAACTGTTGCAAATATTCATAGATTCACCCTCTTTGAGGATTCTCTTTTGTAAGAGTAAAAATAATATTTTTAGTAGGTTGAATATTGGCCATATAAAGTATCCAGAAATTCTACTTCTGGAATTTGAGAAAACTATTTTATTTAGAAAAAGAGTCTACATAGATGTAATGAAATTAATATTTTTGGAATTAAGAGATCCCCTTTCATGATCCAGATAGGCTCTAAATACAACCACTTATACTCTATAAAGGAAAGGCAGAGAATTCTGTGAGACCCATCAAGGAGAAAGAGACTTGGAGATGACACCTGGAGGTAGAGCTTGGAGTGATGTGACCATGGCCAAGGACCAGGAAGAGCTGCTAGCCACAGAGGGACAAGGACAAACTCTCCCCTAGGCCCTTGGGAAAGAGTATCCATGCAGGACTTCCAGAACTGTGTGCAAACACACTGTTGTAGTTTTTAAGGTACCAAGTTTGTAGACATTTACTATAACGTCCTAAGGAAATGAGACATCTGTTTTGGTCTCTCTTGATTTGCTGGCTTTTGGCTTAAAATTGAGGCTGTTTTGGAAAATAATTTTATTTGCAAAAGAAGGCATAGCTTTTCAGGCCAATTATAAGCTTTAATTTCCAATTTAAAATTGTTTATATTGACATTAAACATATTTAGTCAAAATCAAGTTGCCATATCTTTGATAAAGAGGGAAACTAGTGCACCATTTTTTTCTTATACTACAGATAGAATTTCAATCTCAGGAACTAGAAGGAAAATTTGGAAATTCAGTTGGCAGAGACTTATACTAAGTAACCTGACATGCGTGGTCTCCTATAACCCATATTTTACTTAAGTAATCACCAGCCTCTAAACTCTCACCAAGATGTTTTTACTACATCTACTGAGAGATTCTGGAAGGTACACAATCAACTTTAGTTTTATCAAATTAATTAAGAAACCCATTATTAAGCCCATAGCTTCTAAAGAAGCATGCCTGTGTAAGCAATTGAAAAAGCTGAGGTTCGTATCAGGGTCATCCAGTGTCTCGTTTCAAACTGGTTCCACTGGGTTGTAAAATAAATTTGAATTGTCTGTGGTTGCAGATAGAAATACTCTCAAGTAATGTTTACAAATGAAAAATATAACAAATGTTAACATTAACAAAATATTTTTAAATCCACACTGGTATTCCTATTTTGATTCAGATTCAAAAGAGAAAAGGTATAATTCTTCTCTAATTTAAAAAACATGTACACACATCCAAACGAAACATTCACATTGCTTTCAGGAATCTTCGTGTGTACCTACTTTCATAGGGAACCTCCTTGAAACTACTTATCACCGTGCAATGCCTTCCTTTCTTGAAAGCAGACCTGCTATCTCATCCTTCCAACGTCACTTTCAGGCAAGTGTTATTAATGACCAAATTGCTTCGGTTGTCCTTTAGAAAGTTCTCTTTCACTGTTCTTCCACTGCATTTGACACAGTTGACTTTTTCCTTTTGCCTTTTTTTTTGTTTTTTGTTTTTTGTGTTTTTTTTTTTCCAGTACTGGGAACCAAACTCATGACCTTGTGTTTGACAGGCATGCGCTGTGCCGCTGAGCTAAATCCGCAGCCCACAGTTAACTTTTTCCAACTTGAAAGATTCCTTCTTTGCCTTCCACAAAATTGCTGAAGTTAGAATGTTAGTAATAAACTAACAATAACTAATAAATAACTAATAAATTGCTGAAGTTAGTAATAAACTAGTTTATTACTTGCCCATAATATGAACTCAGTAAATGTTTGTGTAGAAGACTTGATAAATTAGTTTACTAACTGTATTAACTCATAGCTTTCATATAATATGACATATTTCAAATGCAACCATAAAATAAAATCTCTACATATATTAATGCACAGGAGTCATTTTGTGATTTCAAGGTGCTTCATGTTATTTTTTCTATTAAATATGTAATATTTTGTATGAAACAATAATTTCTCAGTCATGCACAACAAAATTATTTCATACATTTTGTCTTTAAGAATGATATTTTGGAAATAATGTTCATTAAATTTGTTATAAATTATTATTTAAGAGATTATAATTAATTTTTTAATGGGAAAGTAAATTGGCAACACTTTGTATTTTTTTTTTTTTTTTTTTTTTTTTGGTTTTCTTCCGGTACCAGGAATTTGTGCTCACAACTTTGAACTCACAACTTTGTGCTTGCCAGGCAGGCACTGTGCCACTGAGCTAAATCCCCAGCCCCTGGCAACACTTTGTATTTAAGCCCTTATTATTTGTAAAGCCAATTTTTTTCTTAAAATATGCAGTTTTCTTCCAACTAGAACTTCATGCTGTGTTTGATTATTTATCTTTTTACTATTTTAGTATGGGTTAATATTAATACTCTTTGGAATTCAATTATGTCCTAAATCACTTACCTATTCTAAATCATAATTGCCTTTGCATTCTATTTCTATCCCCAAACTAATTAAAAGTACTTTTAAAATATTACAAGTGTCTTGTTTGTAATCAAAGGGTGAAGAGCATCTTTTTAAATCTTCATCATACTTTTCTTCTATCATTCTGTACTTTAAAGTTTTACGATATTGAGAATAATTTACATTAAAGAATAATGTTTTTTAAAATAAAATATTTGATGTCAAGGAACTTTAAAAAATGTAACGGGATGTCTCCACTGTCACTTGGTAAATTTCCAAAAGAAATGGACTGTAGACACAGAGCTGGGTTTTAAGAATGTATCATAACTATTCCATTTAAAAAAGTATGTATGATACAAATCATCCAAGTCTTTAAATTTTAGGTGTGCTAACTTAACCTGGATTGAATACTTGACAAATTTTGCTTTAAAATTGAGGAATATATCATAATTTAAAGAAGTGAATTATATACATGCGCAAGTAAATGTAATTTAACAAAATGATTCCCAAATTGTTTGTAATCAGACTATCTGGGCATTACTCATGTATTAATTCATCAGTATATAATCTTCCATTTTAGGAGCTACTTTCCATTGTTTAAATTTAATTTGTAGAATTTGGGTTAATGATTCACATTTTTAAACATAATCTTGTTGGCTTTTCTCCAAAGAAACAGAAGGACATGCAATCTAAGAAATGGGGGCTGGGGATTTAGCTCAGTGGCACAGCACCTGCCTGGCAAGCATAACATTGTGAGTTTGATTCCCAGTACTGGAAGCAAAAACAACAACAACAACAAAAAAAAAAAAAGAAGCAATCTAAGAAATGGTACAGATCAATTTTGAGAAAACAAATATAAATAAAACGCTCAGGACAGGAACTCAAACAATCCAAATTGTTTGGAGAATGAAAATTCAAAGAGGATATGTCAGAGAAAATACCAAATTAATAGATTCTTTGTGTTATGTATTATTTATTAGGGGAGTTTAAATTTCTGAACATATTTGAGAATGAATGAGCAGACCAGATAAATAAAAATTAGTATAGTATTCAACTCCAAAGAAAAATATGAAATAAAATATGATTGTGTCATACTACATAGATTTATCTATAAATAGCATTTACAAAGATGAAATAATATAAATCTCATTTATATTATTTTTGAAAAGTAATGATAAAATAATTTGTGTCTGCATGCCTCAGTATTTGTGTACAAAATGTGGAACATAAACAAGAGTTCAGCATTCTTCCCAGGCAGAAGGAAATCAGGACATTGGGGTTTGAAAACAAAACAAAACAAAAAAAGCAATAAGAACTTGTCAGTTTATATATATATAAATCAGAAGCAATAATTAAAGTATTAAAAATATCTTTCTGAAAAAGTTACGAAGGAAGGCAGTGAATGCTTGAGAAGAGCATGTTGCGAGCATGCGTGATGGAGGAACTTTGATCTTCAGCTTTGACAGAAAAACAAAAAAGAGACAAAGAAAGAAAGAGAAATTAAGATAATTTCCTTAACTCTATCAATGGATTTTAGAAAATAACATCTCAAGTGATAGAAAATAATTTTGTGTATAGTTTGATATTTTTGAGATATTTACACAATAGATGAAAATAAAATGTTTCTATCATAAGTGAGAAATGATTTTTTTTTTCTGAGACCAGTTTTTGTCCACTGACCAAAGAATTACTGTGATTTGGGGCTTTTAGCTTTCTAATTTTTTTTTGTTTGTTTTCTTAAAATATATTTTAAAGAGAGTAGTAAAAAAAAGAACAATAGCAACATACCAACATCACAAACATAAACAAAACAAACTAAGAAAATTAAAAATGATACAGGGCTTCAAAAGAAAATGATGGAAAGTAACAATGGCTGTTATATTACATACTGTTATCTTCAACTACGTTGCTCAGATTACCACATGGAAGAATGGAAGATTGTTCAAACTAATTTCTTTTAAAATGAAATAGTCAATAAAAACAATCATTACATAATATCTGTAGAGCTCTTACAGTAGACCCCCGAAATTTGGAATTGCGTTTGGAGAGCACTGGTGAATGGTGAAAAACCGCGAATTTCAAGTATGCAAAGAAAAATGCCTGTTTTTATAGTTTAAACCCTAAATACACTATGTCTTCCGCAGTTATGTAATTTAATTTAATAAAATACTACATTAGTTAGGCCTTAGAGGGTGCGAGGAGTTTTAGTGGAATCTCGGAGACCTGAGGGCTGTAAGAAGAACAAAACAGAATTCAGCAACCTGTTCAGATGTGGGAATGCTGGTGCATCTGCCAGAGATGGGTTACAGGGCAGCAGCCAATCAGCAAGAAGGAGAACTGAATCACACTCTGATTGGCTATGTGCACACCTCCTACCCAAAAACAAGTGCGGAGGATATTTGCGGTTTTCATGAAACTGCAGTATTTCCTCAAACTATTATTAGTTAGGGTCTAAGTCAAAATCCCCGAACTACTAAGGCTGCAGTCCGAATCACGACTTTGCGGGGTATAATGTACATAATTTTGTGAAAATATTTTTATCATAACTTTTCTGACACTAAGTTATAGGCATATAAATTTCTGCAGTAGTGATAATATTTCCCATTCATTTTTAAATCATTATCTATCTTTACCTTCCTCTATGGGAAGAACCAAATGTTTCCTGTCATTTTTCCAAGGCTTGAAGGAGATGTGGACCCCATTTCGAATTTGTTTTTTCATATTAAATGACACTGTTATTTTCTATGTTGCTCAGAACTTCATAAAATGGGGTCAAAATTGCATTACTTTTATGTGTAGTCTTGTAGTTTATTTAAATTTTCTTCTAAGTTTTTTCATCTTTGGGCAACTGGCTACAGGTTTTACAGCCAGTGAATTTGCTCCTTTTAGGTGTAAATTGCTTTATTATTTAGGAAAAATATATAGTTTACAGCAGTGATTCAGATTCATTTTCATCAAATTCTAAAATTTTTCTGTTAGGTTAATGTTCCTGGAGTTATTAGACTCATATTTTATTGTTCTCAGAGTAATCCCATGATACAACCCAAGACCCAGGTAGTTTTTCCACAGAAATGATGCTGACTCTTCAATTAGATTTGATGACAAAATAATATAATCAGTACTGTTACTTTCACTTTTCCCTTTTTTGTGGAAGGTATGAAACCCATATCTAAAGAATGTTTTAAGTCCTACAATTTATTATAATTTGGAGTTATAAAATAATTCACTAATTAGATTAGTAGCTCTGCTCTCAGTATTGATTTCTGCAGATTTGCATAATAAAAGTAAAGTCACCTGCTCAAATGCACCAAAACCTTTCTATGACTTACAAGTATTGAATTACACATTTTGTATAAATGGATTTTTAAAAAATTTTATGGGTTATTTTGCAGTGTAATTCTCAGCTGAATTCAATTTTCATAGAAGTGAGGGATCAGCTATCATAGGTTACATAGACAGTTACATTGGGTTTAATGGAAAAATTAATGCATATTAGTCATACAGATGGCCAAACCTCCCATCCATATTTGAAGTAATACTCTGGGAGAACTGCTCATTCATATAATTTATGAATGTGGTAATCAAATACAACCAAAATCCAGTATACTATAACAAAAATTCATTCAAATAAATAAAAAGCTTGAAATGTAAATTCATCAACATATAATAGAATAGGATTTAAAAATTCAACATTTTAGTAGGACATCCTTATTTTCTGAGAAGACTAAGGGAAGTAAATTGTACTTATTTGATAAAATATCTTTTTGTTTTACTGTGAATTAAAACACTACACTATAAATAAACTAGGAATCAGTATATAGTATAGAATTTTTAGTGGGTTTAATATTTATTATATCAAGCCAATTGTGGGTAAGCAAGTGAATATAATTTAAAAATTATTTTTATTCCTAGCATAATGATATTTTAATGACATTGTCTTACAGAAAGTTAAATATCAATTTGTTTATAAGAAAAGTTGTTAGTGGTGGTATGTCACTGAATTTACTTACACTTTTCCAATTTGTACAGATCTCATAGATCACCTCCATTTTGAAATATAGTATATAATTGGAAACAAACTTCTTAGTAACATCTTACATTTTAATTATATTTCTAGTTCATCAGTCACAGAGCTAATGTCCACTGGTTTTTATTAAGCATTGCTCTTAATCAGAAATTTATATAATATCACTATATTTGTATATATAAAGATTGTAGGTAAAGGAATACTTTATTACGTTCAGAGAGAGAATACATTTGTTTAATCATTATAGTAAGTTTTTCAACCTGGATATCAAAAATGCCATTTTGCAACCATAAAGAGAAAATTGATGGGTAAAGTAATGCAAAATGTTAGAAGATATTCTTTTTTGAAAATAGACAATACATTCTATAATTGTTATTTAATCTATATGTGCTATGTTTTAAACAGAATGACTTGTACTACTATAGTCCTAAGAATCATTTCATGATAACTTTCAGAAGATATTACAAGAATGTTGAATTTACCTTCATGAAAATATTTTGTTATACAAATACACTTGTCATTTGTTGATAAAGGCATTTGTATTTTTAATCCTTTAACAAAGTAAGCTAATAGCCTTGTATAGTGGCACACACCTATAATTCTAGCACTTGGGAGGAGCATTGCTGTGAGTTTGAAGCCAGCCTGGAATATAAAGTGAGTTCAAAACCAGACTAGGTTACATAGGAGGACCTTGTCCCCAAAGAAAAACTAATTAAAGGATAATGCACAAAATCCTGTAAAAATTGACATTATACTTACTATATGTGAAGTACCAGTAAGTATATGCAACATTTAATTTATTTTAATTTATAATGGCCATGTTTACCAAACAACAACAGCAAAAAATACATTAAACTGCATTAAAAAGTGACTGATGAGTGTGTTCTTTTTTTGTCTTTCTTTCTTTATTTTTCTTTCTGTGACAGGGTTTCACTATGTAGTTCAGGCTGGCATTGAACTCGAGGGAATCTTCCTGCCTCAGTCTCCTCCTGAGTTCTGGGATTACAGGTATTCACCACCATGTCCAGGTGCTCATGTATTTTCAAATACATGGAAACTGTAACACATGACCTATTTCTGCACTTATAAATGTTTAAGTCTTTGTCTGCTTATTTTGATTAAACAAAACAAAACATTTTAAGCACTCTGTTAATTAAAAAGCACTGGGTTATGGTCTTTATCAAAATGAAATAGCAAATTCAAACTATGGTGCACCTTTCTCAAAATGACTAAAAAAGAAACACAAAAAAATAATGAGAACCAAAATCAGAGAACTGGGAAGAGAAATTGTGTATGTTCATGGCCCAGATAGGGATCAGAAAGTTGGTGTAAATATCTCTAAGAATATAGAAATAGCCATTTGTAAATGGTTATGAAATAGATGAAGGAGGATCTGTCATACTGGTTTAATGCAGTCATATCAATTCTGCTTACAGTATGTGGGTATTTGCCGAGAGGGATAAAGAGGCAAGGGAGAGACTGTGGGAAGGAAAGATATTAACAGAAAGTTCATCTTTCAAGTCTTCTTCACTGTGCCTCAGTGGCATGGATGTAGCCATATGACTACGTAAACATTCCTGAAATTAAAGATTTCAAAAATCAGAACAAATGTAGTGAATGCTTACAGAGAAAAACCGGCTGTGAAAGCCAGTCAGTGCCATGAGACCTGGCTAGTCTGTTCAAAAAGAGATCTGAGCCTCACATTTCTCATCTAAGATCAGGAAATATGTCTTCATATTTATCTGCTAGACTGTAAGTTCTGTGTAAATGCTGTTTAAATTCTGAGGACGTTAGGACACTGTGCCACACAGAACCTGTGGGTTGACAGAACTTCTCCTAACTATTTTTGTAAGTTGAAGATCTCTGAGGAGCAACTGATGTCAGAGTGAGATGAAAAATCACTTTGTGGATGCTGTGTTGAGTTAGAAGATTCTATGGGTGGAATAAAACAAGAATTGAGCTCAGAATTCATAGTGTCTTTCCCTTTGAGCGGACATAGAAATCATGTCCTGCTGAATGCCTGTAAGAAACCCCCCTGGCTGGAGTAGGTCCTTTTCTGAGAATAGAAAATGCCACTATCCCAGAGGAGAAGCCATAAGCTATTCTGAGGTTCTTTGTCTCTGCTGTTCCATTTCAAATGACAGGAAACAGACCATCAGTATTAAGAGGGATGTGTACAGGGAATCACAATCTACTTCACATGGGTCTGCATGGACGACTCAAGTACTGGGAGACTTCTAAAGCTTGGGGCTTTTGAAATTTGTGTTAGCTGTTTTAATTTATTATCTCTTATAACACTAACATATGAAAAGACCATTTTCTCAAATGGTTTGTAATGGGCTCTATGTAAAGCCAAAGATGTGTTATTCTTCTATGTGCCCTTAAGCAAGACAGGATTGTGAAGTATAATTAGTTTTGAATACACTAATTAATAATACATCTCCAGTGCATGCAAACAAACTGAATAGCTAACAGAGTATTTCTAATGATTTTAATTATAAGCAGAAGGAGTACACCAGCCTCCTAAATATTAGTAACACATGTTGCTTACCTTTGAAATTCTGAAAGTAAAAGCCTCTTGATTCTGGATTCTATAAACGTGTACATTTTCTGGTTTCTCCAATAAACATCTTGTGTTGTGTTTTTTGAAGAGGAAGCACAGATAATAATTCTTTAGTCTTTCCTGTGACTCTTGCTGACACACATTAGTGAGATAACTTGACTTAAATAGCTGAGAAGGTTTTAGTGAACTAATAACAAGTAATTGCATAAGGATTCAGATGAAGTTCCTCTTTCTCTGTCCATTTTGATTCTTTTTTATTTCCATCTATTTTAGATGAAAGTTCCCACAAAAGGAAACATAGTTGCCACAATTTCTAATGTCCCCATCATCATTAGTTCACCAAATCTAGTAGAAATAAAGCCCCATGGAAGACTGTGACTGACCTCGCCACATGCCGTGTCTACTCCAAACCAATCTCTGGAGCAGAGGATTAGGAAGATCTGCTTGGTCAGGTTGGGTTATGAGTCCACCTCTTTCATGAGGACGGGGAAGCCATCTTGATAATACTGACACTTCTGCTAGCACTGAAGCAATAAGAATGGAGGTGTTCTTCAAGGGCAAGGACACTGAGCAAACTTCTTTTGTCTACAGTGGCCACCATATGAACTTCAAAGTGTATCAGGAATTAAAAATGGGTCTATATACATGAATCTTAAAATGTAGTTGTTTATTGACTTATTAAGAAAGCTAAACTACTTCTTCTTACAAGAAGAATTTCATATATAATAAATTAGGTGGGCCAAATGGATAATGAAATTATTACCATACCTCAGAAAGAGGAACTGTAAACATAACTATCACCTATAGGCCAATAAAGAAAGTTTGAGATTATTAGAAGCTAGAAAAACCAATAAATATATGAAAAAGTATTCAACAGCACTAGTCATCAGGAAAATGCAAATTAAAGACACAATGAGATATTACTCTATGCCTATTAGAATGGCTGTAAATCAAAGACAAATAGTCAAATGTCGGTGAAGTTGCGAAGTAAAGAGAACTCTTGCACACCATTGCACAACTGTAGTCAGGATGTAAATTACTACAATTGTGAAAAATAGTATAGATATTCCTCAAAAAATTAAAAGTAGAGCTACTAGGTGATCAGCATTCCGTCTCTTGGGTACAACCCCAAAAGATATTGCTATGGCTTGTATCTAGATGCAACCCCAAATCCTCATGCTCTCATAGGTAGGGATTTTCCAAGATGCCTAGGTGGATCTATGATGTTTGACACTGAGATTAAGGGTGTGTGACAACCGTGTGATCTTAGCATAGTTCTGGATGTGGATACTGGAAGTCTTACCCTGTGTGGGCGCATCAATCAGTTGGCTTATAGCCTGGATGGAATATGAAGAGACAGAAGGAAAGGAAGTCTTGCTACTGTTGCTCACTGCTTGGCAGTCTTCTGCCTGCTTTGCAATAGACAGTTTCTCCTCTGTGACGCCACCCTGTCTTGGAAGCAGCCAACTATGGACCACGGTCTACACAAACTGTGTGCTAAAGCGAACCATCCCTCCTTCAAACTGTGAGTGTCAGGTATTTTATCTCAGCCAAAAGAAAAGTAACCAAGACAGGTTTGAACTCAGTATATTGAAGAGTTATCTGCATGCCTACAATGCGCTGCAGAACTATTCACAATACTATACAAAATATAATAGTATTCACCCTTAAAAAGGAAAGGAATCTTGTCATGTATAAAAACATGAATGTGCCTGGAAGACGTTAAGCAACATGAAATAAGCCAGGCACACAGTGACTGGTACCACATGATTTTATTTACAGGTAGCATATAAAAATG
The DNA here is from genome assembly GCF_000276665.1 of Chinchilla lanigera. Lineage (NCBI taxonomy): Eukaryota > Metazoa > Chordata > Mammalia > Rodentia > Chinchillidae > Chinchilla > Chinchilla lanigera. The sequence goes on from NW_004955407.1 coordinate 14,001,130, forward strand.
TCAAACCCATAGAAACAAAGAGTAGAATGGAGACTGGCAGAAGTGGATGGATTAGAGAGATGATGGTCAAAGAATACAAAATTTCAGCTAGCCAGGTGGAACATGTTCAAGAGGTCTATTGCACTAGATGACAATTGCAGTTAAAACAATGGATTCTATACAGGAAATAGCTAGATTTTCAGCAGAATAGATTTTCAGTGTTTTTCCCATGAAAAGCTACATGAGGTAGTACATATACTACATAGTGACTTTATTCAGCTGTTCCACACCATCTATATATATGAAAACATCATGTTGAACATCACATGTTAATTTTACTAGTTAATTTTAAAAACAAAATATTGAGTTACTCATTAAAAACAGCAAAATCTATAAGAGTGGAGCAGCGTTAGGGTTCAGACCCCTAAGGAGAGTATTGGCCTAATTAGAGCATACCAGTATCTGTAAGGGGTGTGATAAGGCTCATTCTTATCACATGGAAAAACAAAGAGCACATGTGAGTCAGATGCCAATCTGAGAATAAAGAGACCATGAAAGGAAAAGAATGGGGAACAAGGAAGAATAAATTCTTTTCTTTTCTTTTAACTTTCTAGTCTTCTACTATCACCCATTCCTGGCAGAGCCTGCAAAGCAAGGTTGCTGTTTACCAAGTCCAAGACTCACCAAGCTCCACCGTGAAGAAGACCAGAATGGGATGGGTTTTGACAGGAAGGGACAACTGTTTGAAAATCAGCACATATTGATGGCAACATCAACTCCGCACTGATTGAAACATATACGCTTTGGCAATTAGCTTTCTAATCTGTATCTACAAGTGCAAAACATTTCGATAAACACATCCATGTGCAAATTGCCCCCAGCCATCTCTGGCTCTGAACCCTGTCTCATTCACTGCCCACTACTGTCTTTAGATCTCATAGTCTGACACCAAGTTCTTTCTAGTATTCAGAGCTAGACTTCTGGAATCATATTCTCCTTGGAGCATACTTACACCTTTCAGGGAGGCTGAAGTGCAAACTTTCCTTTGTGTAATTTATCTGGAACTATCCACAGTATGTTCAGAAAGAACAGACCATGATTTTCTTTAATTTTATTTTTTGCCTCTGTCATAGTAATCCTGTCTTAACAATGAACTCTGCCACTGTGTTCTCTGCCTGAACTCTGGGCTGGCCAAGAACACGCAGAATCTTTTGACAATTGTACAGAGTATGTAGGCCATGGCAGTGGTTCCTGGGATTTCTCACCGTTATCTTTCTCATAAATGGAGAATTTATCACAAAAACTGGAAAGTTGATGTTCTTAGTGAATGTTGCTTAAATCTACCCTATTTGAACCAAAACAATTTTGAGTTATTTTTTTCACATAAGTTCATATTTAACTTTTTGTAAAGGAAAAATAGTGAACTGTTTTTAATTTACAAATACATTTTCATAATGTTCTTTCTTTCTTTCTCTTTCTTTCTAAAATTTTCATTTTACCCACAGAGCATTCTGAATGTTTCAGAACACATGAACTCGATTATTTAGATGCTTTTACAGTTAGCTTTTTAAATTAATGATGGATACAAAAAAATAGCAAGTAGGATTTTATTATGATAAACATATTCTGAATTCCATCAGGAGAACTGTGGCAACCCTGATAAGACTGTATAAATTATTTGTCTTTAGAAATCCACTAAATAGCAGTGGAAAAGTTTAATGTGGAATCTAACCACAGCTAATTATATGTATTAGCTATGTGGAATAGTATGCTAGCCCAGATAACCTTTAAACTTTGGCTGTAACGATAATTTACTTAATGGCGAGGCTTAATAGAAATATTGTAACAAATGTACCTCCTTAGATTTACAGAGATTGGATTGGGAAGTTAGATAAGAATCTGCTGTGCACACGTACTGACAGAAAGCCATGTCATTCTAATGATTCATAATTTCTAATTAGCCATGATTATTCTGAGTGGTTGTGGATATACATTTTAATTGTATCACATACTGTAATTTCCAATTTCCGTGGAGACGCTGATGAAGTGAAAGTCATATTGCAAAGTCATCATTTAAATATTTGAGAAATGGAAGGCTTGAAGAGGGATAAATATCCATAGCTTAATTATAATTTCTATTGATTTCAGCAGTCAATTTTGTGCTAGTAATATAGATGGCTGTCTGCTTTCTCTTCACTAGTTCAAAATCATTCTGGGCTTGGAAATGCAATGCATTGTTCTCCATATGTAGAGAGAATGCCATGCTTCATTATGTATTCAGCCTTCAAGAAGACAAAAAACATGGTCAGAAGAACTGAGTCAGGGAAGGTACAGCTACTGGACAGACTTGTAGTAGGAGCACATAGCTTTTGTTAGAATTGAGTGCTGAAGGTTAAAAGGTGTCACTCACGTTGATGCTCTTATTATATGTGACAATTTAGTAGAGCTACCTAGAGAACAGTTGATAAGATTCAGAATGTCTTTAAGCATTTAAATCAAAGCAAACAAATTGGTAGCACTAAGGTAAAAACAAAATTCCTTAAGCAAGGTATGCCTCCCAACAGCTTCTGCTGTGGCAGAGGGAAGAGGTGGGTTCTAGACATGCATCTCAGTGACAATAAGAACTATGTGAAGCTACTTTGTAGCTGCTTTTCGATGTACAACATTTTCTGTACCCTGTAGGTCTTGTAACTTATAGCATTCATGAGTTAAATTAAGCCTATGTAAGAGACTCTTCTGAGAAGGAGTGTGAATCTCTACTCATTATAAGATCCATAGAGGTCAATACAATTAAGAATTCAGTACATCTAATATCCATTTTTAACAGCACAAGGTTCTGTTTCTTAGGAGTTCTGTTTCTTAGGGAGTTCATGAAAATAATCAGAGAATTGATTATAAACAACTATACCTGCATTGAGGTTATGAAATAAGTAGAGTTTAAGACAGATTTAAACAAAGTACAAATTACTTATCCAAAGCGTAGGTGGTATGCAGTTGGGCTTGTGATAATATTTTCAATTCTTCTTCACCCATGGATGTTGGTAAAAAATAAGATGTGGCCAGTGACATAATCTCTGCCTTCATTTTCTTGTGTGTGTGTTTGTGTAGTTTTTTGTTTTTATTTTTTCTTTTTATATTTGTGTTTCTCTTTTTGTGTTCTTGTTTTTTGTTATTACTGCTGTAGTTTGGTTTGTATGTTTCATTGATTTCTGAGGCTTCAGTTTATTCTCACACGGCTACAAACACCATGGAGGAGGTGCCTGAGGAGGCAACGTTGTTCACCTCACGGTATCTGGAAAGCAGAGAACAAAGAAGGGTCTAGGAACAAAGCATATCTTTCGAAAGCATACCCTCAAATGACCTACTTCCTCCCACTGGTGCCCAGTTCTTCAGATCCCTCCACTACCCTGGAGCACATTTATCCATGAATCTCTCAGTGCATTAATCCACTGATGATCTTGCAGCCCTCATGACACAAACACCTCCCAAAACCCACTCTGAACTGTGCAGCATTACCAGGCCTTCACTACGAGAGCTTTCGGAGGACATTTGAGATACAAACGGTAACAGTTTAAGGATGCAGATCCTGTATACGAACTCTTACCATTAATCAGAATAAAAATACCATTTGAAGTTTATTTAAATTACTATAACCTTACTCAGCACAACTGTTATGTTTTCGGAAAAATGCATTAATGTATTTATTCATTCATTCAGACTTTCAAGTGATACTTGTTTCAAATTACCTGTCTCAGCCACTTTCCTGTAGTTGACTCACAAGACTTGACTCCTACAGTTTAAAACAGAGAGGTTTATTTTGGCTCCTGGCCACAGTCCCCGCCCAACTGGCTGCAAGGGAGAAATAGCATGGTGGAAGAGCCTGGTGCAGCACAACTGACCGTCTTGGGGGAACCAGAGAGCAGAACGCAGAGGGAGGAGCTGTAAAGGGAGTTATACCCTAGCAGTCACACCCTGTTCCCAGAGACCCATAGCTCCTGAGTAGACACACACCTTCCAACAGCACATTCAACTCAGAATGCTTACGGGGATTAATTCACTAATGAATACAGTTTCCTCATGATCCAGTTGTAGTATGACTGCATCAAATGGAATATCTACTTTTAGTTTTTTAAGGAATCTTCATACTAAGTTCCATACTGATTCTATTGGTTTGCACTCCACCAAAAATGTAGATGTGTTCCTTTTCCACTATATCCTCTCCGTCATTTGTTGTTTTAATTAGTGCTCTATAAAAAGCAGTAGTTTAGCAAAGGGGAGTTGGCAACGTTGGTAATGCTACAGTGTACAAGTCATCCAGTCCTCAGTAACAACCGGTAAACTCATATACTTGCCAAACAAGTCTTGTCATTTTTTAGACTGTCAGCCCTATTTCTGCTCGGGGGGCAAAGTTTCTTTTGCACACTGTACCTATGTAAAATTTGCCCAATAAATATAAATTCCATAATGAGAAGTGCAAACACAGTAATGCAATGACATTACAATGATGCATGCGATTTCTACCTACTTGAGATTCAGAGTTAGCAGGAAAGTCTGACTAAACCAAACCAAAAAATGCCAATAAAATTAATAAACACAGTGGTAAACCAAGTGGAGTTTTCTTTAAAAATATATAACAACAACAAATTATTTAATATAATGGATAATTTCTTTATATTTGTTGCTGAAGCTCTTGTATTTAAACAGTTTACTGGTCAATAAATAGTTTTTCTCTGTCCCACTTCGAAGTTGTCCTCAATATTTTATACCATTCATATTTTGACATTTCCTATACCTGCCCATCTTTGCAGAAGGAGAAATATCCTTTTGGGGTTAAGATTTAAAAAACTGTATTCCATTGAGTAGAATCATGTATTTCTTGAAAACTCTTTTTAAAACATTGTAATTCTTTTCTTTAGTACAGTAATTTATAGATGTAATTGTGCTACCACTTTATAATTGATGCCAAATGAGTGATTTTCTTTCTTTATGTAGTATTCTATCACTTTGTGTAAACCATAGGGTAAGACATAAGGATGTACATGAATATATATATGAATATTATATGTATATATATATTTTTTATCTTCAGTCACATCTTAAAAGGACATTTCTCACTTCCTGCAGAATGAGATGTTCAACTACCAGCTCACAGGCCACAAGTATTCTATTACTGAGCTTGACAAGGTTTGAGATGGTGACTATAAACATTTAAATTAGCTTTTTTCTCTATAGTCTTCTATGTGTTTTTCTGAAGAGGAATCTGTTTTTCAATCTAAATTTTACCTATTTTTCAAATGGGCTATTGTAAGGTATCTAGCATGTGATTTTCTTAAAGCAGTTCACAGGGAAATACAAGAATGGAGACTCTTTATGCCATTACTTGGAGTCTGAGTGTTTGTTTCACGTTGTATAGAGGGTACACATGAGTATGCTATAATGTATACTATAATATAGCATGTGGCCACATATCTTGAAGATATGCTACACTTGCAGAAAGGCACTCTTATGAAGTGGTAAATTTGTACATAGATGGTAAGGATGTGCCACTAACTTTGTTGACACTAAATAATCCGAAGAGAGGGACCATCTCATAGTTACTAAAAGTGCAGAGCCAGTTTTCCTGAGTTCAAATCCAGCTCTTGTCACAAAGTTGTTTTGTTATTTGGGATAATTTTCTTAATTCTTTCTGCCTCATTTGTAAAATATATGTCATAGTAAGGTTATGTACTGCTTGGCATAGTTTTTTTAGTTCAATTATACTATTTATTAACTACTTAGAACAATTTCTGGCAGATTATATAAACAACATTATTTTAAAAACACAGTTGAATTCTAAAACTCCAGGTTGACAGACAGTGCTGCTATTCTTATTGTATTTATTTGATTTCTTAATACTACTGCCCTCCCTTAAATCTGTGAACCTCTCTACTGCTTGTTGCAATTAAGTTTTGAGTGTGATGACGAGAATGAAATGTGGCCCCAGGTATTAAACCAGATGTGATCTCTGGGGCAGTTGCAATGGTCCTAGGTTTCAGAAATACCACTGAGATATATGAACCTGATCACATATATGCATATGAAAAGATTTCATTAAGGAGCAGGGAAGAACACTACTTGGAGGCCATGATAGGAAGATGAACTTTGGGCCACTCATCGAGGCAAATGATTCATCTAAATCCTGAACGTTTCCAAGGAATCTTGAACATTTCAAACATGCTGTATCCTAAGGTTCTCCTGGGGATGAAGATGGGCAAGAAGCCATGATATAATGCAGACTGACATCAACAGGCATCTATGTTCTTAACTTCAAAACAGTTTTTCTCAAACTTTAACATACACACATGATACTATATTATGTTGTTTAATTTTAAGCCTCTTTTAGTAAAAGGAACTCTAAATCTCTCAATCTAATTTGAGCCAAAAGACACAGGAAAATTTGTCAGTGATATCTTTTAATTAAACTCTTTAAAAGTTGTCAAAAGTTTCTATGAATATTTCCACATAGTGCTTTTGCTCACAAGTGAGCTCTTGCAACTATAATTCACAACTATAATCACTCACCATTCTGGAAGTTCCTAGTTATTAAAGAGTTTAGACTAATGTGTTCCAGTGATTGGTAGACTAATATTATAAGTTCAGTTAAAGCTTAGTTTCAATCAAGCTTACCACTGGAATACATTTTCTAGATAAATCAATTCCTCAAATGCTACTGATAAAATAGAGTTTTTAAATATTAAAGATAGCTTCCTAATTCTTTTGTCTTTATATATAATGTATAAAATGTTTACCCAATTTTTACTCACACAAGAAATAAACGGGGAGCTGAACTATGATAAGTTTTGAAATTTTAATTTTTAAATAAATATCCCAAGTACAAAAAAAATGGAGAAGTGATCTGCAACAAAATTCAGCTGCTCAAAGACTAGAATGCAGAAACCTGGAAAATAACAAGTTTGCAAAGAGAAAAAAAGACATAGATCTTCAGTAGTCAGGAAGGAACTGATAGGAAAATAAAAAATTCCAAAAAAGTTAGAGATACAAACTACAGCACAGAGAAAGAAATGAAGCAGTCTGGAAATGACACTCTGGTTCATGGGTAGGGAACCCTATCTCTGCACACACACACACACACACACACACACACACACACACACACACACACACCCTGTCTCTGGTCCAGGTTTGGAAGTTACAGAAGGAACCGGTAGCCACTGTAAACTGCAAAAACAGTGTGGGATTTTACTCCAAAGGTACCCCTTTCACTCAACAGGGAACAGCTGGGGAAGCAATTTAGTGCAGTGCCCACCACATTGCCAGAAATTATGGAGCACAACAAAAGCAGTTCTAAGATGGATACAAAATCAATGGCATTCTTATACTCAATAATGAATTTGCTGAGAGAGAAATGAGAAAATAATACCATTAACAGTAACATCAAGAAAAATTAAATTCCTAGGAATTAACCTGACTAAGGAAGTGAAAGACCTCTGCATAAAAAGCTATCATACTCTGAAAAAGGAGATCAAAGAGAATGCCAGAGTACGAAAAGATAGCGTCTGTTCCAGGATAGACAGAACCAATGTCGTCAAAATGGCCATACTTCTGAAGCTGACACGTAGATGCATTGCATGCCCAGTCAAAATATCAGCAACATTCTTCACAGAACGAGACACAGCAATCCTCAAATTTGAATGGAACCAGAAGAGACTCAGAATAACAAAAGCAATCCTGGGCAACAAGAGGAAAACAGGAGGAATCACAATCTGAGAATTCAAGTTATACTACTAAGGTACATTTATAAAATAGGCATCATATTGGCAAAAAAGGACAAGAGGATTAACGTCACAAAAAAGAGGATGCAGAAACAACCCTTGGCAAATTCAGCTATCTGATCTTCGACACTGGGCAGAACAACATACATTGAAGAAAAGGCAATGTTTTTAACACATAATATTGGAAAAACTGGCACTCCCAATGCAGGAGATTGAATCTAGACCCACATCTTTAGCCATGTACTAAACTAAAGTCAAAATGGATCAAAGGTCTAAGTGCTAAAGCTGAAATACTTAATCTAGTGGCGGGTGAAATAGGTAAAACTCTTGAAGAAATAGACAGGCAGATACTTTCTAATAGACTAACAGTTGCATAAGAAATAATAGTAAGAATGAACAAACGGGGTCATATCAAATTAAAACGTTTCAGCACATTAATAGAAACAAACAACTGAGTGAAAAGACAACCTACAGAATGGGAAAAAAGTTACTAGCTATTCCCAGTAAACTAATATCTAAAGAGAACTAATATCTAGAGTACATAAACAACTAAAAAAATTAGACCTCCCAAAATAAAAAAAATGATCAAACATTGGCAACTGAAATGAACAGCCATTTCTCAGAAAAAGTACAAATGGTCAATTGATACATGGAGATATAGTCAACATCTTTAGCTGTTAGAGAAATGCAAACTAAAACAACACCGAGATGCCATTTTACCTGAGAAAGAATGACTACCCTCAAGAAATAATTAATAACAAATGCTGGAAAGGCTATGTGGAAAAAGGAACCATTCTATATTATTGGTGGGAATGTGAAGCAGTACAATCACTATGCAAAGCAGTGAGGAGATTCCTTATAAAACTCAAACTAGGAATTCCATTTGACCCATATTGTCCCCTCTTGGGCATCTTCCCAAAAGTGCTAAGGACATCATATTACAGTGATACATGCATAGCAGCACAATAAATTTTGAAAACAGCATCTATCTATCTGTCTATCTATCTATATGGGATAATTATACTGCCAATATCTAATGGTTTATTAAAAGGGACAGTTAATGCTTAAATTCTTTTGACCAATTTTGCATGCTTATATCCAGTAATCTGAGCAACTACTTTGAAGACAACAATATGCAATATAACAACTATCGGTGAATTCCTAGCATCCTGCTTAGTGAAGCTCTGTACCATTTCTAATGTTTTTATCATATTTTATTCTCTTTAATGGTTTGATCAATCTTGCATTCTTACAGCTGGTAATCTGAGCAACTTCAATGTAGATAACAATATGTAATATAAAAGTCACTGTTAATTACTATCATTTTGTTTTGAAACTCTGTATCATTTTTACTGTTTTTGCTTTGTTGTTTATGCTGTTGTTTATTTTTTGTTTATGCTGTTGTTATTTTGTTATTGTTTTTTATTCTCTTTAAAATAAAAAAATATAAAAAGGAAACAGCATGTATGTCTCTCAGCAGATGAGTAGGTATGGAAAATGTGGTATGTATACACAATGTGATGACACTCTGTCATAAGTGGGATAAACAAGTAATTTATAGGAAAGTGGATGCACTTTCCTTGAGATCATAATGTAAAGTGAAATAAATTAGACATTAAATCTTAAATATTGTATGGTTTCTTTTATATAAGAAACCTAAGCTATAAATAGAGAGGGAGTAAATCTATATAATAGGAACTAGGGAGACCAATCTTTTGCAAATGGGATGGGAACAGAGATGGAGGCGGGGGGAGACAGGCAAGGTGGAAGAGATCAATCAAGATTTCAGATACATTATGTGCATGTACCAATGCTCCTCAAGGTCTGTGATCTTTGTATACTGCAATCGTGCACAATAAAAATCAAAAATTGAGAGAAAATAAATGTTCCAAGTGATTTTAAAATCAGGAAAGTATATCAATATAAGTTTAAAAATGATTTGGGCATACTAGGATATTTTGGGGACAGTGGAAACTTTTGGAAGCATTTAGAATTATTCTTTGGGTTCTATCATTGTTGGTTTTGTTAAGTCAGAGAAATTTGAAGCAAGAAGCATGGGTAAATCAGAAGGTTCAAGGATGCAAACTTTCCAAATTACTGCTGTTGAACAAAGTTGATACACTTTTATATAAGAAAAAAATGATGTTGAAAAAATATTATAGCTCTAATTTAAATTACAAAACCATAATTATGAACTATTACTTAAAAAATCTCATAACTACCAGAATCCTGTGTAACTGATGACAATGTCAAATTTCATGCAATGTATGCTTTTGTGTCTAAACATAATCCCCAGGCTCTCTGAGGGTTCCAAAACTAAATTCCCAATTGACATTAATGCTCTTATGTACTCATTCACACACTGGTACTCCCAAAAGAAGGGGGACTAATAAAGCTTTCAGTACCAGCTAGATTACTTACATGATGACCACATTGAATTTCTGAGCTTAGACAAAGGCAAAGGATGAGACAAAAAAATTTATTTTTCATTTTTTAATACAAGAGTACTAAGATAGATTATGGAAATAAAATTTAAACATCAAAGTGATCAAAGGTCTTTACTTATAATAAAAATCTGTAAATCAGAAGTTGCCTATAACCAAACACCAATGTCAAATTTCATGTAATGTGTGCTTTGGTGTCTAAACACAGTCCCCAGGCTCTCTGATTGTTCCAAAACTAGATTCCCAATTGATGTTAATGCTCTTCCAGGTCAATCCTGAATGTGTTTTTAAAGCTCCTTCACTGAGATTTGTAAAGCTGTCCGTCGTGCTAGATAACAAACTGTCCTTAGACAATAACCTGATATTTTTAACTCTACTCTACTCTATTAGGATTCTTCAAAGAATTACACAAATATGGAGATAAGAAAGATGATAGATGATAGAATATATGTATATAGAGATGATATAT
>NW_004955407.1:14011893-14074213 GCF_000276665.1 Chinchilla lanigera
TTATGGATTCTAAGAAATCTATGATTTGTGTTATGGTTGATACATTATGTCAACTTGGGGAGACTAGAGGTTTGGCTAAGTGACTAAGCAGGGAACCAGGGTGCTTATTTTATATTTATCCTGAGCCTGTGCAAGAAAAAGGCATGCAGAGGGTGTGGGTGTAGAAGACCACCCCCACACCCCCAGAGCAGATAGACTTCATAATAAATAAATAAATAAATAAATAAATAAAAAAGAACTGGCTGCCGGCTCTTGGGAGGAGCTCCAGTCTTCACCTTCAGCTAAGTCATCTCCTGGCTTCTGGTGCAGACTCTCTGGCTTCTGCCTAAAACTCTTCAGCCTTCTGATATAGGCTGTCCCGCCTTCGTCACAGATTCTTCAGTATTCCGTCACAGACCCATCAGCCCCTTGATACGGACTTACACAGACACTGCAGTGAGCTCCAGGCCTGGGCCTGGGCTTTTCAATCTCCAGCGTGCAGACACCCTCTGCACCCTTCCGCATTCAACTCTGTGGCTGGCCTTTGTAAGCCAAACTTACAATTTCTTGTACATTTGTACATCTTATGCTATATCTGTTTCTCTAGTAAACTCTGACTGATACAGATTTGGGTACTGGGAGTGGGGGACCAAGCAAGCTAATAACGCAAATCCCAGTCTGTGGTCAGGAGAAGAAGAAATGAGTTGTCCCAGGTCAATAGCGAAGCAAACAAACAAAAACAAAAAAAACCAAAAAAGGAGTAAATTCTTCATTCCTCCTTATTCTGTCCTGCTCAGGCCTTCAGTGGATTGAATGAAGAATATCCAGGTTGGGGAGGTGATCTACTTTACTGAGTCCACAGACTCAAACATTCATCTCAGCTAGAATTGCCCTTACAGGCACTCTGTGAAGTTATGCTTTGTCTGAGAGCTACTTGGCCTATTTAAGTTAACCAAAATTAATCACCACACTTACCAACAAGGAAAGTGTCTTACAAATTTAAAGGCTTCTACATTGATGCCAAGATTACCTTATAAGGATAATTCTTCCTGAATCTCCATTGAGACTGTGAATCTACAGTCTATAGTTTCTTTATGCCTCAAGCCATAAATTGGTCTCAATTTTTGCATTCATCACCAGTATCTTATAACTTTACTCATTTTCTCATCGTCATAAATCTAAAATACATTGAAAACAGAACCACAGAACTTTTTCCTCATTTCTCCTCTTTTTGCTCCTAATGTGTACATCCCTGAAATGAAAGATATCCTCATTAATGAGAATTTGTGAAAGCCTTTTAGGCCCTGATCACTGCCAAATGCAATATATTTAAGAGCCTGAACAGCCAGTCTTAGAGAGGTAAGTGGTTCTATTTGTGAAAATTCTTCCTTGTTTTGATTAGTTTGCCAGAGTTCTTTTCAGATATAATTATATCATCTTTATTTTCTACTCCAAAACATGCCTGACTTGGCATAGATACCAGGAATACAACTTGTGGAAGCATTAATATTTTCCTGCTTTTTTGTATTTGCTTGCATAATTTCCAACCAGGTTGGTCTGCAGGCAGCTGTCAATGCTTGTATATTTATGCCATTATTCAGTAATTCAACCAGTAATAACTAAAACTCAAGCAATTGCCTAGTGTTCACTCATGTTTTCTTTCCTTATTACCTCCTCTTTTGCATATGAAGCAGCCAAGAAGTAAATTATCTGGTCATTTAAATATCAATAGACTAAAATGCACTAAAGCAAATAAGCAAATGCAGAGGCTATCTCCAAATACACGTTCCTATCTCTGTAGAACCTAAGACTGACATCTCAAGCCACGGTGCTTCCACAACAAATTGCTTCTGTTGACTGAATTTGATTTTATTTCACTTCTCTTTTGTATGTCAAAACCAACAAAAATTAACAAAGTTCCTATCCTTATTTAATTTGTTAGTATGATGTAGTAGAATAAAAATGTCTTCATTACAGTTGATTTACTTTAACCAATTCCACTATGAGATTGGTTAAAGTAAATTATATAATAATATAAATTATATAATTAATAAATTTATTGAAAAAACACTATGGAAATAATAATAAAAATGACTTGACAATTACTGTAATATACCAAATTTATATAATCTGTTTTATTGACTGATAGAAATTTAAAAAACAATAATTACAGATTAATCTTTAACTTTCTTAAAGTATAGTAGTGTCTAGCACTCACTAAAATGGTAATATTTATATTAAGATACTTTATTCTCACTGGAAAATTATCCTCATGTAGGCAACAAGAATAAAAGGAAAGATTATAGGACATAGGAAATATACCAAACACCTAACCAAAGCTTTTTGAATACACAATGAATTGACTGTATACTTGTAATGATATAACAGAAAATACTTGTTTGAAGGTTGTCAAGAAGGAATAAATAGAAATCAGAACAATCAATGTGTTCTGAATAATTTTGAAAATAAACATAGAAGTTTAATATTTAATAAAACTCAGACACCCAAGTCTCCCTCCTGCTGTTCTACTTGAGTGTTTTTCAGATATTATTGTGCCACAATAAAAACTCAGACTAAAATACTGTATTAATATTCAAATTCTCAGAAATGTTATGGAAGCACATCTTCAGGTATAATACAATTTGAAAGGCTGGATATTTTTTGACATTTTGTATTTTTCCTTAGACACCACTGAGAATTTGGAGTGGACAAGCTCATCAGTAGCCATCCCTGTAATGCTCTCTTTCTGGAATAAAAAGAGGGCTTCTGATTACACGCTCATGGTTTTAGGTGGAAAGCTTTGTGTTAGGGGATTATCCAGATTAATCCTGTTCTTTCCATTCCTGCTCCTTAGAACACTGCACACATTGCTTTAGCCCTTCCAAGCTATTGCATGTAACTGAAAGGTTTATTCTGCTCCCTGGCTTACTGTCTAAATCTTATCTCAGAATCTATCCTGCCCTTGATGATATTTGTCTATTCACTGCTCATGGCTTCATCTTATGGCTGCATAACCAATTATTTAGGACGAGATGTTCTTTCACTTAAGGGAGCAGTAGTAAAAGTACTGGAGAGAGGACAGGTTCCAAAAAAAAGAAGCATCCACACTTGTCTGTACAAGACTTCATTAACAAGCTGAGTCTACATTTTGGATATTTTGTCAACAGAGACACTATGATTTATAGCCTTAGTGCTGTTCCAAAACACTCCTGGTTTCTCAGAAAGCCTGTCCCTGCCAAGTTAATTTACAAAAGCATGTTCCAACCTACTGTTTGACTATAATTCCTAATATAATATCCAATTGTAGATTTATTTATCTATAAAATACTTTAAGTAATACAAATATATATATTTCATATGCATATGAAACACCAAATCTCCCAGAATATTTTTTGTCTCTGAGGTAGTCACAGGACTTATTTAATAGAGTCATTTTCCATGTGATTTGTCCGCTAATATTTGTATATCATTTACCAAACATGCTACCAGACCAGAAACTTCTAGGTAGTTTTTATCTTGTTCATTACATGGCAAATGTTCAACATATGATTAGTCAGTGAAATAATTCCCTTTTAAAATCTCAAATTTAATGTCTTCTAGCAAAAAGTTAGCAATATTGCCACAGGGAGGATTGTTTTTTAACTCATGATTTTCTTCCAGGTAGAAATTAATGTTTGGAATATAGCTCAGTGGCACAATGCCTGCCTGGCAAGCACAAAATCCTGAGTTTGAATTCTGATACCACATAAAAAAATAAATGTTAGTACAATGTCCTTTGCATTTAAGGAAAGGAACATATATTGATGAAGTTAAATTTCTTTGAAGAAGGCAACTATAAAATTTGCCTTAGAAATTAAATTAGAAATGAGTTAATTCACTTTAAAGATCATTTTTTAACGTTTTTGTATAGCAGTTCACATTGTTTATTCTTACACACTTGGTTCTGCTCCCTGATATTTCCTGTTTATCTATGCCTTATTTTGTTCAGTCTATAATGATATGCTTATCTATTCTGTTGTCTATTTTAATAAGTAAAAATAGGATTCATTAGGTAAAGTACTTTTCTGCTTTAGGATCATAGATAGTAAACTTTTATACAGATGGCAAGTAAATTATAATACTAGGAAAAACATCCTAATTCACTACCCTTGTGAGTAGTTCCAGAAATTAGATTGATATATCCAGAGATGAGCAAAAATTAGGTTTATTCTGACAGCTTATGAATCTTTACCCTCAGTTAGAATGCCTTACTCCCCGAGAAGGCAGCTGTCCAGTTTCCTAATCCTACTTCTAGCAAGATAGCAAAGAGCTGGTAGAAGATTAGTGGAAGAAAAGTGCTGATACCCGCCCTGCCAGGAAAGATTTCTGTGTGTTCATTTCAATATAAGTCAAATTTGTCTGTTTGATTTTTGGGATTGTTTCTTAATAGAGCTACACAGAGCTTGTAAGGCAGTTTGGGAGAATATGTGATTTGAACTCAGTTCCTTCTTAGTGAATTTTGCCTACAGCTTCTTGTGCTAAAGGAAATATTGAGGAAGGGATTTTCATAGTTTCCTACTTAGTAGCACAGGCTGCCTGGGGTTAACAGCAGTCTTGTTTAATCAGCCACTTTAAATTTTTTGACAAAGTCTGGAAAATAAAGTAAAAGAAGACTACAGAGAAGGTGAATTTTATTTCAACAAATAATCTGGGACAAACATGTAAATGAACTGAAAATTAGCATCATTTCATACTTAACCATGAACAAAGGTCCTCTACTTTGAGGAGTTCAATGTAATCAAAATATAGCAACTATTTTCCATTTCTTTTTTTGTTTCTTCCATTCTTAATCTATCTCGACCTTTTCAAAAATGTCCTTTTAATAAAAATGTAAAAGTTCAATCTCATGTTTGGAAAATTAAACTACTTGCAAGCTGAGGATGTTATTTTGGTAAACTGCACACTGGAGACTTTCTGTCTATTCCCAGCTCCTCCACACTTTCTGTGGTTGCATCAACCTTTCCAAATACTTCACATCAAAAATGAATAAGTAGAGCTGGTCTGTAAGGGAATTTTCAGCTCTAGCAGTTTTGTGATTCAACTCTTCTGTTAATAAAGAATCAGGAACAATTGATGGCTGCACATAAGAAGAACTGCAACATCTGGTTGCAGCATAAGCCTTCAAAATCAATGGTTTGATTTTTGTTTTTAAACTGAGGTAAGGGAAGACGTATAAAGAAGGACAGAGGCAGTTCGGGTGGGAAGCGCTATAGGCTTTACATTGGTGTGTGCCAAGTGGATTGTGTGTGTGTGTTTTGCACAATTTGAGAAATTTCTCCATAAAATAGGAATGATTTTACAGTTGTAGTACTAAGGAAGAAAACTTAAAGAACAAATACAAGTTGTGTTTGTTTCTTAATGCAGTCATTTAATAGGGGAAATTTTTTCAGCTACATGTCAAAGTTATAAACAGGAGAACAGGATTCAAAAAAGGGAAAGATAAAGAATGAAGATGTGTTCACAGGTACCAACTCCCTGGGATGAATGTAATGCAAACATGTACTAATAAAATTAAAATTAAAAAAAAATTAAAAATAAAAATAATCTGAAGTTTCAAAATTAAATGTCATTGCCATTATAATAGTGGAAACAAATCCATCACTTTTTTGTAGTTTATTTTTCAGGCAATAGTGCATAGAAGAGATTTGTTAAAAATCTGGTATGATTGGAATTTGGTAGCGTTTGAATAAAGTATGTGGAAATGTGATTAACTTACTCTTTACTGTTCATTCAGTAGCATTCTCCTCCAGTTTTATTTTCCATTTCTTTTCCTAGATTATCTAGAAAGAGGGTAACTATTATTAATCTGAAGCAGGAATCATTTAAAAGGGAAGCATCTCTCTTTTATTGTCGAGTCATTTATTCCTGGCCAGGGACAGGGGACAGGACTCTGAATTCAGAGGCAAGAAGATGGCCAAATGGGGGTACAAGGGGTTGTAGAAAAACAGTTCTTCACTTCCTCCAGAGAAGGCTGTAATGCTCCGGAGGCTCTGTAGTAGAAAGCATGAGGAATCAAACTCAGAGGATTTTGATGATAGTGATATTAATATTTTGTTGAAATGGAAAAATATTGACTGATTTTTACCTTGATCTTCACCTCAGCAAAAATCAATGTTAGTTTATTATAATCTTCTCTGTAAGCCATATGCATCTCTAGCTTATCGCCTATTTTCTGAAGTCAATATTATTTTGAGTTCTGAAGAAGAGTAAAACCAAATATT
Organism: Chinchilla lanigera; assembly: GCF_000276665.1. Classification (NCBI taxonomy): domain Eukaryota; kingdom Metazoa; phylum Chordata; class Mammalia; order Rodentia; family Chinchillidae; genus Chinchilla; species Chinchilla lanigera. The sequence continues at coordinate 14,018,133 of NW_004955407.1, forward strand.
AATGAATTATCACAAAGGTCTGTATAAATGTTAGAATGAACTCAACTGAGTTTTATTACACACCCTTAAACAGTGTGAAATTATTAAAAATGCGAGTAAATAATAAGTTCTTTGACAGCTCATGTTTTTTAAGGTGTCCTTTTGCCCTTTCTCCTCGCATATCCTTTGTCTGCACACATTTTCTACGTGGCATCAAGTTCTAGATCTATAAAATAGAGGTCGTCCTTTCCCAGAAGAGAACTGTGAAACTTTGACTAACCATAAAAGTCACCTTCAGCTTTTGCAACACTAAGATTTTGTCAGTTTGCTAATTTTAACTTTCTTCCCTTTGACCGGGAAATTTTAAAAGATCCTACATGCAGATAAAAAAAACACTTTTTAAGAAAATAGCAAAATGATGCATAAGGTAATGTAATATAGGGCATGATCTTTAACAATAGGCTCTCCAAAAATGTTGCTATAAATTTGTGTCAGCCACCAGCTTGAAATCACTCTTCATTGAAGCCTCCAACCTGGACAGGCAACCAAGGGAAGAGAATGAGAAACACAAAACATCGTTAGGCAACCTGTGTGTGTTTCGCTGTTTGAGCTTGTAGAAGACATAGTAGGGACTGGAGGGGTGATAGGTGGACATCAAGTCCTGACAAGGTTGGGGTTTTTAGTCTAAGGTCAGGTTGAAACTTGTTAAGTAGCACCACATAATTGCTCCCTCTTGAAAGAAAGACAAGCAGGTGGCGCATACTCACATGAATTGAAATTATAGACAAGGTGACTTATCTTTAAGATAAGCATCATAAATCCAGGACTGCAGAGAAGTTCAGTATTACACAAAGATGGAGCTGGGGAGTTATTGCTGCATCACTAGGGAAAGTTAGCCTGCATTTTACCACCACTGGTAGGGAGCATGTTGCATGTATTGAGTTTTCACATTTGTCTACATTAGCAAGCACAACTTCTTTAAAAATCAAAAGACCTAACTTAGCATACTTTAAACTTTTTTGAGATTGGGGATCAAACCTAAGGGTTCTATACCACAGAGAGACATTCCCAGTCCGTTTTAAATTTTATTTTGGCCAGGCATGGTGGCACACACCTGTAATCCCAACACTCAGGAGACCGAGGCAGGAGGATCATTGCAAGCTTGAGACCAGCCTGGGCTACAAAGTGAGCTCAAGGCTAGCCTGAACTGCAGAGTGAGACCCTGTCTCAAAATGACAAAAAAAAATTTTATTTTGATGCAGGATTATGCTAAGTTGCACAGGTGGGATTTGAATTTCTGACCCTTCTACCTCAGCTTTCTTTAGTACTGGCATTATAGACATGCTACCACGCTCAGATATTTACAGTTTTAGTAAGCAGTTGCTGACAATAATTTGTCTTATCCTCAGCTATATCATTCCTAGCACTTTCATCTCCTGTGATTTAGGTAACCAAAAAAGGTACATATTTTCTCCAATGCAGGTTGATTTGTCACTTTTTCAACATCATATGTTTTCTTTCTCTTATCAACTAGCGATACTTGGTGACTCTATCTGGTAACAATCCCAGTTGCCTCTGCTCCACCTTGAAGACATTGCACATTTTCCTTAAAATGTTCCTCACCCCCAGAGGTAATCCTGCTTTGTAGGTTGCTTAACTTCCTTGCGGATTTAAATTTGTCTAAGTGTATTTTAATTTTATAACAATTTCTATTATATTTAAGCTGCTTATTTTTGTGAATAATTTTATATGAAGGACCAAAATAGCCATAGTCCTCCATTCATGATAACAGTCATCTCATCAGTGGTCAGTACAGTATACTCTTGTTTTATTTATGTATCTATTTCTTTTTTGCCTCTTACACACTTGGTCTCTTTCCTTGCCTGCATGGATCCTTAACATAAAAGTGTCTGATATGTATGCTTAAATTTACATAGGTCAGGGCTGGGGATTTAGCTCAGCGGCACAGTGCCTGTCTCTCAAGCTCAAAGTCATGAGTTTGATTCCCGGTACCAGAAAAAAAACAAAAAAAAAAAAAACAAAAATTACATAGATCTTTGTGTTATTGTCTACTACAGACATATAAGGACAGTCCCAAACTTATGCTTATTCATCATGGATGTTCTGACTTTTCGTGGTGCAAAATCCATTTACAACCAGTAATAACTGCATTTCTTTTTTTTTTAAAGATAAAAAATCTAACGATGAAGACAAAATCAATATAAAAACAACAAAATTTTGACATTGTATCTGTTCCTAAGCTAGTTCTGTGTTTTCTGGTATTTTCTCATGGTGATGAGCAGCTGTGGTAAGGTACAGTCATCCACTCAATCATGAGGGTAAACAATTGATACTTTACAGCTCACTAGATTGCTGATCTATTATATTGGGTGGGTTAAGTGTATTAAATGCATTTATCACTTTCTATAGATTAGTTGAGAAGAATCTTTATATTTAATTTATATAAATATTGGGCTAAAATCTCATTATTATGTTTCCTTTCCTACTCAGAATTTATTTTTAATATCTATTCACTTTCCTGTGTACATTTGAGCTTCTTGCTTCTAATTGCTGTGTAGTATGACATGGAAAACCTACACAAATATTCTATTTTCCCAAAATTCCCAAAGTGATTGAGATGTAAATTTTAGTTCCTATATTTACTGCATATCTCCTACCACAAAGTTGCACTGGCTTTGTCTCTTCTGCTTTGGGGACTTGCATTGAGGTAAACTTTGGAATTACTCATAGACAGTTCTGGTCTAAGGTTCAGCTGCTTTAGCAAATTATCACAGTCTGTGTAACTTCTAAACAAACAAACAAATATTTCACACAGTTGTGGTGGTTGGATGTCTGAGATCCAGGTGTCAGCATGGTCAGGTTCTAACAAGAGGTCTCTTTCAGACTGCAGGCTGCCAAATCCTTAACTTCTCAGCCATCCCTTTTTGGGAGTCTTCATAAGTCCACTATTCTCATTATGAAGTCTCTGGTCTGACTCCAATTACTTCCCCAAACTTCATCCCCTAATTTCATCACAGTGCAGAGAAAGGTCTCAATATATAAATTTGGGGAGCACAAAAGCATGTAGCCCACAACATTCCAGATGTAAATATATGGGAGGATGATTGCAGTCTGTGACCACTTATGTCATATAATTCTGGCTAAGTAGGATAGATCACCATTGAATGGGTCACTTCTAGCTTAGTGTCTTTAATTGCTGACTTGAAACCTCTGAACTCACCTATCCACTCTTCGTAGAAACCAAGAGAATTTAAGATGGGTTGGTAGTCCCCAGGCTTAATGGATACAATGAGCAACGTTAGCCTGCTCACCTGGGATTCACTGGCATTTTGAAAAAAAATCAATACTGTTAGTTACAGTGGACAAGTAGAGGGTGTGGGGTTCACGAAGCCATCCCCTAAACTCTCATCAGTGACACACTTGCCATCAAGACCCCTTCATTATCCCATGAGAGAATATTTTTCTCTATATACCCAAGAATAGAACTAGTGGGTCGCAGAGTCTATCCATTTACAATCTGAGTACTGCTGAAGGGTTCTTCAGTAAGATTAAGCAAGCCTAGGTTTTGCACATCCCCACCATTCAACATCTAGTTTCTGCCAATCAGATGGTTGTAAAGTGGTAAATGATTTTTCTTTAATTTGCATTTCTCTGATTACAAACGAGCTTGAGGATCTCTTCATATACTTGATAGCTATTTGTGTTTCACTGCCTGCTTATTATCCGTTAAAATCATTTGCCCATATTAGCTTCTCCTCACAGAATATATGTTTAATATGGTATAGCATATTTACATATACAAGGCAATGTGCATATATATATATAAATAGTACAAATTATAATTTTTCCTAAAAAGGGAAATAGACATTAACAGAAAATTTCTTACTAAGTTCACTAGTAACTACTTCCAATCTAATTAAACAACTTTTTTCATATACTCATCTTCGATATCAGTGTAAAAATCTGATATTGCTGATCTTTCAGCACTGCTTGTAATGTTTCCTTCCTTTGAGTCCTCTGACTGTACATCCAATATTTTAATCTATTCTATTCTCATTGTTACTTGTCAGTTCCTTTCCTGACTCTTTTTAAAGGGTAGTGCTCAGACTTTTGGTCCGTATTCATTTTGTTCCTGTTCCACAAGGACTCCTAAACAGAACTATTATGTTTATACTCAATAATGAAACAGTCAAACCTCTCTCCTTAATGTTTGCGGTTAGGGCTGTAAGGCTAACTACAGCTGCATAACTATCTGAGTGTCTTCTTCTTCATCTCAAATTCAGCCAGTGAAGACGGAAATAAAGATACCATCTTGAGAAAGTGTGTCAACAGCATATATAACACATTAGTATCAGTTGTAAATCACTACTCAAGAGAAAACTTTGTAGTATCTTTTGATATTTAATTCTCTTTTATCTGCTGGGCTGGATGAGGAATTCAGTTTTTTCTATTACAAATGTGTTTTGGCTTTGGCCTCTTTTCTCTGTTTCCACTTTCTGCTGTCTAATGCCGCTTTTCTACCCAGGAGTTTACCTCTTAATCTGCAGAGTAATAAGAACCACTAACCAGTCTCTGTCACAATTGTTTTTCATAGTTTCCCACAAATGCCATATTTTTTACACTGTTGTCACTATAGATTTTCAGATTTTATCTTTCTTTTTTAAATAAAATAAAAATGTATATGGATAGCTTATGTTATTAGAATAATTGAGTAACACAGAATACTGTGAAATATATAACATTCCACTTTCACATTCACTCATCCCAAGTTAGTATTCTGTCATTTCTACCCAGAAGTTTCCAGGGTAAACAATTGTTCCCAAGTATTTATAAGGTCTTTCTACCCTTTTATGTGCATATTATTTTAGGTTTAGATTATTCTCCTTTTTCATTATTTGCGAGCAAAGTGGTACTTTTACTTATACACATGTGATCTCTCTTTTTTACTTAACCTCCTATATAGATGACTTTGCTGTAAGTCAACATGATTGCATATGTCTTAACACAGATTAAAATTGAGAACGTTTGTTATATATTCTATAATACTTTTGATAAAAGGAGAGAGAAGAAAAAATGTATAATGAATTCCAAATTCAGGAAACATGGCATTGGCATTTATGAAATTATTCCTTTTTTTTTACATTTATCTTTTCATTTTTTATGCAAGAAGATAGTTGTCAATGTATTATTTTACTTTCTGTCTGTGAACACAGAAGCATGGGAGATATTATTTATCTGCCAACTAAATGTTTATTTCCATCACTACAACTTAGTCCAACTCTGATTTGGGTCAAAAAATTTAGAGCAGGCTAGGAGACATCAAAAGAAAAAGTAAAATGAAGTTAAGCAGGGTGAGAGAAGAAAGGCATTCTTCCCAATAGCCTGTAGCAAATGGTACCTCATTTAATTCTCTTACAGTTTGAGAATGACAAAATGTATTCTATGTGACACATTGTTTCTAGAGGTTTTTATTTTAAGGCAAAGATACATTGCAGTAAAAGATTAACAAATTTAAAGAATATATATATGTGTATATATATATATTTTCTCTGCATACTTCTCAGACAGCTACGAAGTTCAGTGATATTTTTAATATTTCATATGACTCACTACCACAGGCAGACTTGTCATTTCAATGGTGAAAATATTATGCTAGGGAGAAAATTACTTTGTGAAAATATTTTCAGTGGTTTTCTTTTTGCAAAGTGGAAATTTCACTTTTATATTTTAGATACCTATTGCCAGATGATTCTCTAAAAAAGGGACAAATTTACATTCTCATCAACCAAGTATCAAAATGACATGGCATTTCCTTTAGAGAGCATTTTAAAATCTCACTTTCATTTGTGTTAATCTTGGCTTCTTTATTCTCATTTCTCACCTTTAATGTAGAATTCAACTACTGTGTCTAAAATTATTTTATCCTCACTTCTGGTTTTAGTCCAAACTATAAGCTTTTATCTTTTTAAATTTTTTTCATTTAATGTTTAACTGTTCTTTCTCAGATCCAAGAAAATTATCACTAATTCACTGAAAAATATAGTCTCATTTATATCCTCATTTCCTTATACCTACCTAGTATAATTATTATATAAAATTTCCCCTTTTTAAGACATCATCCCTACTTCCTATATTACATGATTCTTTATAGTTCAATAATTTGTTATAATATCCGTGTTAGACAGCTTTTCAATGATGTAACCAAATACTTATAGAAAAGAGCTTAGTACAGGAGGGATTTATTTTGGCTCTTTGATTTAGAGGTGTCAGTCTATGATAAGCTGGTTCTATGGTAGAGGGCTTGTGATGAGGAGAACATCAAGGCGGAAGGGCATGGTGGAACAAAGCTGCTCACTTCATGGCAGCTGAGAGGCAGAATGAGCGGGAAAGAGATCGAGAAGAAAGGGCTGCGGGAAGATGTTCCTTTCAACACCGTGCCCTCAGGACGCTTACGCCCCTCATCCCATTCAGTCCATTGAGCTATTAAGTCATCAGTGGGTTAATTTACTTCACAAAGGTAGAGCCCTCAAGGTCCTTTCAGTTCCTCAAACCTCCTCACCTGGCAACCAAACTTTCAACACAAAGAGGCTTTGGGAGGACATTTTGGACCCCACCTGTAACAACATCTCTCCTTGACTGCATTTGACCAGTCAGTCATGCTCTCTTTTGGAATTCAATTCTTATCCTCTTCTATGTTCAAAGATTTTTAATAAGTCAGTTTTCTCCAGTATTACTATCCAGTTTTTAAGAAGTAAATGTCTTCTAAATTATTGCTTTAATATGATAAAACTTTTCTCTAATGCTAAAAAATTGAACTAGAGAAATGGCAAGTGAAATGTCTTTGTACTGAAACCCAGCCTATGTCCTCAGCTGTCTGTGGAACAACTTTGTTTCTGCCTCAGTGCACTGGACTCCCTTTCCCTTGCCGGCAACACCTGTAAGTACAGCTGTGTGCTGCCACTCTGAATCAAGAGGTCCTTAACTGGGTCAAGGCAGCAAAGAATATTTGAAAAGGACAGATTTACATAGCAAAATAAGCAGGTGCATATTTTTGTCAAAAATATAATATTTAATGAACATATTTACAAAAATAAATTTTCCTGATTCTACATTAAGAGTGGTACTGGGATCTTTGTATTATTTAGAAGGCTAATATGAAAACAATTTACTTCAGGAATAAAGAGAGTGATATAGTTTAACTCAAAATATGCATCCAGCAGCTACTTTTAAATGACTGTATCCTTACACTGGAATAATGTCTATTTCAGTATATTACATTACATATTATGTAGACATAAAAATTAATACATTGACTAATAAAGGTTGTACTATTATACATTGTCCTAATATTAACACAGGTGTGTCACTAGGTGCAATTAAAGGCAGATGATAGGTGTATATTTATCTTGTTGATAGAATGGATTTCAAACAACCATTTATGTTATTTATTTGTGTTTTTCTACATTCAGTATTTTCATATACATATTTTATTTGCTCATTAAAATGGAATTAAAATATTTGAATGTTTTTGGCTTTTAATAGTACATATTCACAATACCTAGTGATAACATTTATCGTAGGGAATTGCTACATGCACATAACACATTTCAATTCTTTTCTTTCCCTTCCCTCAATCCTCCTTTTATTTGGCCAGCATCTTGTTTATCTTATAAGACTTTATAAAGTTAGTTATCACATACACAAATTAAAAACAAGACTAATGGGTAAAAAAATAACACATGTAAGAATTGTATCAAATCAAGATACCTGTGTAGATACATTGTCGGTGCTGGATTATGACATTTTCCCTTCTTTTTTCCTACTGTCCATCTTTTCTTCCATACTTTATGTATGATGTTTTTCATATAAGAGAGACTTGAATATTTATGCTTGTGTGTCTGACTTACTTCACTTAATTTTTTTTTTTTTTTTTTTGTTTGTTTTTGGTTTTTTTCCGGTACCGGGAACCGAACTCACGACCTTGCGCTTGCCAGACAAGCACTTTGCCGCTGAGCTAAATCCCCAGCCCCTTCACTTAATATTATAGTTGCAAGGGGCATCCGTTTTTCTACAAATGACTCTAGTTTGTCCTTCTTTATAGCAGAGTAATATGCCGTCATGTATAAATATCACATTTTCTTTAAGCATTCATCAGTTGATGAATGTATAAACTGTGTCCGAGATTTAATTCTTATGAAATGTGCCATTATAAACACAGGTATCCATATATGTCTGCAATATGATGTCTTCAACTCTTTTGAGAAGATACCTGGAAAGGGAATCATTGCATCAAATGTAACTTCTATCTTAATTATTTGAGGAATCTCTTTAGTGGTTATATCAATTTGAACTCCCACCAACAGTGAAGAAGGGTTCCTTTCACCCCATAGCCTCACCAGCTTTGCTATTGGGTGATTTCTTGACTTCCTGGAGATAAAAGACAATAATGATCTAGCGATTCAGAAACACTGATAAAAGTACATTAGATTGAACCATCTGAATTAAAACAAAATCATATAATTTCCTCAAGTCCTGTCAGCATTTTCTCTGAGCTTCTTTCTAATATGCTTTCTCCATAAAGACTTTGTTCTTTTTCCTTTTTGACTTTTCACTCTTGTTTGTTGTATAAATGAAATTAGGGCAATATAAATGACAGGGAGGTAGATTATGTTTTGTTAACCTTCTAACTGATAGAGTTCTTGATCGTTTTATACTGTGTTCAGTGAAAATTACTTTCATACCAGGGCTGAGTAATTAGTTAACAGAAGTAGAAGTTCAAAACACAAAGGCAATGTGGAAGTCTGGATAAGAATCAAAGACACAGAAAAGACCTGTAATTGAGAGAAACTTCAGAACTGACACAGAACTGGGCACGGGGTATAAAAGTGCAGGTACCTAGGAATGTCTATGTAAAATAGAATCAAACTACATAGACTCTAAAGAAATTTGGTAAAAAGGATCAAAGTCTGCTATCACAGAAGTCACATGCAAGTGTTGGTGCCAAATCAAATGCAAGGAAAAAAGTGACAGCGATCATTTTAGAAAGTGTAAAAGTATGTCAAAAGCAATAAATTTATGTCATAGAGACCATCAACTTGCAGATAGATTATGGTCCCCCTGAAAAGGTCTCCCAAAGGAACCTCCCAAAGGATATATGGACAGTTACATACAGATCAAAAAGAGAGTGAGAAAAGGGAGTAGAGAAGTTCTAAGGAGAACCCCAGTGTCCATATCAGAGAAACAGGGGGAAATTACATGTGGCTCAACCACACTGAGAGAGAGGATGAGACAATATTCCAGAAAAGAGCAGGCCAAATTTATGTCTAGAAACATCACAGTAATGCATTTAGTTGTGCTACTAAGTAAAGCAGGACTCAGTGAAGGGTAGGATGAAGCAGAATACAGAGATTACTTTAATGTACTAAGTAGGTGATTACAGAGGCTTATTTTAGGATGGTAGTAGTAGAAAAGAGAGAAAGATGCAGTTAAATATAGTTTTGCTGCATAATTGGTTAGCAGCTGTGCAATGCTCGGAGTGAAGGAAAGCCCTGAATCAAGGCAATTTCTTAGATGTTTGCCCTGTCTATTAATTTGATGGTAGCAGTATTAACCAGGTTGGGAAAACTGCAGGAAAAGAAATTTAGTTGGAATAAAAATTAAATTTTGATTTTGTCAACACTAAGTGTCTGATGATTATTGGAAATGTACATAGCAAGTCAAATGGAAAGTTGAATGTCTCAACCCAGATGTAATAGGAAGGTTCTGGGCTAGACTTACAGATTTGGGAGCCATCAGCATATCATTGTTATATAAAGCTGTAGCTTCGGATGAGCTATCCTCATTGAAATTACAGAAATAGAGAAGAAAGTAGAAGTCTGAAACTAAACCCAAAGATTCTGCTGCAGTTAGTGATTATGCAGAGAAGCAGAATCTAGGAAGAGAAGACTGGAAAGTAGCTCTGCTAAGTGGAAGAAAGTCTGACAGAGACCAAGAGAAGAGAATGTGTAAGAAAGAAGTAGCTGCAAAATGGGTCAACAGACAATGATATTTCAATTAAGAAAAAGCAATACAGTGACCAAGACCATTTCCAACAAAGAGCTTTTTAGTGACATTGATATGGGCAGTTTCAGTAGGGAAGTGGCACAAAAGCTGAATAAACTCAATCCAAGTGGGTGTGGGAAATGAGAAGTAGAAGAATTATAGACAGCTCTTACAGATTGGAAAACACTGTGGACGGGACATGCCAGAGAATGTTGGCTGTTCCGTGCTTTATTGGAACGATTCTGCAGACAGAGAGGAATTTCTGATGCATAAGAGAAATGGGGTATTTGCATAGAAGGATATTGACGTTTGATAGGAAGACACACAGTGCCTCAGTAATAGCAGACAGGAGGGAAAAAAAGAATGAAAAACATACTGCTCCATTAGATTTTAAAATGAGAAGGCAGAGGAGTTTCTGGCTTTTAGTACTTATTTTGTCATCAGCAGACAGTGACCAACTGAAGAAGGTTTCTAGTTTGTAAGTGGGAAAGAATGATGATTTTTACAGGTGAAATGGAGCATCTAAAGGAAAATAGTGTGTTTTCTAGGCATTACTAAATCCAATTGAAATTTTATTGTTGAATTTAAAATTAGATCAATCAGCAAATTTTTTTATATTTTTGTTTTTACTGATGTCAAGAGTTTGGGTGGAATGATGCTGTAGGAAGTGATAGCCTAATAAATACTATACTTGAAAGTCAGATATAATAAGAGAGGAAATTACCAAAGTAAATGTTTTCATTTTAAAAGGAGGAAGAAGGAAGAGGGAAATCAGACAGTGACAATAACAACTATGGCTGTCAAGGGGGTAGGCTTGAAAGGGGAGCTGTCTTCTGCACAGAGAACATCTTCAATAGATCCCTGGTACATTTCCTTTGCCATTTTCTCCATTCTGCCTTCTAGGAAAAGTTTCTTTTCCACTGTTTTCATAGCCATAATGGAGAGAAAGTATGGGCAAATGTCACTACATTGGGTTCTGTGTTCTTTCTTAGCTCATGTCCCTTGTACAGTTGCATGGGAACCTGGGGATCACATCACTTTTAGACTTCACAGGCTCTCTTTCTTTTCTTTCAGTTCCTTTTTTAAAAGTTCTGGTTCTTCTTACAACACATTACTTTCGAAAAATGTTCTAAGGTTCTTATCAAATTGATTTTAGTGACTTTCAGGTGTTAAAATCCAAGATCACAGCTGGGTGTGGTGGAACAAGCCTGTAATACCTGCACTTGGGAGGCTGAGGCAGGAGGATTGTTGGGAGTTTGAGAGCAGCCTGGGCTACAACGTGAGCTCAAGACCAGCTTGAACTGCACAGCAAAACCCTGTCTGAAAAAGACAAAAAAAAAAAAAAAAAAAAATCCAAGTTCACAGTTCTTTCAATACATTTTTCTTAATTTATGGTGTCTCATTTCTCTCTTAGTTCTAGCTTCTCTCCTCAGGTTTAGTAATGGGTACATGAACCTAGCACTGCTCAGAGGAAAATCCAAATGCTTTTCCAGTTTGTATTTTCCAATTGAAAATATTTGTTCAGAGTTACTTATTGCATTTCTTCAAATAACATAATCAATTCTAAATATTTACTGTTAAGGACATTGGCCATTTCCTTGATTTGATTCAGTTGTAATCTGAAAATTTAATAGGATTTAGTGATCAACATTCTTCTCCCTTCTATATATGTCATGTTGGAGTTCAGCATTATTTACCTCTTTTAATCCTAAAAGATTCTTATACTATCCATTCTCTGTTATAGCAAATACTTTTCAGTTTGACCAGGTTATTTTCTGAGTTTATCTCTTTCTTTTTACCACATTGTGAAATGCAAATATACTGTTTTCTGCCATTTTCTAGAGCTAAAGGAGCTCAATAGAATCCTAATCTTTTATCCAATTTACAATAGGCAACAGTTTTATCAAATTTTTTGTATTTCTTAATGTTATTCTTCTTTTCTATATTTTCTAATAAATATTTAATTTCTGACAAATTGAACACTATATTTTAGATTTTTGTTACATGAGCATTGCATCTTACTATACACATTTCAGTGTTTTTATTATTGAGGACTCCCAAATCCCAGATTTACTGCTTACTCATAGCATAAATCCAGTGCAGTACCTCTACTTAGGGGTTTGGCAGAATTAGACCCTATCTTTGAGAGAACACTGGGATGAACTGCATGGCTCTCAGCTTGTCTTCCTGAAATAAATATATCACTCTGCTTATATTTAATCAGCCAAAATATGTCACACAGGTCTGCCTACCTCCAAAATGAAGAGAATGTAGACTTGGCACAGCTGCAAGGAGAGGAGTATGATGATATTGGTGAAAAGCCACTGTAACTCTCCTAGGCCATTAAATGTTCTATTAATTAAAAGAGTAAGTTCGTGCAAGGAAGAAAGAATAATAAAACCAAGGACATGGATATCTTCTCCCTTCAGTACAAGGAAATGGAAAAGTGCTAAGGATTTGATTAACTTAGATCCATGGACAGGAAACAAATTATTTATGCAGATGACCTGGTCAGGAAATAAATGTGAATGCAGGAGCGGTGTCGAACAGCAAGCAAACAGACCAACATGTGATTAATGTAAGCCTCTTATGGAAAGAGAAAACAGAATATGAAATAACAGAGTTCACTTATAGGTGCTGATCACAGATATCTTTGAATATAAAAGTATACCACTTCACACTAGGGTATATTAACCTTTCTTACTCCTTCAAAGAAAATAATTTTCTCTATAACCAGAAGCTGAGACAAGTAATGCAATGGAAAGATTTGCTGCCTGGAATTGTGAATCTCTGCCAACTCCCAACTGTGAGAACTTTGATCTATCACATGGGGATAGCTTTCAAACTTGAGTGCCTCATACTCCCTCCTATGGTTCAGTCTCTTAAAAAATATTAAATTGTCCATCCACAGCAATATGACCCTGCCTCCATCGCTCAATTAAAAATGTCCACTTTAATTCTTCCCTGTGCACACTGCATCTGTCCTTTCCTTACACTTATACGTCTTATCTAGAATATTACCAATCACATAGCCCTTTAGCTCCAGGTTCTCCCTGCCTGGCCTGTCCCCCAAATTCATTTTGCCCATGACTTCAGAAGTGCTCTACCATGCAGTAATTGCTTGCTATTTGTGTGTTTAACTAACTTGGATGTTGTTTAATATTGTTCTCTACAAATCTGGGTGAGTCTGGAGAGGAAAAAATCTGATTTCTGAGGGAAGATCTACATCTACTCTGTTAAGAGGTAAAAACTTTTCTGTTCTACCCCTCTTCTTCCCTTCATGATGCAGTTTAAATGTTTTTATAATTTAATAATTGAGATCATACCAAATGGTATGGTTGATAGTGTGCCTTCACATATCATTCAATTCACAAAGTTATTAATGGTGAGAATTGGACAATACAGTAAGTCCCCAACTTACAAAAAAGTTCTATTCCAGGAGAAGATTCACAAATTGAATTTGTTCATAATCCATCACACTGAGGCTTTTACAGTACACCTATGAGTGTTTACAACTCAAATGGTCCTAAATTGAGCACTTACTGTAATTGAGAAAGCACTGCCCAGAATAAGTACTTCTTTATTGCTCAATAAAGTATGACACATGAGGAAATACTCTACATTTCAAAGGAAACATTTAATTATTATAATTCATTCAGGTAAATCTAGAGAATGTGCAGATGAGTAGATACCAAGGCTAATGATAGTTGAAAAATAGATTAGATTAGGACAAATTTCTTGATATGGTTCACATAATTTCTATAGTTTATGTTGTATCTCAAGCAGTTAGAAAGATGTCCAACAATTCAATTCATTGTTTGAAATAGTCCAAATACAACACCAGTGAGTAACTTGGAAATACCCAATCAAAGCAACAATCTGAATAATCTGAGTTTTCTAGGGGTATGATGCTGGCTATTTGAACATGACATTTCTAAAATTTAAAGGGATAGAAATCTGATTTAGTCCTCTCTGGTTGCAATTATAAAATACCATAAAATGTCGTCTTATAAACAATTTGCGTATTGCTCACGGTTTTGGAGAATTGATGTCTGATGTGGCTGCTTCTTCATAAATTACTGTCTTCTCCCTATAGGTTCCCTTGGCAGAAGGGAAGAGGAAGTTTTGTAGTCCCCCTTTATAAAGACACAAAAATTATCCATGGAAACTCTGCTTTTATGACCTCCTTATGTCCCCAAGCCCCCACCTCCTAATGTCACCACTTTTGGGTTAGAATTTTAACATATGAATGTTGGGATTACATTCAGGTCATTGCAAAAGGCTACTATTCTTACTTGATCTGTATAATCAGGAAAGTTCTAGGTCATGTGAGTAAAAGTCTAACCTAATTGGCATAACAGAGGTGCACAGGCCCTAAACAATTCCCAGAGTTGAGCCAGAACACTATTAATGAGGAAAAGTCTAGTCCACTTAACAAAGAACCTGGATATATGACCAAAATTTTACACCACTAAGATTTTTATTTAAAGGGACTTTTGTTAAGATGGCGTTTTGTCTTTTAAGCATGTTACCTACTGGGAAACTAAAATTCCTGTTTTTCTTGAATTTGTACACACTTAAGGTATATATATTTTTGTAGATCTGAGTTTGACTGTGATTAATATAATTAAAAGTAAGTCTATAACTGAAGCTGACATACCCAGAAAAAGGGAATATTTTCCTCAAAAGAGGAAACAAAAAATATTTTTGACTAGTTTTTTCATATAGGGTAGGAAATTTTGATGCATTCAAAATTTTACAACAATTTTCCTGCAAGATGTAGTAAGCAAGTGCGGTTGAAAAGAAAATCTCTTATTCTTAACTGTTATCTCTAAGATTCTTAGCTATACTTGAAAGCTAGAAGGACAGAAAACTCCAGTAGGAAGTTGACTCTTCTAACTTTGAATAAATTTGGTTACATTTTGTTAGCGCATATTCTGTTTAGTAATTTAATTTGTATTAAAGAGTTTCAAACAACTTTGGTAAATACTGTAAATCTATAAGCACATAATTATACACTTTAAAAAAAAGAAATACTCCAGGAAATTTGAAGAAATTTATTTTCTTCAGAAGGAAAAAACAAGGATTTTAGTCTCCTAACTTAGAGTATGAAAATCATGGGTTTATATGATAAAATTTGTGGTATTTGTTTTCATTCTGTAGTATCCTATAACCCTCAGAGATTGCATGCACTATTTTTAGTTTTTAAAGAGACATTTTAACTGATATTTATCAAGAAATGTCAAGGAAAGCATAAAATTTGTGACTTTTAGTTTAAAAACTATTTGCTCTTTATAAAATTGAGATAATCCATAAAATGTTGTTGTGACATCTTTATAGTTCATCTAGAAGCACTAGTTTCTCAAGAACTTAGCTTTGTCCCATTATTAGTCAGTTAAATTGACTTAGACCCTATTACTTTTTCTCTCTTTATAAATATATCCACAATAATTGATGTGTATCAGTTTAATGCATTGAAAAATAAAACAGGAAAAAGTTATATTTGCTTAGCAGATAAGCCATATAATTTACTTCTATCTGGACAAAACAGGTCATGTACAGTAAGAAAATTGATAGGAATTCAATAAATTTAATATGAAAATTTCTTAGCATTTTATTTAATTGAAGTATAACTTACTTAAAAATTTTGGTTTCCATGGGTGAATTCTTACCATGTGAAACTATATTGTTTCACAATATAGTGAAACTATATTGTTTCTAATGTTTTCTTAAAATTTTTTATTCTCTTTAATGGTTTGATCAGTCTTGCATTCTTACACCTGGTAATAGGAGCAATTTCGCTGAAGATAACCGTATGTCATATAATAACTGTTAATTCCTATCATTTTGTTCTAGGGCCCTGTATCATTTTTTGTTTTTGCTTTGTTTTGTTTTTGTCTACGTTGTTGGTATTTTGCTATTGTTCGTTATTATTATTATTATTACTATTGTGATTCTCTTTAAAATAAAAAAATTTTGATTTGAGAAGTATCATAAATCTATAAGGCAAACTATATTATTTTCTTTTCTAAATTTTTTTGCATAAGAAAAATAAGATGTTCTTTCTCTTCCTCCTCTTTTTCTCTTTTTTTCTCATTCACTGCAGAAAATGTCTCATCTCTCATTCACAATTTGGAGTGAGCTCACTTTATCACACAGGAGCTAAAATATTCCTGCTCTAAAAACATTCCGCCAAAGAAGCTGAAATTTATTTTATGTTGTCTTGCTGTATATAGCATCAATAATTTATGACATGTTCGTCCTTGTAAATGTTTCCTTTAAAAAGAGACATTTTTGAGAGCTATTAGTTCTTCACACTTTAGGGTGGATGTTTCTAAACCGATCACACTCTTAGTAAGTGCCCCGTATGTATGGGGGAGGGGTGGTAGGACACTGCCACGTGAAAGTCTTTAGGGCAGCTGAGGGCCAAGGGCCGAGGGCCGGGTCAGAAGCTCTAGTGGAGGAAATGAAAGGATTACCAAGAAGGAACGGATTCACTGTGTCTGTGTGACATTTACCTAGGGCAATAAAGCAAGGGTCTCCCAGTCTGGACACTGCCAAAGCATTCTGCAAAATTTGACTCACTGAAGAGTTGGAATGTTTTAGAAACATTGCCTTTATCATTTCTACCTAATTCCATTTTGCTAACCTGAGTATTAAAGTATCTCCTTTATTTTTTCTAATTTTCATTTAAAAATTATGTTGAGGTTGAATATTTTTACATTTGTTATTACCCATTATATTTTATTTGATTGTCATTTTAACATATTTGACATATATTTATCTTTGATAATATTGTTTATATATTATAAATAGTATATAATGTATTGGAATTTTTTAACCTATCATCTGACTTTGTTTATCTGATTCCTAACTTTTGGTCACTGCTTGTTTTATAATAGAAAAAGGAAAGGACATACTTAAATCCTCCAGTTTATTTTATTTTATTTTTTTTTGGTTTTTCTCCGGTACCGGGAACCGAACTCACGACTTTGCGCTTGCCAGGCAGGCGCTTTTGCCGCTGAGCTAAATCCCCAGCCCCAAATCCTCCAGTTTAAATGTCAAATAAGTAATGGGGGATAAATGCAGTACATATTATTCAAAACAGGAAGTCTCTGTGTATTTGTAATATTTTAAATCATCAACATATATTTCAATTAATTAAAAGCAGTAAGAGAATTTATACATATATACATGGAAGATGTTCATAGAGCATAAAAAAAATTCATCTGTAAAATTTTCTTTATGAATGCACAAGACATTTAGAAGGAAATGCACACTAAAACACTTTAACCTGAGGAAGAAGAATTCAAAAGTAGGAAATGAAGGAGAAATAACTTTTAAATTTTACTTTTAGTATTCCTACATCTTTGCAGTTCCTAAAAATGAATGTATTTTTATAGACTATTAGCATATTTTTTAGTTTACTCTTTTGGTTATACTTCTATTTTATTTTTAAAGCAAGTTATTTAGGATAGCATGAATGAAAGAAAATTTCTGAAATTTGATTTTGTATCACTCCCTCTAATTGCTTACACATCTGGGAGTAACTTTTCAAGACATGATGAGTATTTTGGGAGTCAGAGTCTTAGATATGGATAGTGAACACTGAAAAAAACCTTAAGAATTCCAAAGTATGTTCTAATATCTGTGTATGTTAGTGATGGGAGTGGTTTTTGTTTCTTTTGGGTGGAATTAT
This sequence comes from Chinchilla lanigera, assembly GCF_000276665.1. Taxonomy (NCBI): domain Eukaryota; kingdom Metazoa; phylum Chordata; class Mammalia; order Rodentia; family Chinchillidae; genus Chinchilla; species Chinchilla lanigera. The sequence goes on from NW_004955407.1 coordinate 14,035,873, forward strand.
ATTCCATTTCAGTTTGAGGCAAAATGATTGATAAGGAGGGTGAAGACAGGTGTGGATCTTATATTATCAACACACCAGAAGAAAACTATGTGGCAGAAGCAGTGACAACGAAATAGCATGTCCCAGCAAAATCTTTTCATTTCTTGTAAACTATAGTTTTTACATTCATCATGGGTTAGAATGGCCTGCAGGATCTTGCCTCTCTAACTTTATTGTCATACACTGTCTACCACCCAATAAGCATCAGTCATATCATTTCTTTTGTCCTTAACTAAACAAGTAAAAACTTCCAGCTAAGGGCCTGTACCATTGCTCTTCTTTCCGTTTGGGATGTGTTTGCCCTAGCTTTGATTAGCAATTATGGCCAAAATTACCTCCTGTAGGTCTTTCTTGGTTACTGAGTCTAAAGTAACTTCGTACTGACTTTTTCCCCACATCATTCTTTATTGTAAGCTCTTAATATCTACAATTGTCTCATGTATTTACTGTTTGCTCTTATGACTTCCTCTGTCATTCTCCAGATCTCTCCTGTGTGCTATATAAAATGCATCATGAAAGCAAAGAGCTTGTTCTCTATAGGGCTTAGAACATACCCAGCATGAAGTAAGTGATCCATAAATGTTCTGTAATAAATGTATGGAGGAAATAATTACTTACAGCACATCCTCAAACAGGTTTTTCTGTATTTCTGCCTGTTTCTACCAATTTAATGATGCGTTGCTTCTTTATTTTTACTAACATAAGAATAAGAGTTCATTAACAGAAACCAGTTTCAAATATGAATATTGTTTTTGCATCGTGTGTGGGTATTATGATTTCAAACCTAAAAGGCACATTTCTGAAGCCACACTCCATACTAAAAAGAAATAACACAGAATTTAATATGAATCTGCATTTCAACTGGAAAAAGTAGAATTGTCAGGAACTACCACTCATTCTAAATTATCATTAAATTATCATTAAAAAATAGGAATTATCTAAATTATCATTAAATTAGGAAATTTAATGATAAATTATCATTAAAAATAGGAATTATCTATTTTATCTAAATTATCATTAAAAATAGGAATTATCATTAAAAATAGGAATTATCATTAATAGGAATCATCATTAATAGGAATTATCATTAATAGGAATTATCATTAAAAATAGGAATTAAAACAGCAAAATACACCATTTGAAATACATTATTAAGTGACTTAAAATTATTTAAAAAGGTAAAAGAATCTCTTTGGACTCAGCCACATTGGAAGAAATTTTATATGATTCCTGACGTTGCTTTGCATCCAATAAAATGTAGAACGTTTATATGAAGAGGACAATGGCGAAGCTAGCAGCATATCTTGAAAAATTTTTGAGTGAGATTTGTTGTATTGGTTTTCAACTGTAAGACCATCCAAGATCAAGCTTTGTCCTTTTCATTTTATATGATCAATTCTTTTGTCTAGGAAATGGACATCTTAAGTGGACTTATGTTCTACTTGAAGAAAATATAATTCATATTACAACCGCTGGAATAATTCACTTGCTAGGGTTACATGGGTCATGAAACAAATATTTAACAACAATAATTTACTGCATGTTTATTCTTATAAAATTTTTACATTCTAAAAAGCAAGGTCAAAGGCGAGAAACCAAGTAGGATGGAAAATGGCAGCCAAAATATCCCTTAAATTTATGGCTCCTCATGCTATCATAATCAGGCCTAAGAAGTTCCTACTCATCAAGATTGAATCCAGTATGTCTATAACCAAACAATGAAGACATCAAGGTCTGGATGTACGTTTTAGGATCAGAGCTCCAAAAATTGTGCAGGCTCCCTTAAGAACTTTCCCAAAGCTATTCAAGGGACGTTTGAAACAAATTCCCAAATTTTGCTGACAGTGATAAAAACCCATTACATTAAAGAAAAGGTATGTAAAACAGTGAGTTATTATGAGGATTAAAAAGAGGCTAAAAGGGTAACATATAAAAAGTGAGAAGAGATATTAGAGCAGTGGTGAGAAGGTGGGGAAGATACCAGAACATGACATAATTTATGAGAAATGCTTGCAGATTTTGTGTTAAAACAACAACAGCAGGCCCTTCTGGAATAACTGCGAGTTAAATAGTGAAGCTTCTCCTCTTCATCTAGTACATGTCCAGATAGTGGGGTATGGACTGATGCACACACAATAACTTCCTTAACTGGTAAGTCATTTAGCTGCATATCCAAGCAAACACATATGCATTCACTCAGCAGATATTTATTGATATCCTCGGTGTGCTATACAAAGACATCAGTAATAACAAAATTCTGAAAATGGGAAGATCAGGGGACGGAAAATAATTCTTATTTTGAAATGTGAGCTAGGATTAAAGATTTCCATTTGGATATTTTAAGATTTTTTTGATGCAAGTTGCTATCAACTGAATGGTTCATTCCTGAAAATCCATATGTTGAAAACCTCATCCTCAATGTGACTGTATAACATTTGGAGGTGAGGCCTTTGTTAGGCAATTAGGGTTAGAGTAATCATAATGGAAGAGCTTTCACAATGGGGTTAGTGTCCTTACAAGCGATGAAGATGTCATCGCTTTCTCTCTCCACCAAGCGAGGACACCAAAAGAAAATGACTCCCTGAAAACTAGGAAGAGTCTTCAGTAGATCCCAGCCATGCTGGCCCAGTGAGCTTTGACCTCTCAGTCTCCAAAGCAAGAGACTTGTATTTCAATTATTTAAGCCATGCTCTGATTAAAATATTCATTGTCTACAATTTTCACTTTCTTCTTGTTATCAAAATTAGAAGAACCTTAATTTTTAGTGGCCTCTTGACCTCACTGACAGGTATGACAAATGTGAGCATAAGTTGAAAAATCCAACTTTGGGGATTATCTTAGAAGGAATGTATTCTAATTAGCTCCTTGCTCTCCTTTTAACTTGGGCAGTGGTTACTGAAGCCTGCAAATGCACTGATAGCTCCTCCAAGAGTGAATACCCTATTCCCTTCTGTTCCCTTCTATTTGTATCTGTGTTACATTTCTAAACATAAACTCCAGAGTAATGATTTTGTGGATGCTTGACCACATTTTGTGAAGCAAGTTTCTAGTGGCAATTAGAATTGTTATCAATGGCCTTTGAAGGGGAAATTTGATTGGCTTGACAGGGAAAATTTAATACTGAAATGCATTGCAGAGTGAAATGGAAAGTTATTATATGAATGAACTATAAATTCTTCGAGAAGTTTTGCTTTGAGAGTGAGAGTGAAAGGCTGAGATATTTAGGAGATGTGAAACAATGGAGACTGTTAAGACACGATTATATGGTGGAAGCTGTTATATTATAGGTCAAATAATCTAACAGAAAGGAAACACTAAAGGGAAGGCTAGACTTGGGGAAAAGAGCAATTTGTCCACTGATGAACACAGGAAAAATTGAACTCGTACATTTTTACTTTTGTCAATGGGAATTTAAGAGGCAAGTAGTTCAATTTGACCTCCACAGGGTTCCCTGATGATGAGTGGGAGAGAAATTATCATCCTTAGCAATATTTTCCTCTATCCACTCCTCCTTCTTGTGTACTGTTCTATATTATTACTTGCACATTCTAGGTATTTAATATTGCTATTTTTGCAAAATGTCACATTTTCTCCAAGAATATACTATCAAGTGATACCAGGCAAAGGTGAAAGACAATATATAGGTAGATGATAAATGAGTAGATAGATAGATAGACATAGATTATGCATAGGAAAGAATAAGTAGAAAGCATATATATATATATATATATATATGCTCTTACAAGAAAAAATATAAGACAAAATAGGAAATTAGGAAATTATTACTGCTGAGGTTTGAAGATGGAGAAGGGAAAGTAAAAGTAGTGTTACTTTTCTAAATATATCTTTCTACATAGTTGTGATCCTTGATAGCATGTTAATGTTGTATGTATTTAAAAGTTAAATATATATCCAAAACAATGAGAGATAACCTTAGTTGATATAAAAGTACCCAACTGAATTTCAAATGTATAAGATAATCACACCTAAGGGCTTAAAATAATCCAAAGTCAAACCAAAGAAAATTGAATTGAAGTAAATTTTAAAAATTTGACTAGTACGTATTGATTATATAGAATAATGGGATTCTTATGGTGTTTTCATATGTGCATATGAATATAACATATTTTGATCATATCACTGCATCAACTTCTCTAACCCTTCCCTTCCTTACCCCAGCCTGCTTCCTTTTCCCTAATCGTGTGCCATGCAATAAAGTTAACTTCGACCACGTGCTATGCAATTCAGTCCACAACTGGGATACGTGGATTAGAAGAGAAATGCAAAGAAACCCAGAATTACTTTTTGTACTGGGGATGGACTCGAAAGTCTTCAGTTGATCTACAGAACTTTTGTGTGTTTTTATTTTATTTCTATATTGAGCAAAATCCCAATAAGTTGTTAAATTGCCCAGGCTGGGCTCAGGTGTGCAATCCACCTACCTCAGTCTCCTGGAGCATTGGGATTATAGCTATATTGTACCATGCGCAGCTTACCGGAATTCATTTCTGTGGTGCTAGGATGAAGCAGTTCTCTACCTTTTATAAGTAATTTGTATGACTGAGTAAATGAATAAATAAATATTGAGGGACCCAAAATTTTTACTCTGGATGAAAGAAAACACAGATGTGTGGAAGTGGAGGGAAGGAAAAATCACATGAGGATGGACTGTAGTTGGGAGTGATGCTCATTTTGTCATAAACACTGGCTCTGTCTATTGTGGAGACCAAGAAATAGATAAACTCTGGTGGTCCAGAGCTGGTCTAGGCCACAGACCTTTAGCACACTGCCCATGCAGAAGAATCCTAGGAGATTTCAACAAGTCATGGTCTGAATAGGGTAAGTTGGGTCTGGAATAACTTATTATGCCAGAAACTTAAAAAAAAGATGTGAAGAAGAAAATGATAGATGCTTAAAGACATCTTCACCATCTTTATGTGTCCTCACTGGCCAGGTTTGGAATAATGTACATAAGCATGAAAGATAATGAAATATAAACCATTGAGGAAAAATTGGAATTACATGCCTATAAAAAAGGGGAAATACACACACACACACACACACACAGGACAGCCAACAGTTGTACTACTGACTTTTATTTCTCTATTTCTCTATTGGAAGGAACAGTTAATTTTTAAGTGTAGGATCAATCGTACATGTCTATGTTTGTTTATCTGAATAAACAGATTGACTATATCAATATGTAATACAGCAACTATTGTTAATTTCCTACCATCTTGTCAGAAATTCTGTGTTGCTTGTATTATTTTTGTGTTATTTTTTAAAATACATGTGTGTTTAAGATGTTTTCATTCTTTTATCTTTAAAATAAAAAACATATAAAAATAAAATCAGTTAATTAAGCTATTGGAAAATAAACAAAACAAAAGGAGTTAGAAGGGACAGTTCTTTCATAAAGTAGAATTATGATAATAAAAAAGGTATTAGGGCATTAAAAAATCTCAGCAACTAGAAAAACGATTAAAAAAAGGAAAATGATTATTTTTTCCTCATTATTTTAAAAAACTTTAGTCAAATGCAAAGGAATATTTTGGGAAGGAGCAGAAATTTTCATAGTGGTTTCCATACTGTTTATAAGATCTAAAAACAAACATGGTAACTGCAGAGGAGAAACCAGACAATACTTTTGGTTCAAATTGACATCAACCAGCCGGAGATATACCTCAGTGACACAGTGCCTGCCTGGAAAACTCAAGGTCCTGCATTTGATTTCTGGTACAAACAAAAAACAACACAAAACAGAAAAACAAAACAACAACAACAACAAAAAAAAACCAAATCGACATTACCACTCTGCAACAGGCTGACATTACGAGCTTCCTAATATACCAGGAGGAGGACACTATATCTCCCGCATATAACTCAGATTTGGAGGCAAAATTTGAACCTGAACATGAAGAAAGTTCTACCAAATCCATTAGCACACATTATTAGACAGCAACAGGAGAGCTTCTACTCTTCAACACTGTTTCTGTCACAAAAGACAAGTATGGCTGAGGAAATGCTCCCAAAGAAAGGAAACTAAAGAAGCATGACAGCTAAGTGTCATAGGTGACTTTGGCCTGGAGCTTGAAGAGGAGGAGGAAATACTAAGAAGAACTACATTAAAGTGCTACCTTAGAACACATAAAGATTATGTCACTTTTAAATTTCTTAAGGTTCTCAACCATTCACAGAATTTATGGAAGAATATTCTTGTTCTTAAGAAATACACCATGAAGGTATTCAGAGGAGAAGATATATGAATGCTATCTTGTCTGTACAATATTAGCACAAGATGTTCTTTTTAATGAATTAAGAGAAATTAGCTGTATAGAAATCTTAATTCTCTTGTATATACTTATATTTTTTCCTTTCTTCATTTTCCCTTTCCCTATCACAGTTTGTCTTTTCTTTTGAGCAGTTTCTTCCCAATTCACAATATCTACTTTATATTTCAGATTTTTTTACGTGTTTTTTTTTTTGACACTAATAGGAAGATGACAATGCACAATGTATTAGCTATTGTAATTGTCCCAATAACTTGTTTTAAAACTCGGTTTCATTGGTATGTTTATGTTTTTAAAGAGAAAGAACTACTGGGATGAAGAAAGGAGAAAAAAAGAGAAAAAGAAAGGGCAACATATATATATAAGCTAAGATAATTGAACCACTAATTCCTAGAGATTTTTTTTTTTTTTTTTTTTTTTTTTTTGGTTTTTCTCCGGTACCGGAACCGAACTCACGACCTTGCGCTTGCCAGGCAGGCGCTTTGCCGCTGAGCTAAATCCCCAGACCCCCTAGAGATTTATTGAAAGGAACAGTTAATGTTCAGTTTTTTGATAAATCTTGTATTCCTACATCTGGTAATCTGAGTAACTTTGTTGATGATAACAATATGTAATATAATAACCATTGTTAATTTCTTATCATCTTATTGTGATGTTCAGTACTGCTTTCATTGTTTTATGTTGTTTTGCTTTTGCCTTTGTTGTTGTTTTTGTTTTTTGTCTCTCTTTAAAATAAAAAAAATGAAAAATCACAAGAACATCACCTTGAAAAAAAAAAGAAATGCACCATGAAAGGTGTAAGAATTAAGGGGTAAGAAAAGATGTGTAGATATAAAGACATTTAAATATATTCAATGCTAAGACAAATGAAACAAAATGTTAACAACTCATGAACTTGGAAAAACAGATACACTAGAAGCCTTCCTGCTATTTTACATCTATGTGAGCTTGAAATTATATCCAAGCAATAGCAACAAATGTACCTTTTAGCACGATGAATTTTATTATATCCTTTCATTTCTTCAGAGTAGACATCTAAATACTTGTGACTGTGATAGTCTGAATGAGGAAGCCTAAAAATTGCATGCCACATATTGATAATAATGCATTTTCTCTATGTGCTTAAATGTAGCTTCCTTACATGCACAAAGGTAACACAGTTCTAACAAAACAGGAAACTAACTAGACTGATATTCATTTGGCTACAGTACAAGACAGAAAATAGAAATAATTCCATTTACAGAAGGGAAAATATTTTTGAGGAGGTTACTATAAATATGCTGCAAATTAGGAAAGCATATATCAGTATTACTGTGACATTTTCCAGTGTGTCTTAAGAACACATGCCTTGCTTAATTATTGAAAAACATGAAATATATAACTTTCACTACTCAAGCTATCACTCTGAATCTCTGCTTGTCCTGACCCTAATTTATCAAGTTTACAATGAAAGCACATTTTATCACAAGGCAGGAAACATAAACTTAAATCTATTGTAGTATTTTTTTGGCTACTGAATTCAGTCTGAGGCAGTTGAAAATGTATATCATTAAGAAGGAGATACTATAAAGTAGTAAATATTCACTGCCTCATTATCACATCCTTGTATAGTTACAATTATAAGTTTCATCTAAAAGCATGGTAACATTTAAGTGTTCTCTATTTTGAATCATTTCCTTTCTTCTCTACATCTTGCTCTGGTCCTGAATACAAGTCCTGGTGCATTATCTACTTACAAATTCAAGCAGGTATATATTCAGTTACTTAATTTTAAATCCTATTTTATTGCCACTGTATTATTAATTTTAAAATACAAATAACTTGATCTCCCCTTCACCATGATTTAATTTTTGAAATTATGTGTAATATATAGATTTCATGTATCCTTTTGATAATGTAGAGAAAACCAGATCGTTAAAGTTGTGAGATACATTTCCTTTCATTTTCTTATGGTCTGACTGCTATTTCTTGTGTCCTAGAATGAGAGGTTAGGTCAGCGGGAACAGAAACTTTGTATATTTTAAGTGATTTTGTTTGTCTCCAAGTTGCTTCACACTAGCTGTTCATGGAATGTTTGGGGGTTAAAAATTAAAGGAGGAGAAAATGCTTACTCTAATTATGTGTACCGATGTATTCTAGTAATTTGAAAAATGTTGGGTTAGCTCAGATAGAAAAGGTTAATTTCAGAGCACTGGCTCACAAAACGTGTGCAAACATAGATGACTAATTTAACTAGTGGAAGAAAAAACAAGTGTATAAACGGATATGTATTGTTGAAGGAAATCCTCTGGAATATCACTGATACAAATATTCCATGTTAAATCTCAATACACCATGAAAGCCTAACCCAAATTGAAGCATTGAGGTGCAGGACCTAAAATTTATTAAGTGTAGGGAGAAAAAATTTTTCCTTACAAAATGTAAGGTGCAAGGCTAACATTACTATATAACACAAGACAGACTGATAGAGAAAAGCATGCCACATTCATTTAATCAAAATTTTAGGTGAAGTAGAACCCTTCAGACGTGAAGACCAAAAGGCCCATAGTGAACTGTTTCATGCTTACATATGAATTAGGAAGGACAGTGATGTAAAAACATGACCAGATGAAAAGAGTGTGACCTAGAGGTAGTAAACTGTGGGAGGGCTCCAACAAGACCTGTCTATTGAGATCCTATTGCTCTCCAGGTATAAGGGAGGACACCCGTTATATGAGGGCTTGATGTTTTTGTTATTGTTTCCAGGGTGGTGATTAAATCAAAGGCCTCACAAACACTTTACCACTGAGCTCCACTTTGGGGCCCTCCTGAGGGTCTTAGGACCTACTTCCCAGCAAGTAAATAGGTCAAGTAATTCTTTCACGGCCAGCTTTCATCCAGATGGGTGAGAAAAGGCTCAGAGAGTGACTTTCTGCCTCTGCTCCTTCCTTAATTTCCAATGCAATGTGTGTTGAGGCAATGAATCCAAGACGAAGTGTAAGCCTCTGGTGTTCTGTAATTTTGACAAAATTTTAGGTAGATTGGTTTACTTATTTCTCACAAAAATCTGAGTTAGAAAGTTTAGTTGTTTGATCAATTATTATTATATATTATTATATTTTTATATTATTTTAGTGTTTGAGTTTATGTATGAATTCGCACAGCTCAGAAATGACAAAACTAGAATGTGTACTTTGTTCAGTACCTCTTAGATTTGTATGTGAACATAACTGACCTCCTCCAATGAGCAGGCATGTTTGCTATGGCTAGGAGAGTCAAGGAATTTGAAGTTGTTTCCCTTTGGGCTTAGGAGTATTGGGAAAACTGGAATTCATTGGCGTCCCTATAAGCCCAGATGATCCATAAGTCTGTATGCCTTGAAATCTGTGTATGCAAAGCCCAATTTGAAACTGATCTCTGTAGATCTTCAAACTCCATGTCCAGTCAGTGCTTGCTAGAGAAACAGATTTAATACAATATACACAAATATATAAAAATTTGCAAGAGTGGCTTTAAATGGTCACCCATAGTGTCAGGTGTGGAGGAATGCAAAAGATCTGTCTGCAGCTGGATATCTAAGGGATCCCCTTGAAGGCCTGCAGCTTGTTGTAGTGTTCATCATATCAGGGTGCCACAGGTCTGCCATAAGAAACTGAAGGGTCGAGAGAGAGGCTGGCGATCCCCACAGTGAAGCTGAAGACTGGAGCTCCTGCAAAGAAACAGAAGCCAGCCTTCCTTCTTGGTTTCCTTTTTATACCTTTTAGGTGGTGAATCTTCCTAGGGTGGGCCTTCTGTCCTCAGGAAATCCCCTCAACCACACTCAAGCTATGCCAGTCCAACTTAGTTGGACATTTCTTACTCAAGTTGACACAATCAGTTAACTAGCAACACATTGAACAAGTAAATGTGTTACCCAAGAAGAGGGATCAACAAAGTCTTCTAACTCTAAGCCAGGTGGTTTGTGTCTGATCCCTTGTTTGAGGTACGTGGTAGTATAAGAGTAGCAGGCTCTTGTGCCATATGAGGAAGTGTGGTAACATGGATTGCTGTGGGTGGAATCCAGGATAGGCCCTTTGGAAAGAAGGACCTCATCAGCAGCTGGAATAAATATTCAGTATTTCTACTCAATGAATTAAGGGAAGGAACATAGCAGTGAATGCAGTTCAGGTACAAACACACAATCAGAGACCGAGCACAACTGAGCATGAGCAAACTGGGAATGGAGGATAATAAATAAAAGCTTTTAAGTTGCTTGAGTTAAGCAATATATCTATAGTGCTGAAAATAATTTCAGAGAGGAAAAAATCCTAGCTTGTGATACAGTTTTGGGGTACTTGTTGTGGGTTACATTCTGTCTCCACAAAAACACATCTTTAAATTATAATTCCTGGAACCTGTAAATGATAGCTAATTTGACAAGGGGTCTGTGAACATGGAATCAAGTTAATATGACACTTTACTGAATTAGAGTGGGAAAAGAAGGGAGTAAGGAGGGAAGAAAACAAGGAAGACAGGCAGGTAGGGCAATGAAGGAGCATAGAAAGCTCTGAAAATAAACCTAAGTGTATACAATGAACTAATTTTCCACAAGAGCATGAAGAGGACATGATTAGGAAAAGATATAGTGCCACCCTTGGGGGCTGGGGATTTAGCTCAGCAGCAAAGCGCCTGCCTGGAAAGTGCAATGTCGTGAGTTCGGTTCCCAGTACCAGAGAAAAACCAAAACAACAAAAAAAGATATAGTTCCCCCAAAATTGGACATATCCAATTTTAATATTTTGCAGTTTACCATATGTAAAAATAGATCCAAAATGAATAAAGGGTTTTAAGATTCAGAGCTGAAAGCATAAGACTCCTAGGAGACACAGGTATGCATCATCTTGACATTGTTCTTGACAGTGATTATTTGACTATCACACAAGCTTGGAAGAGAAAAGGAACAATGAACAAATGAGACTACTAGAAATCTTCTGCACACTAAAGGAAACAACAAAGTGAAAAGGCAACAACACACTGGGAAAAAATTCAAACCAGATATCTGATAAATCCTATCCAAGATTTATAATGATCTCTTAAAACAATAGTCTATAAATAAATAAACCAATTAAAATGGACAAAGGACCTTAATGAACATTTCTCCAAAGACGTAGAACAGGTAAATGAGAAGGTATTCTGCATCAACAATAATCAGGGAAATCCAAACCAAAGCCACTGTGAGCTATCACCTTAAGCCCATTGGGGGTCTATATCAAGAGATAAGATGCAACAAGCATTTCCTGAGATCTTATGGCCACCAGATTCATTGTTGGCCAATCTGCTTGGTCTTACCACTGAACATGCTCTTCTAAGGGCCCTAGCTCTCACTCTCCCTAAGCCCACTCAACACTTCACCCTGTACATGACCTCTCAAGGTCACAATGCCATAGGTGTCCTAGGACACAAAAAGGGACACAAAAGTTGCGATATTCCTATCAAAGGTGGGATGGAGTGGGACGCTAAAAGATTTAATCATACTGCTCAGAGTAATGTGCAATTTAACATAAAGGATTTATTTCTGGACTATTTCATTTAACATATTCAGAGAGCAGGTAACTGAGACAGTGGAAGCAAACCCTTAGATACTGGGAGTTTACTACAAAAGGAGGTGAAAGAAAACAAATGATTGCATTTACTTTGGAAGAGAGGAGTTACTCATAATATAAGAAGCACTCAAATGATGACAAGTTCATGATTGCACGGATGAAAGGTCCTGGAATGAAATCTCTACAGTGGTCACGTAACACAGGTAAAGCAGAATTATGAAAAGTGACCTAAAAATAGATATATTATCTTACAACTCCTAAACTACTGTTGATGGCCATTAGTATGACTAAATTTAGGTATGCAGGATTTCATATAAAACAGAATTTCAGCTTTCATTCCAAATATTAGCCAAGTCTGTATGATGCTGGGTTTCTACATCTGTAAAATAATAAATGTTTACCCGTTACTACCTTTATGAACCATAGAAAACTTGAGATTATAAATGTGAAACTACTTTGCATATTAGGAAAACCTATAAATATTAGATACACTGTCAGTAGTCAAAAATTTTGCAGGGATGAAGTACCAGAGAGTGACAGATGAAAGACAATAGAGATTTCTTTTAAAAATAACTGATGTGCTTGTCAGAATCCATATTTTGTAATAATAATTTAGACATAAATTAGTCAAATTTTTATTGGCAGAATCTCAGCATCTTTGTCACAAAAGTAAATGATTTCACTATTCTGTATGAAAAGTATTCTTTAAATGTCTAAAATAGTGTATTTGAAATATTGTTTCCTTATACCATTTTATTGTGTATAAATATTAACTGGCAGGAGCAGTGTGCTTTAGCATGGTAGCACTATGGATGGTTTTGTTACATTTGTATAAGTAATGGCAATCAACCAATATGACTTAAAAATGTCTTTGTAGGAAAAATGTATTTTAAGCTAATAATGGAAGATGGTATTTATGTAAAAATTTGCTTCTGGCACCATTCTGAAATGAAAAGTTTTCATTTTCATCCCTCAATTATCATGAATAATATTTCACTTTTAATTGATCATCATCATAACTCATCATTAAATTATCAAATTGAGCTCTTATGAAAAGCATTACACAAAATAAAATAATGAAGATGAACCCTGCCATTTTTCTATTCTGTGAAATAATTGTAGAGGAGGGATCCATCTGCAGACTTTTGCTCTCCATCTGCATTCATTCCCACAGAAGAGTCTCTTCTGTCCTGAAAATACTGTAATGTAAGAGAGATTTCAGAGAAGACAGTGCAGGTGGCAATACCTAATGAGGTTCTCAATAAGTGGAAACAATTTCCCTAATTGTTTATACCCAGGTACTTTACAGACCTGGGTATACAGGCATCTCCCCTTAAATACACAAAACAAATAAAATTTCTTTAAATATACAAAGCACATTGTGCCAGTCAGACTCAGAGTGATATGCCTTTGAGAAAAAGAATTCCCAATTTCCCTTCATGAGATTTTAGCTTTTCCATTTCTATTATCCTTACCTTCATTTCCACCTTTGAAAATGATATTTTAGAGCCACACTTAGGAACATTATATTGCTACTGTTTCTTATGGGAATAAAAAGAGAGAATCATCTTTACTCACTGCAAGTCCGAGGATAAGATGCACCGACCCTCTTCTGTACTCTGCATTCAGAACTACTTACCCATGTGGCCCTGCTTCTAAAGACACCTCCACCACCACTAAGACTGGAACAGGAGAAAGAATTATTATGCCGCTACATAGCTGTAATTATTGCTGAAGCATATGTGGGTGTTCTGTTCAAAAACAATAAGATACAAAATGAAGCTCTTTGCAAGGGACCACACTGTATAAACATGAATATATTCCTGTGTATATAATTAGATGTAATTGAAATAATATGAGGCCTCCAGGAGAGATGATATTGTTGTTAAAGACTTTTCCATTTTTTTCCTTTTTTTAAAATAAAGCAAACTATATTTCATTGAAAGTAAGAAGCTTTGTGAAATAGCTACCTTAAAGGACATATTTTCCCCACCTCCACACTTACCAATTTAGCTAATGACCATTTCCATATATATATATATATGCAAATTTATTCATATATATACTGCCCAAGACATTTTCTAGGCAAAAAATTAGCTTGGTAATAAAATCCTACACTTTATAGGAACCTTTATTTTTATAAATGAAATATTTTAGGTATATTAAATATAAAATGATTTTTCCATTTTACTATGGACATAGCAGTCATAAAATGTCATTAGCTCTTCAGACCAACCCCACAGCTACCTAGAGGTGTTACTGTTGTTTTATTTCTGGGTGTGAGATGGGCCCTTTGAAACTCCCAATGAGAGATAGTCTCAAACTCACACTATGTTCTTTATATCTGTAGATCTTTCCAAATACTTTTAGTTCTTCACACCATTTCCAATTTCTATTTTTATTTCCCATCTGTATTAGTCAAGTTTCACTGGAGAAAATAAAAGAACCAACTGGAAGTCATATTTATATATTCAGAGAGAATTATTTTAAAGAATTGGCTCATGCAACTGTGGAGTCTTAGTGAATTCAAAATCTACAGGAAGACGGGGTGCTGGAAACTCAAAGAAGACCTACAGTTGGAGTCCAAAGGTGAGCTGGTGGCAGATTTGTTTTCCTTAAGAAAAGTCAGTTTTCATTCTACAAAAATGTCCAACTGTTGTATGAAGTCCAACCATACTATATTCTGCATTAATCAGTGCCAACTGGTTTAACCTTGTCCAAAGCTGACCCTGATGGAAACATCCAGAACAATGTTTGACCAAATATCTGGGCACTGTGTCCCAGCCAAGTTGATGTATAAAATTAACCATCTACAGAAAATACTGATCATCTATGAATCTTTGGCAAATGTCTTTTTAAAACAAATAATAGTGAATTGCTCTTGGGATAAAACCTTGTGAAATAAAGAGGAGAATATATAAATAATTTAAATTCTAGTTCTGCGTATTTGTAGTTGATTTACCTCAGTTAAAGTATCCATTGGAGGCTTGCTTGTTCATCTGTAAAATGAGGATAGATCTTTCCACTAATTCACATTTCATTGATTTGCTCCGGTTTCAGAACTATAGATTGAATTAGGAATTTTCTAACATTTCTAGGCTTAACGACATTTTCTCCAAGCTGCTTTATGCCTGCTAATTTTTTAAAATTTACATTCGTATGATACCTGACATTTTCAGTTATACTATGTTTCAATTTCTTTTAAATGTAGTGAATTTTTGGGGTTAAATACATTGAAACTTCAACTTGCCAAGCCCTTTGCACTTTTATTTCTCTCACCATTTAAAATTTAAATAGGAACAATAGTGAAGGGAAACATAAGAATCAATTACCTATGATAGTGCTCATTTTACAAAATTTAAAATTTTAACAATACTTGAAGATTATCTGCCTCAGTAAGTTAAACCTCAACAATGACTGAGCTCTGTCATAGCAACACAGGGAATGAGGAAGCAGTAAAGAGCACAGTTTCTTGGTTTTGCTAAAGTTATAATTTTATTGATAGGTGTTTTCTTGTCTCTCAGTTCTTTCTGAAGTCAACCAGTTGCCCTGGAGGGAAGCTTAACTAAAGTGAAATTTTAGTTAGACTTCTTTCATGAGTGAATATCTCTTGAACACAGTATAGGTTGTTTTGCTATTAAACTCTTCTGAAACAGTCTTAACATCTCACATTTGGGTGGAAATTTGGTGATTTCCACCAATATATGTACAATATTTAGCAGCAAATTGAAAGGTATGATGAATGATAATTAGAATGCCAATACTGTCATTATTTTAAGGAAATATAGCATGCCACATGACAAAAGTGGATTTTTGATTGGTTACTGAATAGTAGATTGTTTTCAGAGAAAATTTTATCCATGTTCATTCTGTCAGTGGCATGAGGAAGAAATAGATATACAACAGAAGAAACAAAGCACAATATTTGTTCAGAATGTTTTTCATATTTAAAAATGTCACAATAAAATGATAGTTTTTAAAATCAACTGAAACATAATATGATCACACAGATCATATATATATGTATATATTAGAAGATCAAACAATATGGAATGTTTGCTAATGTGTTCAGAGAAATCCTTTATATAGACATGTGTATGTATACACATACATTATAATAGATCATATATGTCTCTTACTCTATTGAGCAATAATTCACTTTCTTCACTTTATCCGTCTTCCTCAATTTTAGGTTTTTCAATCACAAAACTGTACAAGCAGAAAATAATCAACAGTTTTACTCCAGAGTGCATGCAAATGTTTTCATACAGCTCTGTTATTAACAATAATGACCGCAGTACAATGCATTTCCAGGGGAATTAATGACAGGGGTTAATGGCCCGAAGCAAAGCCAGCCAGTCATGAATCCCTAAGAAATGCCCTGTGCTTTGATCATTATTGCTTCATTACAACATAAAAATAATCAGCAGCAATTACAGTCAGAACTATGGGAACAGTTCAGGCTTGAAACTTAACTCTCTGCCTTAATGTAGCTGCAGATCCCACTGCTTCTAGTACATTTAGTACAGACAATCCTGAAATCAGAGGAATTGATACAAATGATACTGAAACATAATGTGATCCTGAGTGGCCAATATTCCAATTGAAATCAGTGACTTGGCTAGCTAAGCAAAGATTAAATGAGCCAGTGCTAATATAACAGTGAGCAAGTCAACCTGAAATTAGAATTTTTTTTATTTTAAAGAGAGAAAAATAAAACTAAAAATGATACAGAATTTCTATGAGTTCATTGAAATGAACTTAGACTTTTTAAAGAGGAATTTATCTTAGGCCCAAAAAAGAACAAAAAAAATGAATTCAGTAATAATGCCTTATTTTCATGAATCTTAGTAAAATATTAAAAGGCAAGTAAAATGATATCTAATCTTTAGAAAGTGGTGAAAGAAATACATTTCCATATACATTTTTAGAACTTTGTTTGCAAAAAGCAAATATAAGATTTAGTTTATTTTACCTTGCATATCAATTTAAAAATTATTCTGCATTTGTGCACATTTAAAAATTTTTCAAATAAATAAGCATTTTATAGAACTATAGGATGTCTGGGTTAACTCTTGAAATTAAACATGCATATTTAATAAGAATAGAAACATATACTTTCTGCTTTATTTGTCACTAACAATCACCTTAACCAGATGAACAACAGTATTGCCCATACATGTTTTTCCTTCAGTAGATCAGAATTTTACACAAAATTTCTCTTACTTCTTTTTTCCAATGTGCAATGCTCTTAAATGTGTTTTCTCAGCTTTTTCCTCTTCCCATATTTTCTAATATTCTTGTATTACTCAGCTTTCCTGTTGCAGAATGTAATACTTGACACACATATAATCAGTGAAATGTTTGACTTACGTCTTAGGGTGACTGAGTTTATGACTAGCCTGCTTCATGTCAGAACATCATGGGAGAAGTCCATAGTGGAGCACAGCTACTCAGTTCACAAGGGCTGGGAAACAGAGCAGGGAGACTGTATCAGAGAGGAAGGGGAAAGGGACAAGATACAGCTCCCAGCTGTCACATGTCCAGTCCCACAGAGACATACCTAGGCGTGTACTCAGACAATTCGCCAGTCAGCTCCCAAGGCAATCAAGTTGACACTGTTAAGTTTAGCAGTCCACTCACTCCTCCTTCCCACACGAACCAAACACGTCTTCTTAAACCATACTTAACCTCCAAATAAACACAGATTCATAATTCCTCCTAATATGATATGACATTTTGCACAAAAATGAGATACATCCCTTCCCAAAATTTCAGAGGTTGCAATATTTCCCAAATTTCCAAGTCCAATTATTTTCTGAGACTCAAGACAAACTCTTATCCATGAGCCCCTGTAAAAGTAAAAAACAAATTATATAATCCCAAGCTGCTGTTCTAAGATAAACATTCACATTCCAAAAGAAAATAGGGAGATAGAAAAAAAAAAAAACAAAACATAAGAGCAAAGAAGGCTGAAGGCCAGCAGGGCAAACCTTAAATCCTGTGTCTCTGTGTTGGGCATGTGAGGCCCATGGTAGAGGGATGCGTGTTCCAGAGGGCTTAGACTGCTTCACCACTAGGGTCTTGCTGGTTGCAGCCCACATAGCCTTTCTCTTGTGCTGGCTCCACCAATGGGTGCAACATTCCTCAGTAGATATTTCACATTTATGGCATCTCCAGCTCCCTGGGTTAGTTATAGCACTTTTCGCTTCATTTCCACTGCTTCATACACCTACCTTTCAAGGTCTTCTTATCTTGTTCTCCAGGCCTTCCTCTGAAATCTGGATGGAAGCCTCCTGGAATTCACCACTCCCACATTCTACATAATGGTAATACTAGCATCACACAAAGAACACCAAAGTCTGTTGTCAGCAGCAACAGTAGCCAGACCCCTTTGAACTATGGATTCATTTGTATTCCTGTGCATGGGTGGCTGAACAAAGCGATATGAATACTAGGAAGGCAAGTCCTTAGGAGATCCTTCTGCTTCAGGAGACTTAAAAATGTTTGTTTTCAATGAAACATTTACACTTTTGCCCACTTGATCCATGATAGGTGGGGCCTTACTGATTTCCGAGAGGCTCTTTTTTCTTGTTTGATAGTGGATACTTGTTTGATAGTTATTTAATCTTGGATACTTGTTTGATAGTTTGATACTTGTTTGATAGTTATTTAATCTCTTTAGTACCCTCATCCCTTTTTCCTCCAATTTTACACATAGTTTCTTCTGACCCAAAATTTAAGCTTTACAAAATTTTCTGCTCTGCTTTTTCTTCCTAATCCCCACATAAATCTAGCTAAAAGCAGGCAATAGTACCATGCCATAGCCTGAACATCAGGTTGCTTTGAAATGTCCTCTGCCAGATCAATTTGTCCACTACTCTTAATCCCAGTCTCCTTCAAAACCTTGGGACAAGGGCGAAATGTAGACAAATTGTCTTCCCGACTGTAGCACACATGACCTCTATTTCAACTGCCATGGAAAGTTCCCGAGTCCTAGCTATACTATCTGCGTTTCTGTTAGCATTCCAGTCTCCTGAGGTCCAACCGGAGTCAAGTTTTGTTAACCCCATGCTAAGGCTTCTCTCCCATACATCTGCAAATCTTTTCAAACTCTTCTGGAAGCTAGTTCCAGTGGCTTTTGATCTACATGGCCAGGTACAGTCATTGCAATGGGTCACTTCTTTGGTTCCAATTTTCTGCAACAGTCCAGTTTCCTGGTGCAGACACAAAACCTCACACCTGCAATTTAAAGAAGGAGTAGTGTAATTTGCGTCATATTTGAAGGGAATTAACTTTGTGTTCTGTAGCTAGAAAGCAGAAATGTCCTGGCAGTGAGCATGGTGGAACAAAACTACTTAGTTCATGAAGTCAGGAAGCGGAGGAGGTAGACAGTGCTGGCTAGGGAAGGGGCAAGAAGTCAGATACGTTACCCAGTGTTACACCTTGAAAGCCCGCACAGAAATACCTGGAGCTGTGCTCCAGCAACCCCCTGAGTGTTTCCTAAGTCAATCAGATGACGGAATGAAGCTTCACTCTTATAACTGTCAACATTAAAATATTATACATTTAAAATGTACAACTTGATACTTTTTAATAGGGAAATTACTTTTTTAATTTTTTATTTCAAAGAAAAAGAGACAAAAAACAAAATTCCAAAACAATATGATAGGAGGATAACAATGGTCAACATAGTACATATTGTTATCTTCAAATCAGTTACTCAGAGTATAAGATATCAGCATTTAATTGTCCAAACAGTATTAACATAAACTTAGCCCTTCAACGAACTGAGAGGAATCATCAGTGAAATATTTTCACTATCTTTTACATATATATATAAATATATTTTTCCTTTTGCTTTTCCCTTCTTTCTTTTTTTCCATTTCTCTAAATCAGTTTCTCTTTCTTTGTGAAGTTTCTTTCCACTTTACAGTATCTATTGTACATTTAGGATCACATTTACTCTTTTAGCTTTTCACACAAGTAGGTAATCTGTTGCTTACATATTTGCAACTAGTTTACTTCACGTAAGAGTATAGTCTCAGGTTGTATCTATGAAAGTATCCAGTTTATCCTTATTTATGGCTGAGTAATATTCATTTATATAAAAAAGACCACATCTTTTTTATCCATTCCTCCATTGATGGGCATTTGGGTGCACATAAATCTCTGTCATCCAGTGTTTTTAATTCTTCTGGAAAGATACCTTGAAGGGGATTAGCTGGGTCAAATGGGACTTCTAATCCTAGGTTTTTGAGGAATCTCCACACTGATTTCCACAGTGGCTATACCAGTCTACACTAACCAACAGGGCAGAAGAGTTCATTTCTCCCCACAACCTCTCCAGTGTTTATTATTGGTTGATTTCTTGATGATAGCCATTGTTTCTGGGGTGAGATGAAATCTCAGTTTTGTTTTAATTTGCATGTCTTGAATGACCAATGATGTTGAGCATTTTTCATATATTTATTTGCTATTTGCATTTCTTCATCTGAAAAGGGTGTATTCATGTCTGACACACATTTGTGTTTTGAGTCTTTAAATTTGGGAGCTCTGATTGTTGTGAGTTCTTTATACGTTCTTGATTATAAACCTTTGTCTGAGGAACATGTGGTAAACATTTTTTCCCACATTGTGGGTTGTCACTTCACTCTGTTGTTGTTTTCTCTTGCTGTCCAAAAGCTTTTTAATAAGGTGAGATCCCAGTCATTGATTATTTGTGATAGTTCTTATGCAATCGGGGTTTTAGTCGTAAAGTCTTTGCCTTCACCAATGTCTTCAAGACATTGGACTAATGACAGCATTCTGCACTTAGACACTTCAACTGTGTGTGCATACACTCAGAGTAGGCAAAGAAATCACACACACAGAATCTATAATAACACCTACCATAGTCACTATTATTAATTCCCTGGCCCCTGCACACAAAAAAAATCTCTGTTTTGCTCATCTAGCTAAGATTTTGCTCTATTTCTGTCTTATTCCTGCTAAGTAACGAATTTCATATCATCTTCTGAAATAGGACAGCCTAAATCTGAGTTGTACTTTTGGAAAATGAAGCCATTAGAGACCCCTTTATTATATATATGAAAAAGGTCTGAGGACTTGAGAGCCCTGAGTTCCCCCTGGAGATTTGCCTCTGAGAATGCAGTTTCCAGCTACCTTATGTTTGTCTTATCAGGTGACAGCTCAGGCTTTACTTGGCTGTAATGCTCCTGTGTAAATGTTTCTCCACTCGGTAAAAGTGGAGAAAACCAGCAATGGAAGCAAAACATAAATTCACCTTTTCCCAAAGAAAAAAAGAATGGCACTTGGGGAAAATTACACACACACACACACACACACACACACACACACACACACACACACTAAAGTTTCTCTGTTTTTGTCATTAGTAATTCCACAAACAAGACAAAAGTACAAGTGAAAAGAGAATTAATTAGGACACTTTACCACAGATGTTATAAAGATAGCTATGAACACTTAGTTCTTTAAAGACATCTTGGTTTATTATTTTAAGATGTATCAACTGTGACTTTTATTTCTAAGAGGCATTAAATATTTTTACTTTTGTCAAAAAGTTCAAGGTAAAGTTAATCCTATTACCCAAGAGCAGGGTGGCAGTATATATTCCTCAGGTTCATCCCAGTTTGTAATATCAGAGATCTGACTGCATCATGGTAAATAAAGTGATTCCTCTTTACTCAATAGCATCAGCAAAATGCATGTATAACAGAACTACTTAAAGCAGATGACACATGTTTTTACTTCTGTCCTTAACAATTAGATCTAACAAAAATGGAAGGTTTTGTTAGCTTTTTTCACTATTAGCTGCTCTCACTTACAGTCCATCAAATACAAAACAAGATTTGGTACTGATATCTTAATAAAACCATCTGCTCTAACAAAAAGAAATCTCTCCAAACTATTTTTTTTCTTTATGCACTTATCTTTAAAATACTGCAATGACTGTCTTCAAAATTACTACCTACACATATTTATTTTTCCACCCTCAACATACATGTACAAATGTAAAATATATATAAATATAAAATAATAAGCAAATCATAGTGGAATTTCTTAACTAAACAGCAGTTTATTTCTAAACAAATATTATGTGCCTGACAGTGGGAGTGAATGAAAAAAGAAATTCAGATCATGGTTCTGGTCTCCTGCAGCCTTAGTATCTAGTTGGAGAGATATGTGTAACTTATATAAAGCACTAAGAAAGAAATTTCAAAAATCTCTAATCTTTTTTTTATAATGACCAAGGAGTAGCTATATGCAGATCTACAGAGGACCTTAAAGTAGAATAATATCCACAGCTTCTCTCTGACCCTAGGGAAAGGGGAGATCCTCATTTGGTTGGGGAATTTTGGACGTGTGCCGAGGAAGTGAACATAGTTTAGAGAATTTTGAAAGAACTCAGCTTCCTGCCTTATTTTGTTCTCCGTGGTGACTGGCAGAGAACATGCATTCTAGTCTGCTTTCTGCCAGAGTGTAAGGTCTGGCTATCCAACTTTAGGCTGAAATAAGTAATGTAGCATTAATTCTAGGTCATACAAGTTCTAATTCAGCTTTTGTGTTTTGGTAATAAAGTTTATATTTCAAATTCTATTTGTCTCATTTTGTTTCAGATTTGGGTAGAAGGAAAACACATTAACTTCTGTCTCTGTAAAATTTCATTTTTGTGTATTAATGCAAAGAAAACTAACAAAAACTAGATAGCTTGAGAGATGCCAGGAGTTAGCGGCCTGAAGAGGTTTATACTGGCTTTGAAGGATGAGCAGAACCCAGAGGCACACAGAGTGTGAGAGGAAAGTAATCCACGTCATGCAAATCATAGGAGGGGCAAAAGAAGCTCACGGGTAGGAACAGAAATGACACAGCTCCATCTATGAGGAACCTAACTTGCCTCTAGTGAATCATTCTGGGCCATTTGCTTCAATCATATAAATACGAAGGCTTTGAGAACTAAACTGAAGTGTTTATGTGACAAGTGATAGACAACTCTTTCATACCCTGAAAGAGGGACCAAAAATTACAAAATAGTTCCTTAAAGATAATTTTGTTTTATATACAGGAGTTGAGTAAGAGAGGGAAGGATCACGGGCAGCCCAACTAAAAACCAAAATATACAAACAGACCAGAAAACATACAGAGTCCTAGACTTGAACAGCCAGAGAGGAATGGGAAGTCTGAGGGAGCTCATGAGGAAAGATGGGCCATTCTCTGAGGGAAAGTTCTCTTGGTGAATACACCACCTTCAGAAAAGCAGAGAAAATTAGGCACCTGGACTTTGTCTTTGAAAACTATTTGTAATTATTATTGGGAAAGATGATTATATTACAGATATACTGATTTGCAGCTTTGATTACCAGGCATTGATTTAGAGAACATGGGATTTAAAACTTAAAAGGTCTTTGAAGCATTTTAGATATGGCAGTACAGATAAAGGCACTAAACCTTAAGAGGAATTTGTTGAGGTTGCATAATTTGTGTGCAGCTGAGATGAGACGGGCACGTGAGTTTGTGTCAATCCTCTGCCTACGATGCCCAATTGCCATTCCTTTATTAATGCCAATCACATTTTATGGGACAAAATAACCTGAATTGGTTGCTCAGAATAGTAAGTGACCATTTCTGACACCACAAGTGCTCAGTTCACTCAAAACTGATGTCAGTGATATGCAAGCGATTTGTTATCTGTCTCACATTATAGTCTTGGTTGCCTCTGCAGCTTTACTCTCATACCCACTTTTGAATATATTTTGGTCAGGAAAAGAATTTGGTCAGGTTGCTCCAACAGCAGCCTGAGGCTTTAGCAAAATCTCACCAGGGATATACAGGCCCTGCTGTAGAGAAGGCAGCGATGGAAATACCACATAGGTAGCTGGGACTGCAAAACTGTAAACATATTTGTGTAATGTGTCTAGACCCCCACGCAGCAGTACCCTGGCTTGCAAACATCAACCAGAAATCCACAGCTCCTTTTAGTCACTCCACAAAGAGCTGCTGTGTCTTCAGTTTCAGTGAACAAACAATTTGCAATGTGAACAGCTGAAGCAAGCTGTGTCAACAAGACAGGATTTGAATTATGACACGCTGCTGTGTCTATGAAAGCAGAAGAGGGGAGTACATGATTACGGCCTAGAGCATGTGGTTAGCCCGGGAGTGATGGTAGCTTCCCAGCATCATTTGTTGATGGGAAACATCTGCCTCCTTCCCTGTCCCCTAGAAGGATTCCCTTGGGAAACTGGCTCCTGATGCTATCACTCTGCACCAAGGCAGTTCCCTTGTCAGACTTCTGGGGCAATATTTGAATGTGTTGAGAAATCAGTAAGAAGAAAAAAAAATAGCACAGATAACATGTTCAGTGAGGAAAGAGGGGATGTGATAAGAAAATGTGAAAACTTGCTGCATTCTCAGCCTTAAAATATAATCTGTGCTTTCGCTCCTAATTTTCACACTTCACAGCTGCTAATGGATCTCAGCGGAACTAAAGTAAGACTGTTGACAGAAAGATACGTCTTTTTGTCATCTCTGTCATGTTTCTTTTTCCCTGAGTCTCATATGGAAAGTTCTTATTTGTCTCAAAGTTTCCTGATACCAGCTAGGTTGCTTTTTCTGTTTTCTTTTTCCAACTCAAGTCGCTTGTCCTTTTAAAGAAAAAAAAGTCTTCTCCAGCCACCAGCAGGATGGAGATAATAAAGGGTGATAGATATCAACAGTTCCCTGTGTCTGGATTGATTGCTGTGAAGTCACTGGAAATAAAACACCAGAGGGGATTTGGTAAGGTGCCTCGGTCCAGGTGTTAGGAGATCCCTGCAGGTCCTCAGATCTGGGATGTTTCCAAACACAGCAAATGTTCGCACAGGCCTCTTGAGAACCTTAACCAGGGTACAGGAAAGAAAGTTCAGATTCACTAATAACCCAAGAGCTAGCAGTGGAAGGAATGAGAAACAGAGATCACTAACATTAAAAGCTCTGGTGGCATTGCATGATGACACCAATCTTTCAATGAAAAGGACTCCTGGGATTTCTGACTTAAATACATTCTCCAAAAAAATTTCTAAATTCTTTTGTTCATCCTTGCATTTTCCATCAGGATTGTGGAGTTAAATGTCATTCAGATATACTGATAGAATCTGATTTGCAGGGTTTTGAACTAATAATTCTATAGCCAAACTATTTCTCTTCTAAGTAGTTTATTTTCCATGCATTTTTCTCAGCAATATTTCTAGCTGATATAGTTAAAAATATAATGTTCACTTTATATAATTCTCATTTGGCTGGTGGGGTTTGTTTCTTCTGCTTATATGATTTATTTTGTATTTTGTTTTCTTCACCTGTCCTTTTTTGTACTGTGTTCTTTCATTTTTTTCTTTACCCTGGGGGTGAAAATATACTTGAGTTGCATGAAGTAGGATTGGAAATATTTATATGACTCCCTTTAACCTTGTTTTCTCTTACTGTTTTTCTTAATATTGTCTGTGATTAAATATTGTAAGATTCCCTTTCATCTCCCTTCTGACTAAAACATTCACAATTTATTCATCTCATCTATATGATACAAGCAGAGTTTAAAAATGTTCTATTTTTATTAATTTCTTCATTGTCTTATGAGATAATTTTTCCAGTACAATTCAACAATTTCTTATAATCAATTAGTTCACGGCATGGTTCCTGGAACACATAATATGAACTTAAGCCTCAGCTGTGAGGAACTTCACAGGTTGCCCTGGTGCGTTAGGGCAGAAAAGAACAGACTCAAAAACAATCACTTCCAGCAAAAAAAGAATGCAATGAGAAAGAAGATTCCTTTCAGAGTGTAGATTCAAAATTGGCACGTTATTTATACATAAATACTTGGCATCATAGTAAACCAACTCAAAGTCTTTTCATTTAAAACAGTCACTTCACAAGTATTTGGAATCTTCCAGGTATAATGAAAGGATTATGGGCTTTGCAATCAAACGTATCTGGCTTTGATTAGCAGTATGACCTTGGAGATTTAACCTCTCTGAACCTCAGTTCTCATTTATTAAATGGATTTAATAACAACAAGTGCAGAGTGAGGCTGTGAGGATTAAATGAATTTAGGATAACACCTGGCACCCAGGAAGCCCTCTGAATATATAATATTTCAGGTACTGAAAATATCCAATTAAAATATAAGTCTGCTTTCCTTCTGTCGACAAATACTTTTATTTAATAAAGTACCTGACAATAGGACTTTGACAGTTGGGGTGAAAAAAATGAATGCAGTGATATTTTTGCCCAAATATCTAATGATAGTACAAAATAAATTTTACTAAAGAAAAAGAAGATGAAAATAATATAATATAATTTGGGAATAATTCTTTGATGAATTAAGACCTGAGTTTGACAGTGAATAATAATATACAGGATTAATAGTGGTGAAGGTGAAAGGGAGGAATAAATCCTATTAAACAAGGTGTTCTGGCAAGACTCACTATACTGTGAGGGGCAGCAAGAATAAAAAAGAAGTCTGTGTGTTGGAATAAAAAGATCAGTACAGAAGTTTAGTCACATTTGTAAAGAATTTTGCCAATTTTAGAAAGACTTTGGAAGCAATGTGGTGAACGGAGAGAAGCACATTTCAGTAGAAAGGAAACTGATCATAGCTTAATCTTTACAGAGTTGGGAAGCAAGAGGCAGAAAGTGGACAGCAAGTGAGACAGGGTTTTCTTACAGTAGGCAGTTTACCAGTTTAGCTTCTGTGGTGAAAGGTTTAAAACTAAAAATGACAAAACAGCGAAAATATGGCTAACACTTACACAATCATAATTATAAACATAAATAGATATGGTCCTAAGCCTAGGAGATACAGAAGAAACATTTTGTTTTGTGCATTAACTTTCTATAATTTCTAAACAAAGAATTTCATATAAATTAGAACTAAAACAATTCCCAGAAGTGGAGAAAATTTAACTGTGATGGTAAAACATAATCATCAACATGACTGGATTTAGAAACTCCTGGAAAGGTGACTGGGTGTTCAAGCTGCTGATGTTTAAGCAGGGAAATGTGGCCCAGGTGGGGGACACTGGGATGTTCCTTTGGAGGGTTTCTCAGGTTGGTCTTCCCCTGTACTCTGGTGAACACATCATTCCACCATGACCTTCTGCCCTCTTGTTTCCAATTCGCAGCCAACCAATCTCAGACTGAAGCTTCTGAAACCATGTGAAAACTAAACCTCTCTTCTTTTAAATTGTGCATGTCAGGAACACCTACCCTGCAATGAGGAAACTGACAGTACAAAAGCAAATGAGGGAAGGGTGATGGAACATAAAAATATGCAAGGACTGAGAACCTGATTTCGATGAGGAATCCAGTAGCCAAAACAATCAAGTTTCTTGGATTGTTGTAATGTGTAAGTTGTTATTTATTCTTGCTTTATATACATTTTATATGGTACTCATGGGCAAATCATTTATATGGGCATATACAGAGAAATATTATCCTAGCAGTCATCAGGCAAAACATATTATATCCTAAATCTTGTTTCCTTTCACATAAATTGTTCATTAAAACAAGAATTTTATCTTTAAACATATTTTTGAGCTGCATGTTTGAAATGCTAAGGCTATTCATTAGCCCTTTTGAGAAAAAAAATGATATAGAAGAGAAGGAAATAAAGGAAATTGAGACAGAATAAAATATCAACCAAAAATAAGGAGAAAATACAATTTAATTCAGAATAAAAAAAAATCAAGAGTATAAAAAGTAGCCTCAAAGATAGCATTTTGTTTCTGTTTTGTTTTTGGTTTTTGAACTCAGGAT
Source organism: Chinchilla lanigera (assembly GCF_000276665.1). Lineage (NCBI taxonomy): Eukaryota > Metazoa > Chordata > Mammalia > Rodentia > Chinchillidae > Chinchilla > Chinchilla lanigera. The sequence continues at coordinate 14,063,573 of NW_004955407.1, forward strand.
GTTGCACTTGCCAGGCAGGTGCTGTGCCACGGAGCTACATGCCTGGCCCAAAGATATCATTTTGGTGTAGAGAATAAGAGCATCACATCACATATGCTAGCAATTCCAAAGTGAGCAAAAATCGAGGATAAAAACCACACTGGTTTTTGTGCAAGATCACAAGTCACCTACCCGCCTGAGAGCAGTTCCTACAAATGGGGAGGATAAAATCACTAAGGGGCCAAAGATTAAGAATTTATACTTGAAGAAATAAAAGTGATGAGTACATACATATCCATTAACTTATGAAAATTATAGTGTTGAAACCCAACTTTGTCAGAAATTAAAAGACCTACTTCTGCTTGTTTCTGGGCTCCTGCTGAATGGAGAATTGTGTTCTGTCCTTTCACTTTCAATCTTGCTTTCTGTTGTTGTTTGCTTATTTGTTTGTTTTGAGACAAAGTCTTACTAGGGAGTGGAGGCTGGCCTCAAACTCATGGCAATCCTCCTGCCTCAGCTACTCAAGTGTTGGGATTATAGGTATGTGCTACCACACTTGGTGGGAGTTAAGACCATTTGCATTTTGTGTTATCATTAAAAGGTAGTTACTGATTCCTGTCATTGTGTTATTTTTCCAGTGCTGATTCCTTTTCATTTTTTTTTTTTTTTTTTGGTTTTTCTCCGGTACCGGGAACCGAACTCACGACCTTGCGCTTGCCAGGCAGGCGCTTTTGCCGCTGAGCTAAATCCCCAGCCCCCCTTTTCATTTTTTTAAACTACTCCACCAATGAGATTTATTCTTTCATTTTTACTGCTGGGTGACGTTGACCTCATTGTCTCTGTGTAGGAGTCCCTTCAATAATTTTTGCAGTGCTGGTTTGGAGTTCATGAATTTCTTTCAGGGCCATTCTTTTTCCATCATTGTTTTTATTTTAAAGAGAAGAGAAAACAAAATAACAATAATCAAGACAAAAACAAAACAACTCAAAAATAATAAAAACCATACAGAATTTCAAAACAAGGTGATAAGAAGTTAACAATGGTTGTTATATTACACATTGCTATCTTTAATGAACTTGCTCAGATTACCAGATGTAAGAATGCAAGATTGATCAAACAATTAAAGAGAATCCACCAGTTTTGAAGGACAGTTTTATAGAATATAGTAATCTGGTTTGGCAATAATTTTCTTTTAGGATATGGAAAATTTCACTCCAAGCTCTCCTGCTTTTTAAGGTTTCTGCTGAAAAATATGACATTATTTTGATGGATTTGCAGTTATAATTTGCATGACATTGTTTCTCTAACACCTTTTAGTTCTCTTTGTTTGAATTTCTGGGATTTTGAATATAATAAGGCCTGGTACATGCGTACTTATTTGTATAGCTGTGCAATGTACAATAGGTAAGCTCATTCACAGTAGATGCCCATCAATGGATGGACTAATAAAGAAAATGTGAGGACACATACTAGATGGAATTTCACTCACCCACATATAAGAGTTAATTGACATTATTTGCAGAACGATGGATGGATCTTGAGACTATAATGTGAAGTGAAATAAATCACACACAGAAAATTAATATCACATGGTTTCTCTTAAGTGAGATACCCAATAACTAAATACATGAAAAAGCAAAATAAAGAATTACTGATAGAAAACAGGGATGCCAAGATTCTGGAGGTGGAAAGGGAAAGATGGAGAGGGTAACTGAAGGGAGAAAAGAGGTAGAAATTATTAATATATGAGATTGTACATATAGAGAGATATATAGATATACATATCTATAATTTTCAAATAATTGGATATATGTGTTGCAAATTTAAATGAATAAAATAGATAAAGTAAAATAGAACAAAAATTGTGAGAAACACAAATTTTTAAGAGAGGAAAATGTTTTCTGAGGAGAAAAGGGTATTTACTTGTGGAGATAGGAGAAGTAAGTTACTACATAAAAACAAGGAAATGAATTACTACAAAAGTTGCTAAAATCCTTGTGAGTTGTATTGTTATGGATAAAGCTGGTCTTGTATAGATGCCAGGATAAATAGGGATCAAGCTTTCAAGTATTATGCTAGAAAACAAAGAACTATTTAATGATTCAATGAAAAGAAAAGGAATGGGACGAGGATATGAAGAAATTTTAAAAGATTGGAATGGCTACACTTGAGGACAGTATAAGAATAGAACAAAAAAATTAATTTAAGGATGGTTGAGATGCAGGAAATCCTCTCTGAGCTTAGCTACAGTAATTATTATATGTAATCAGTTGCATTGATGGACTTTATATGTCATCTTTATTAAGGTAGAGGAGAAGGCAAACTACAGGTATGCATAACTAAGTTTCCAAAAATGAAGTAGAAGGGGATGAATGAGTGATTCTATGGTGCTATGAGGAGACCTTGAGATAACAGATGACAATATGCACAACCAGAGAAGTGAGTGAATTCAGATTGGTTTAGTGCATTTATAGGATAGCTACAGTTTCAAAGTCGGGTTGTAGATTCCAAAATGTAAACAAAGAAAAAGACCAGAAAATGAACAGATACTGCAAGGTCAGGAGTCACAATGTGAACAAAGAATCCGAAACATGCAGACTGGACTGGCAAATAGAGAGTGGGGAGAACTAACTAACTCAAGTCCCCAGCTGCAGGCATGGCATGAGATGGGTTTTGCCAGTTTGGAAACTCTTTCATTATACATCACTGCAATGGAGAAAGTTGGTGCCCGTACACCATGTAGATATTAAAAGTCAATTCAATCACTAAGGCAAAAGGTACAAAAGTAGTATTGAAAATTAAGCTTGCAAATGAAACAAATCATCAAGGCAAGTGTACACATCAGTAAGGTAGATCCAAGATTTAGCAATAACAAATATGAAAGACACCATAGACTTCAGAAGAGGGGATTTCCAATAACAGCTGTGATTTTAAGTCTTCTCAACTAGCAATGAAAAAGAAGATGTGCTTACTACTCCCATTGTTCCAGCAATTCAGAAAGGCCAGAAAATAGATATATGTTTAGCTTTATAATGCATTGCTAGATCTTTTACAAAGGCAGGTTACCACTTTGTAGTATCATACTGTACAAGAATTCTCATTGGTTATCAAAGTCATCAAAATTTGGTCTTTACTTTCTTTTCAATTTTAATCATTCCAGTGATTATGCAATATCACATGGTGATTTTTGTTTGCATTTGCCTGATGATTAATTATTCTGAGTACTTTATCATGGGCTTACTGATAATTTATGTATTATGTATGTGATACCTGTTCATATTTCTTGTCCATTTACTGGATTAATATTTTATTATTTAAATGTAGAATTCTATTATAGCTCACAGCAGCTGACTCACTAATATATATCTCTTTCTTTATGTAGGCATCTAATTTTACTCAGAAATCTTTTGTAATGTTCAGGGTAAAGACAGTTACTTTATTAAATTTATTTTAATATTTAGGGTTTGTTTAATGCTATCATATGGGTATTTTTTCAGATTTATTTTTCAATTATTTGTTGTTATATGTAAGTATCAATCTTATAATCTATGATTTTGGTCAATTCACTTATTTGTCCCTATATGTTTTTATAAATACTTTAGTGTACTATAACCTTGGAGTAAATAGCTGTCATCTGTGAATAAAGAGAAATTTACAAGTTTCTTTCTGAACAGCTTGTCTTCCATTCTTTGTCTTCCTTTATTGTGTTGAGAAGGACTGCCAATACAATGTTCAGTATAAGTGATTCAAACAGATTTGGCTGGCTTATTACTAATCTTATGGGAAAAGCGCTCAGTTTGGGGGTAACTGTAGGCATTCTGTGTATTCCTTTCTTCAGATTAGAGATAGTCCCTTTTCATTTGCTGGTGACTATTAGATAAAGGATGTAGAACAGTTTTGAATAATATTTCTTTATCTGTTTTAATAATCATATGATTTTCCTCTTATTCTCTTAATAAAGTGAGTTACAGGGACTTTTAATAAGTTAAACCAATGTTGTATTCCTGGTATAGTTCTCCACTTGATCTTCATTTTGATGTAATATCTGTTGCTGAATTCAACTTGCTGATATCCTATTGAGAATTTTTGTATCTAATGTTCATGAGAATATATTGATCTGTAATCTTTTTTTGTACTGTGACTGATTTTGTCATTATGGAAATTATTCTTTTATTAAAAATTATAAATTTCCTGCTTAATTTACATTAAAAGAGTGTAAGGTTTGTATCGTGTTTCATACATATTTGATGAAATTTACCAGAGTACCCATCTGAGTTTGCAGTTTTGTTTGTGAGAGAGTTTTTGATAATCAACTTAATTGTACATCAATATACATTTAATTTTTTCTATTAATTTTGTGTCAGTTTTGATGTTTAATTTCAAATAAATTTGTTCATTTTAATATTTCCTGCCATATTTTTCTTACTTGCATTTTTTATAATTCTTTTTATTTAGTTTAAATGAATCTCTTTTCATTATCTTCTAGTGTTTACCCTAGGAAAGTATTGGCAAACCTAAGCCAGGCATGTTATTTGCTTTTCTTTGAACACAAAAGATAATAATGTAATAGTTGGATTTTTTCTAGGCTAAACCCTCAGGATTGACGTTTAAATGTACTGTTGACACTTTGCAGTGAATAAGTGGGTTTTTGGTTGTTGTTTGGGCACTAGTCTCTAAAATGTTTGCCATTGGTGCTCTAGTACTGGCAGTATGTGACTTTAACATTCCACACTTTATTCACCATTCTATTTGTAACACCTTATCTAAAATTTTAAAAACTCACATTCTTGTACACTCATTAACTTCAACCTTCTTTCTTCTCTGCTATAGCCTCCTGTATGTTAAAATTCTATAAAGAAAATATAAAAGTTTTCACTTTCTAATAAAATCATACATCTTTTACTTCCTTCATTTGGTGAATTCCTAAGTATTTCATTTTTCTTGATGTCATTTTAGAAGGTAAGTTTTCCCTGATTTCCCTCTCGGTGAGTTTGTTATCAGTCTACAGAAATGCTACTGATTTTTGATTGTTGACATTGTATCCTGCTACATTACTGAATTTGGATATAAGTTCCAAGAGTCTTTTGGTGGTGTTCTGGGGATCTCCTATGTATAGGATCATATTATCAGCAAATAATAGCAATTTAACTTTTTCTTTTTCTATCCATATCTCTTTTATTTGTTTCTTTGGTCTTATTTTTCTAGCTAATACTTTGAGGACTATATTAAACAGAGTAGTGATAAAAGGTATCCTTGTCTTGTTCCTGATTTTAGAGGGAAAGCTGTCAGCTTCTGTCCATTTACTATGATGTTGGCAATTGGTTTGTCATAGATGGCTATTACCAAATTGAGATAAAAATCTTCTGTTGTTATTCAGTATTTTTACTATGAATTGATGTTGGATTTTGTCAACTGCCTTTCCTGCATCCATTGAGACGATCATTGGATTTTTGTCCTTGCTTCTATTTATGTAGAATATTACATTTATTGATTTACATCCCTTTAATATATCTTACTTGACCACGATATATGATCTTTTCAATGATATACTGCATTTTGTTTGCCAGTATGATATTGAGGATTTTTGTTTCTATGTTCATTGGAGAGATTGGCCTTTACTTTTCCTTTTTGGTTGGGTCATTTTCTAGTTTAGAAATCAAAGTAATGCTTCCAGGAATGACTTCAGGAGCACTGTTTTCCTTTAGATTTCCTTGAAAATTTGAGGACTACTGGCTTTAGATTATCTCTAAAGTTCAAGAATTTGGAAGTGAATCCATCAGGATTTGTGCATTTCTTGGTAGACTTTTAAATTATCATTACTTCTTCAATTTCACTTTTTGATGTTAGCTTATTCAAGATTTTTATATCTTCTTGATTCAGCTTTGCTAATTATTATATATCTAGGAATTTATCCATTTCTCCTGAACTTTCTATTTAATTAGAATACAAGTTCTCAAAGTAGTTTCAGCAGAACCCATTGTGATTTCACCTTTTCCATTTGTAATTGCATGGATTTGGACTTTTCTCTTGTTATTTTGGTAATATTAGCTAGGGGTTTGTGTATTTTATTTAATCTTTCAAAGAACTAACTCTTTACTTCACTAATTCTTGGAACTTTTTGGTCTCAATTTCATTAATGTCCTCCCTGACCTTTATTATTTGCCTCCTCATATTAGCTTTGAGTTTGGATTGCTCTTGTTATTCTAAGACTCTGAGGTGCATCATTAGGTTATTTATTTGAACTTGTTCTGTTTCTTTTTTTTTTTTTTTTTTTTTTGTTTTTTTTTGGTACCGGGAACCGAACTCACGACCTTGCGCTTGCCAGGCAGGCGCTTTTGCCGCTGAGCTAAATCCCCAGCCCCTCTTGTTCTGTTTCTTTGAGGGGAGAATTTGAGGTTATGATATTCCCTCTTAGACCTACTTTCACCATGTCCCATAAGTTCCAGTATGTCATACTGGCATTATCATTTGAATGTGGAATCTAATTCCTTTAATTTCATCTGTGACCCATTGATTATTCAAGAGATTATTACTTGTCATAGTATTACTTGTCATATTATTACTTGTCATTTTATTACTTGTCATATGTTACATGACTAATGTGGTCTTTTTTGTCATTAACTTCTAGTTTCATTGTGCTATGATCTGATAATATGCAAGGGGTAATTTCAATTCTTCTACATTTACTTAAGCATACTTCATTGGCTAGGATGTGGTGTATTTTGGAGAAAGTCCCACATGCTACTTAGAAGAATGTGTATTCTGTTGTTGGATGGAACACTCTGTAGATATCTATCAAGTTCATTTCTTCAAAGGTTTGGTTCAACTCTGATTTTTTTTTTATTTTTTGTCTAGTTGATCTGTCCATTTATGAGAGTGAGGTATTGAGGTTCCTTACTACTGTACTGGTGTTTATCTGGGTTTTTATTTTACAAAGTTCAACATACTAGTACTAGGTCCCTATTTGTTTATAATTGTTAATTCTTCCTGTTGAATTTTCTCCTTAACATATGTATGTCATTCTTTGCCTCTGCTGATTACTTGTAGCTTGAAATTTATTTTTTCTTATATTAGTATAGTAACTACTGCGATTTTCTGGGTTCTCATGATATGGAATGTTGTTTTCCAATCTTTGATTTTGAATCTGTGAGTATCTTTTTAAATTAAATGTGTTTCTTGTATACACGTTTTTGGATTTCTGTCTTGATCTATTCTATCAATCAGTGTCTTTTGATTGGGGAACTGAGATGATTTACATTGAGTTATTATTTATTGAGAGTATTATACCAAGAGCATTGACCTGTGTCATTGCATTTTTTTCCTGTTGCTGATTTCCTCATTTTCCCTTTTTGCTTAGCTGCTCAATGCACCAGATGTATTTATTCTTTTTGACTTACTGACATTGTTGTCTTCACTGTCTCTTTCTCAGGTATCTTTGAGAATATTTTGTAATGCTGGTTTGGTGGTCATAAACTTCTTTAGGTGCTCCTTGTCATGGGAATAACTTATTTCTCCATCAGTTTTAAAAGAATGTTTTGCAGGTTATACAACTCAAGGATGGAATTCTTATCTCTTAAGGATTAAAACACTTCACTACAAACCCTGTTGGCCTTTAAGGTTTGTGTTGAGAAGTCTGTTGTGATTCTAATGGGTTTATCTTTGTGTGTGATTTATTGCATTTCTCTCATACCTTTTAAGATTTTGTACCTGTGATGGACTTCTGGAATTTGGGTAAATGTGTTGTGGATAGTAATGTGGTCATAACATTTTGGTGTTCTATACACCTTATTTTACGTATATTTATTTCTTTCACCATGTTTAGGAAGTTTTCTGCAATTATTTCTGGGAACAGGTATTTTATGCCACTGTGTTGTCTTCTGATTTTTTCACTTAGTCCAATTATTCTTAGATTAATCTTCTTTACATTACCTAGCAGTTGTTGGATCATTTTTTTTTTTTCATTTTCTCTTGCTTTTTTAAAGATGTCTTTGTGTAGTTGGTATTTGAATGCATCATTGTCTTCTAGTTCCAAAATTTTGTCTTCTTATTGTTCTACCCTACTGCCCATACTTTTAATATGATTTTTAATCTCCTAGATTTCTGATTGAAACATTTTTGTGCACTCTAATTGATGGATGAGCTGGTTATTCTTGATTTGTATTATTTTATTTGTATTATTTTGTGCCTTCTGAGAACTCCTGCATCTTTCCACTACACACATTTAGTTATATCTTCTCTAATTCCATTGAGTATCTCTTTCAGTTGTTTTCTAAGTGCTTCTCCTATGTTTTTAAGAAATTCAGGTGTGTAGGTTCCCCTTAGTGCTCCCTAGATTGATTATGGGGGATCTAGGGTTTTTGAGAGGCATTTTGTTGCCTTTTCTTTCCACATTTATGTGTTCATTTGTGTGTTCATTCCTTTCATTTTGTGTTGAAGTTTGTGGATGCTTATGGTCCAAAGACTTTGTTGCTTGTACAGAGATATCTTTAGTTGCTTTTCAGGAATGTACTTTGGGTGTGGAATTTCAGGAATGTACTTTTGGGCTAACTGTAATCCTTTGCCACAGCCCCAAGCTTCAACCACCTTGGATATTTGGGGAAAGAAGATGCAACCAAGTTCTCTAGTATTGTTAATGTCACAAAGACAATCTGTGCACTGGCTTACAGAAAATATAGTGACAATTATGTGACTCTGTTAATGTCAAGTGAAACATCTATAGTAATACTGCCTGAGACAAATGTGATATAACATATCTAAATATATCTTACATACCTAAATTAAAGAACCAGTTATGTACCACCCTTATTTCTAGAGAAAAAAATATCTTTATAATGTAAACACTGAAGCAACACTTATAGTCAATATATACTAAATGTATCTCTGTTAGTGGTAGCAAAGAATTCAACGGTAATTTTACAGTTAACTATCAAAAGATTAACAAAGTTTTACTATTAACAAAATTATAGTGTTAAAGATTTAGGGTTTAAGAACAGGAGAATGCAAAAGGAAAACTTTGAAATTTTAAATTCTATGATATGACAAGGAGAGAAAAGTGGTACAAAGGATCTTAAAGAGTGGGAAGGTGGCTACATAACTGGATAAAGATTGGACAAAACACTGGCAAGAAATAGAGTGAAAATGGAGAAACACAAACATTAACTGTTTGTTTGATCAATTTTGCATGCTTATCTCTAGTAATCTGAGCAACTACTTTGAAGATAACAATAAGTAATAGAGGAACCATTGTTAATTTCCTATCTTTTTTTTTTTTGGAAATTTTATATCATTTTTATTGTTTTTGTGTTGTTTTGTTTTTGTGTTGCTTTTGTTATTTTTTTTCTCTTTAAAAAATAAAAATAGAGAAAAAAATTTTACAGAGAATAAAAATAAGACAGAGGTAACTAAGGGGAGACAATTTTAAAAGGACAAGAAGAAAATAATATGGAAATAAAAGAAGAAAAAGAGATTGGAAACAAAGCAGAAAGATAAAGGAAGTTTACTCAAGTCTCAGGAAACTGATGATGAAGACAGAGGGAGGGAAAGAAAAAAAAAAGCAGAGAAAAATAGAGAAATATCTTTGTGCTTATGGGCTGTGGTTATTTTCTGGTGTCTATGGCTCTGAGGCAGTGTCCAATTCAAGGTGTGACTCCAATCCGACTGGTGGAAAAGGAAGAAATCAAAGCTCAGATGTAGGCTGAGTAATCACCAGGGAGCTGCAGTAAGCTTAGGGTGAGATACTGGTTGTGGGACTTTCAAATCCTTGGAAATTCAGGCTGAGCCTGGCCTAGGTTTATGGGTGACCTGAGTTGTTTGGCTTGTAGCAGTCTGGATGTTTCTTGCTAACCCAAACATCTCTCCTCATTTAAGTGTCTCCTGTGGTGTCCCTCACCCAGTCACTGTGGGAGTTCAACACTGGGAACCCTGAGATCAAACTAATCCATGGCTGCTCTGAGTACCAGGTTCAGTTGGCCCCCCCAAGAATGGCATCTGACCAAGCAATCTCTCCATGGGATATGGCAGATGTTGGGGTGGAGTCACACATGAGCTCTACTTTGGAACGCAGCATCCACTGCTCCATTCCACTGGTGTGTTTCATATGAAGCCCTCTGGAGTCACTTATTTCACTGTGCCTCCATAAATTTGATCTTCCTTTCTCAGGAGCCCAGAGCCAGCAGCTGGAGAGAAAGTGCAGATTGCCCACTCTTTTTTATGCATAGTGGTCTGTCTCTTCAATTTCTCTATACTCTCCAATTTTCCAATCAAATCTTCTCTGCATCTCAAGGATCCACTTCCCATCTTGCTTTCTCCCCCTGATGGTTATTTCCCAGTGTCTGGATTCCAAAAGTGTGAGAGGCTGTTTTGTTTCTGCTTATTGCTCCACCTTCTTCCTGGAAGGCTCATATTTTGTACTGGACATTATTTTTAACAGGAAGATTTCTTGCCTGACTTTTTTTTCTCTCAGCACTTTTAAATGTCTTTCTACTAGCATGTATATTTCATTATTTTCTGGGAGGTGTCTGCAGTTATTCATGTTTAGGTCCTCTATTCTTTTTTTTATTTTTTTTTTTTATTTTAAAGATAAAAGGAGGGAAACATTAACAGACATACAACATTTTACAACATATCACAAGCACAATACAGACAATACAGAGTTACAAACAA
>NW_004955407.1:14074580-14117906 GCF_000276665.1 Chinchilla lanigera
AATGTTATACACACTATTTTTTAATTTTTCTTTTTTTTTGGTTACAGGGTTTGTATGTATTTCAGGCTGGCCTTGAGCTTATTATATAGCCTACATTGGCCTCAAACTTATGGCAATCCTCCTGTCTCAGCCTCTCAAGTGCTGAGATTATTATCATGTGCCACTATGCATTGCTTACTCTTCCCTAAAAGTAATACTAATTGACTTCTAAACTAAAAGAGATTTTTTTCATTTGTAGTTGAATTTCTTTGAAAACATTATGAGGACCTGACATCTAACATTATTGAACCTTTCATCATTTATATATCAATGAGAATAAATTAATTTAATTACTTTCTAAAAGCAAATTCTGCTAAAGTGGACCAGACAAAGACTAAGTTTTCTATACATACACCAGGAAAACAAAGGTAGAAGCCAAAGGGCAGAAGCTGATTTTTCTTTTTACTATCTATCCTTCTTAGTGTTGCCATAGGATTACATAACAGATTAATCTTCACATTAAAAACCTCTCTGTCTTATACAGTTGCATGCATATGTGTTTGAATGCCCATACTACTGCACACACCAAAGAAGTGGCTGGACTTTGATGTACAAGTGAGAAATTTTCATCAGAATGATAAGGTAGGGGAAAGTCATCCAATTCCATGACAAATTGCAAGCCAACGGCAGAGGAAAAAGAATTTGTTCTACACAAAACTTTATCTTACTCAGGAATCTGCCAAGAAAAGCCACAGTAGACAGCACCATTAATATCTCAGTTTAATAGTTTGGGGTGAATAGCTTTAAGGAATGTTCTGTTAAGAACTGAATCTATTGTAAGCTTTTGTAGACAGCATAATTAAAGGTAGAGTGATTATCTCAGTGGTAATAACTGAATTCTGGAAGTAACATTGAACAAATGATTTTGTGGATTGCTATCATCACATGAAAACTCATTGTACACCATAATTTTTAGGCTAATGTGTTTATTAATGGTAAAAGCAACAAATGATCTGGAACAGGGTGAGGAGATTTCAAAGAATTAGCATTAAATGATCTAGCGGAGAAATCAAATTAATCTGAGACTCAAATAGCCTTGGGGTATAGTAACTTTTATTATGTTGCTACATATTACAGATGAATGTGAATGTGACAATTTAGCCTACTACACAAATAGTTTTAGAGATTGAGAATTCTTTAAAATTATTCTTAACATAAAAGTCAGAAACATTTACATGGATGGTCATAAAATGCAGAAAACCATTTCAAAGGTTATATTGGTTTTATATATTATAATATTTCACACAATGCTTGGGATAATTAATGATGTGCAATTTGTAAAACCAGGGAAAATCATAATTATGCTTTATTTTACAAACATTAGTTTTGATCTATAGGTAAATTTTGAGACGTGGAAATATGTAACAAATGTCTTTTATTAATTGTAGAAAGACACATATGCTAAAAGAAGACTAAATATATATTAGTCAACAGTGTAGATGATTTCAGTAAATAAGTAAAAAATATTATTGCACCATTTATTTGCAGCTGCAGCTTCTGGCTATGAGCTTCATAAATTCATGCTGCAATTATCTCCATATTTAGTTGTACTATTTTATATAATCCTGGAAACTGACCAAAAACAGAGTTTGCAAAAGTAACAAATGGCCACTTATAAATATCTTTGTCAGCAAGTTATAAAAGAAGCTGGAAAGTAATAAAAATTATAGTAAATATTAATGATAATGAATTGTACTACTGATAAAAGTACTAATCTATCCATTTAAGAAGGACAACTATCCTGTTCAGATGGTCTAAGTAAAAATTTTGTAGTTAGTAAATATTTTAATTTGACATAATCATTTAAGAACAGGGATCATGCCTTCATTTTTGAACTTTGTTAAAACTCAGTGTTTAATAGTCTATGCTGACTAAAAGAGATAATATATCAAAATGAATCAATAATGTTGATTTTATATTAAAGTATAATTTGCATGTGCCAACACAATTCAATGACTATTTATTTCCCTTTAAATTCATATGTTGAAATCCTATCTGACATACGATGATTTCAGAAGGTCACACTTTTGAAAGAAGGTTAGGTCAAAGCAAAGAGTCCTCAAGAGTGGTGTTAGTCTCCTTGTGTAAGTGGTCCCAGAGCCCTCCCTCACCCCTTCTAGTCCATGAGGACACTATGGAAAGTTGCTATCTGTGAACTAGAAAAAAATAAGTTCTTACTGGGCTACCAATCTGTTGACACTTAATGTTGGATTTCTCAGCCTCCAAAACAGTGAAGAATGAATTGCTATTATTTATGTTACCCAGCTTATATACAGTATTTGGCTATAGATGCCCAAAGACAGATAAGAAAAGAACTCTTGGTACCCATGAAGAAATCAATTACAAATATGTTTTTGTAATTAGCATGAATCTTGATAATTAAAACAAATTAATAATTTGTAACTTTTTTCTTGGGAAAAGCAGTCTTTTCCTTTAAATACTGCCATCCTAAGATCCTAAGTATTCTTCCCTTAGTAGTCCATAATGTTTGTAGACATAATGCAGACATTATGATGAAGAATAATCTCCTTTTTCCAAATATTAGGACAAGACTTCCTTAATATGACTCAAAAATATTACTAGAAAGCACAAGATATTTAATGGGCAAGAGGGTCAAACAGGTATCATTTTAGAACAAGAGCCTATATTTTAAAGAACAGAAATTCTTGCACCATAGTATAAGCTTTTCAAAAATAGTTTTGAAACATTTACTATTAGTAATCACTTTAAATGATTTCCTCATCCAAGTATGATTTAGATATTCTAATAGTAATTTAAGGGTATGCTGGTAGAATTTAGCAAAATATTAAGCTTACTAACTTAAAGAGATACATAAATGGTATGTAGTTGTTGAATAGTTTTCTTTAGAAAATAGTATATTTCATTTGTAGTTTAATTCTTGTTCTTTTTCATTTAGGCTATATACATGGCTTCTTGAATAATCCTACTACCATGAAGACATTCACATTAGATAATTTAGCTTCAAATTATTCTTGTTTTGCTCCTTAAGACAGTTTCAGATTCGTATTTTACTTGTGTTGACATACCATCTGTCATATCATAGGCAGGATCACAGCACACTCTCTTACATTATGTCAAGTGTATTGTAAATAATTTATATATGGTGCAGCATGGAAACATGATAGTAAAAATACAAAATCAGGCAACAGATATCCAATAGTAATGTATAGAATAAGAGACTTTGTTATCTGAACCTTAGTTCATATCTCTTGCTGTACACGCCTAGCTCAGGACACCAACACCAAAACATAGACAGGAATAAACAAGAAACCCAGGAAGTTTCGTGTTTAAATTCCCAGATATCTGGGCATAGTGTAGATGGTAATACGCAAGTGCTTATGCAGGTTAATTGGTGATTAAATAAAACTATTAAAGTGTTTCTTAGTGAATTCCTGTCATTTTCAAAGTATTTTAGGCTGCGTGGAATTTTGCCAAGACTTCCAGCTTATAAAACAACAATTCATGGTTATTAAAGCAAATGCCCTAGAGAGATTAATCTGCACTATCCCAACAGGCTGACCTTTTCCCAAAGACATAGCAATTTAATTATCTATTTTGAAAAGCACAACTATTGTAAAATTCAAAACCTGATTTATAGACAGGTTTTATATTCTCATCTTTAATGCATATAAATAAGAACTTTGGAGTTACTTTTTTTAGGGATACTATGCACATATTTTATAATTAGTAACTGCCAAAATAGTTCCTGCTTTGTAAACTACGAATTTATTTTTTAATTAAATAGCTATAAATAAAAATAGTATTTCAAGTCATGAGTTTTCGCAGTTTGCCTTCTAAATTTTTCACTGCTGTAAATAAGCAGGTGTTTCTGTAGTTTGTGAACCTGAGAAACTGGAGTTGGATAGAACTCCCATTTAAAAACAAACTGATTAAAATGATGCAGATGTTTAGTTTTTAATGATACTATATTTTATCTCATAGAAGCATGAAGTAATATAGTCGTTATAATGTGATCCTTAAATTTGGAACTGGTTGTAATATGAAATGCAAATAAAGTATGCTGTTAGCTCATCTATTTCAATAATTATTAACTTATTAGTATTGCAATTCCATCTACTTGTCTTCACAATCCCACCTCCAACCAAAAGAAGAGGGATACTTGAAAGTACTTGTGCAAAAACACATACACCACCCCCAAGCAAAACATTTAACATGCCAGTTCTTTTATTTTTTTGTGTTTTCCATGCAGATATTTTCCTTATTCCCTAATCCTGATTGCTAGCTATCTACAATATCAGTAGCCAAATTATTCTTGGTAAATCCTTTTTGTTCTTATGCTAACATTCACAATGCCCAGTGATGATAGAATAGTGATTTTTTTTGTAGCTATAACTGTTTATATTAAAACATAGATGTGAAATATTAGGAAATTTGGGTTTAATTGAAAGCTGCTGTAAAATGTACATACTACAATGTAGGCAAGAAAAAAGTTAATGTTCTAGAGGGAGCAAGCCAAGGAGTTGAGTCAACTGAGACCAGAGGACAAATATGCCTCGGCAAGTAGGAGAAAGTGAAGAGAGTGACTGTAGAAATCGATAGAAAACAAACAGCTCTTTGCAAATGATAGAGCATAATAGCTTACTGTGGCCCAAAATCATGCTATGTAGTTCAGTGAAAATTGAACTGACATTGACAGAGTATACCCAAGAGTTTCACCATGTGTTAACATGGATGACCACTAAATCTTTCCGTCTCTCATTTATACTCCCCACACACATTTACAGGAAAATCTAGTAAAACCAAAGTAATAAGGCATGTTCCTAGTAACAGAGAAGCATCCTCTAACTCTAAAATATAAATGCAAAAACCCCCAATATATGCAGGTATGTATCAAGGATTACAACACTACCTGACAGACACTCTTATCTCATAGGCAAAGAGACTGGAAAAAGGCTTCACTTAAAAATATTTGAATATTAAAAGTATATATTTGGAAACCTGGAATCAGTGGGAGATCCTTAGAAGGATAGGATCCATCTTCCCAGATCTTCATCATATTATGTATCTAACAGTATCCAAATGGTTAAGAGGGGTGGTGTAATTTCAGAAATCTCTGATTCATAATGTAGTTATCTAAGAACTTGCACTACAGTCATATATGTCCTTATGTTTCCCACCTGTGGTATGAGTTTTGAGTATTGAAAAGTACATTAAAATATAGAAAAATGGATGAAAAAGATGAAAGAATAAAATCTGAAATCAAATTAGTCATTGATTTTAAAGAAGTTCTTTATTAAATATGCCAAGCACTTATTAAATAGTTAAAAGATAGTAATTATGTATGTTTATAAAAGTAGAATAGCAGTTAAATTTTTTGGAGATGGGGAATGCAGATGATCATAATCACTTTACACAAATATGAGGTGTGGAACCAGAATATTATATATATATATCTTATAGGCATTCTGGAGGATAGAAGTGATATGAAGGAAATGGAAAAAATGGAAATGATGAAATTATTCAAGAAAGATGAAATGAACTTTCCTGAGCTAAAGCAAATGAGTTCCAATTTAAACTAGCCTGAAAAAGGGCAAAACAGGATGAACCTTATAATACTAAACACTAGACACTAATAAGAGGCTCTGGAAAGCTTCTAAAGAACAACTGTTTACCTTTAAAGGAGGGAAACAAAATATAATACACATGTGATTAGCAACAGTACAGTAGTGGATGCTAGGATTCACTAAAACTGCTACAAAAAAAGATTTGATACAAATTATCTTGAACCTAAAATCCTGCAATTATATAAGCTTTTCCCAATTTGCAGAGGGAAATTAAAATAGTTTATGAAGAAAAGTGTCAGAGAGTTTTTCCTTTCAATAATCCTTTCCATATTGCATTTTTGTTTGTTTTCTTTGTTCCTGCAATGCTGCAGATACAATCCAGAACCTCATATATACTAGACAAGTACTTTACAACTAAATTATATTCCTAGCCATAAATCATTCCTTTAAAAGTGACTACAAGATATTATCTGGAAAAAAATCAAAAGAAGTGCCAAAAGAAGAATGAAATAGTGGATTGAATACTTGAAAAATCACATCTGGAATATTATCAGTGTAACAGACAGAGAAGTTAGAAAGCAATTGGCCTAAATTATTATAAAATGCTGTAGCCGATAACCAAAGGGCTCAGAGAAGTAGGTCTTCAGGAAGAAAATAAATGTTTTAAAATAAATTTTGTGCTTAAGAAAATGGAATATCTTACAAATATAATGAAACCATAATATATTTTGTCAAAAGAAAGAAAAGAAAGAAGGAAGGAAGGGAGAAAAAGAAAGAAAATAAAGAAGGTATCAAGGGCAATGACTTCCAAACTGCAGGTACACATCTATGTGCACAAGAAAAAATGGTCCAAATAATAAACAAATTAAATAGGGATTAACATCAGCTATTTCTCATTTGTGCTATCTTTTAAAAATTCAATTTAAATAAAAATATGATAGAACTTAAAGGCATCAAGAGACAGAGACCAGTCCAATGTACTTTTTCCCTAATAGAATAATTTTGTGTGTGTCAGGATAGGTGGATTAGACATTCTCTCGTATATCCTGAGTCTCATGACTGTAAATAATTTCATCCCCTCATTTAGTCATTGATGAATGCTGGTCAAGTGGCTCTTCTGCGCACTTTTGTGAGAACCAACCTCCTTCTTCATGTAGCTCAGCAGTTCCAGAGTTTACACTGAGAAGAATAGAAAGCTTAGGGTACGTTAGGGGTCCACCTCAGAAACGTCGAGCATTACTACCATTCCTACTCCACCACTTCTATGGTCAACAAAACTGAAGGCAACTTGAATACGTGTGAACATGACAGTTTCAGCCCCAAATGCCTAGCAATGTCATGATACTGTCTATAAATTAACACCTTGTCGTCTAAGGAAAACAAAGTTGCACAACTAAATTTTTCATAAAGGGACATTAAGGAGTTTGCCTTGGACTTGCCATAGAGCTTTACAAGATCCACTCATCACCTCTGTCATTCCAAATTCTTTTATTGCCATTTGGAACATTAATTATGAGCTTTGAAGGCACCAATCACAGCTCTATAATGTTACTTTTGGTATTCTTTCTGTGCTGATCCCTCTCCAATTTTAATAGACAATTAAAGATGAAACACATAAGCATAATTGGAAAGATTTTGATGTTTCATGCGAATTCCATACACTTTCTAGTTCTTTCTCATATTTAAAAAATACTTAAAGTTCTTTCTAAAATGAAGATGAAAGATCTCCTCATTAGTTAAGGGAAGATACTTTTCAGCTCCAATCTTGTTGCTTCCATAGAAAGCACAGTATTATTAATTAGAGTGATCATTAGGGAACTTTAATCTCCCAAGTCAGTCATGATTTTGAGCAACTGGAAGGATAAAATAAATCTACCTGACCTTGAAAACTTGCAACATCCCCATTTGATTACATGTAATATGAAATAATTCTCATTTGCCTTCCAATCACATAGTGAATGATATGTGAATGAACACAAAATTGAAATCAGAGTTTACTGAATTTCAATTTTTAGAATCTATAGGTAAAGCACAGAGGAATTAATTACAGCACATTAATAGAATTTGAATATTCAAAACTTTGATGGTATAAACATAAAAATGAGGAAGGATGAGATGTTTATTCAAATAAAAGTGGAGAGCAAAGTGTGATTAAAATTAAGGAAAGACAGACTACAACAAAAAGTGGTAAGTAGTATTAACATTCTCCGTGGAAGATGGCAGTGGATCAGTGAGGCAATAGTGATAAATTCATTATATTTCTTTACAGGAAAAATGAGATATTTAGACATTCCCAACCTGATGTATAAAGAACATAGCTCTAATTATGTTATGCTATTATTTTTGTTATTAACTAAAAAGTGAAACTCAAAATTTAAATCCAACTATTTCTAGGTTGAATGAGGAAAAAGGACATATAGTAAGTAGTACTTATTTTATTACTCTATTTTTTTTTTATCATACAAATGTCTTACTTTACATGCAGTACTTTTGGGATAAAAAACAACAAACTTCCAAATATATTTTTTTTGAGACAAGGTCTCACTACATAGGTCAGGCTAGCCTTGAACTAACTATTTAGTACAGGCTGGTTTCTGAATTATCCTGCTTCTGCCTCCTGAGTGAGGGGATTACAAGCATGCACCACCACACCTGGTTAAAACATAACTTTGCAGTGATAGTAATATCAGAAATTTTTCTCCACTGTTTTTGGCATGCTAAAGGGTAGCTCATCCAAGCTTCTTTAAGAAAAGTAGATCATTTCTGTAACTATTTTAAATACTGCCCTAATGCTTTTGATAGAAGGAAGCTGAGTATTTTTTAAGTGTGGCATTCCACATTAGCACAGCTCTAATCATTATTAAGTTCTTTATTATCAGTCAAAAACTCATTTCAGCTTGGTCATTTATTCTTGGATTTTATTTTGGAAATTCTTGGATAATTTTAATTTAGTAGAAAATTACCTCAATCACTCTTTTAAGATAAACAAAGCTAATAAATCAGTAATCTATATCTCCATACTGCCAGAAATACATAGCTGTTTATGGAAGATTTATGCTGCTGGATATCCGTTTTATAAGCTCTTTTCCTCTATTAGAATCAATCTTAGATTTTACCTGTTCGTATGAATGTATAATCATCTTTATTCCTCTGTAATTACTTTTCCTCCTATATAACTACTTTTTATTTCAAGGACAAGAAAACATATCAAAGAAATTTTCATTCTGATATAACACAGGCTTACCAGTTATACATACCCAGTATAAAATGTTGTAGTCAGGATTTCAAGGGGAACAATACAGGACATAATAATTTATAAGATTATTTTACAACAGTCACCCCAACAGCCATATACAAAGAGAGTGCAGGAAATCTGTCCACACATTAAAGAGAAAAGAATCCAGCTGAGGGCCTGGATCCTATGGCAATGTTCTGCATGAGTCCAGCTGAGGATCTAGAGCCCATCATAGTGCCTCCCACGAGTCCTACTGGAGACCAAGAGCCCACAACAATGTCTTGTGCAGGCCTATTTCACAGATATGTGCTGAGAAGGCCCAAAAGTTAGTGGTGGAAGCTAGACATTCTATGCTAGCAGGATGAAGGATCTGTGCTAGCAATCTGAGCCATCTGCACTGGAACCAGAAAGCCACACTAAAAGTAAGAAGTGGAGCTCCCCCAAAAACTACCACAGAAACCCTCAAGGACAACAAGTTACTGAGCTCCTCCTTTTTGCTCCTGCTACTTTTGATGTTTTCTGCCACCATGAGCTGTTACCCTCTGCCATGTGGCACTCAGCCTTGGAGCCAGGTGATTATAGACTGAAACCTCCACAAACTATGAACCAAATAAACCTTTGCTTCCTTAGTTCTTGGCATCAGCTATTTTGTCCCAGCAACTAGAGAAAAGTAATCAAAACATAATGCATGTTGTAACATTCCCCCAAATGGAAATCTAAACATAAAATAAGGTAGAAAATTGAAAATACAACAAAGCTCTTTGGTCTTAAAACATTTAAAATTCCTTTCAAGGTAAAAGAAAGTAAATATACTCAAAAGTTCAGAACCATATTCTTTTGGTCAGTGATTCAGAGAGTCTGTGGCCCTAGTGCCTGGGTACTGAATTGTATAGCAAGCCAGGCCACCCTTGACCACAGCTTTTGTGACTGAAGGAGGTCTCCTGAAAATCCAGACAGAGATCTACCATTCCCAAGTCCTGTGGTCCATTTGGCTGAAGTCTCAAGAGTCATTTTTCACTTCACTGAACTAGACACCTGTGTGTGCACACATACATTTCTGACATAAAAACTCTAACTACTATTAAAGCATTCTTGTATAATTGCTAAACTTTAGGCCCCAAAAATGATCCTTAAAAGAAGTATGGAGATAGATCTTTTATAAATGGGAAGAGGGCCAAGAGACAGAGGAAGGGGAGAAAGAAAAGGGGAAAGAGGTGAAAAAGGAATTAAAATGTGTGATATCCATACATTAACCCTAACCCTAACCCTAACCTTAACTCCCCATGTAATCATTATGTGCTATAGATGTGTACTAATAAAAATTTAAAAATCAAGATGATATGTTCTTTATGCAAGAAAGAATATACATAAATTTTTTTTTCAAAATGAAAAAGGAGTTTTGGGATAAATAATAGCTATAGAAAAATAGTTTTGAAATCCCTCAATATCCTTATTTAAAACAACAACAAAATAACAACAGAACAACTGTAACAATCTTGGTGATCATTTACACTCACTAATGAAACAAAATGAAAACAGTCAGAGCCCTTATTCTATCCAGGCGCCTTGCTCCAAGGCTGAGCTCTAACCATGCTATACAATGCAACGCATGTGTAGCTACCATTGCTGTGTCCCCAGTCTTCTTGGCCTTGATTGATTACTTTTATATAAATACAGTGATAGGACAAGATCACTTTATTCGCAGCATCCTCTTAGGACAAAGAAAGATAATCTTTCAAAAGGCAGCTTTTCCTTAAGAATGTCACTTGTATGTGTGCGTGTGTTTGCCTAGTCATACTATTCCCTTTCCTCTCCAACATGAGCACTGGAATCAGATCTGTGACTGCCTTCAGGACCTGCTTAGGCAAACACCATCACAAAATCCCACCAGAAAGACACTTTTCCTATTCTATTATGGTGACAACAAAAGACTGGATCTAACAAATGAAAAATGACTGAATGTAACAATTTAGAATACGAATTCTGTTTTGATGTACAGTGAATTTAAGCCTAATTACATAAAAGGCTATAAAAGATGAATTGTGGAATTAAAGTAGTATCATATTTTTTTAAAGAAATCATAGAATACTTTAACCAAGATGGATAAAAATATCCATGTCATCTAATGTCTTCCTTCTTGTAAAAATATATTTTCTCTTCAATGCCACAAAACTTCTATTTCTTCATTGGCAAGTATTTGTTTCAATACCTTTATTACTCATTTTTAGACTGCATTTTAAGGATACAAAGCTCACTAAGTATAACTTGCTAAGGTATGCAAAAATACCTCCTACCTGCCTTTCTTATTCTTATAAGAATGACTTTCTCATTTTCAAATAGAACTCCCTTTGTACATGTGTATCTTGCCTGTTGGCCATTTTTCCACTAGTTATGGTGGTGTTCTTAGCTCCTGTGTCTTTGGCAGGAACTGACACATTTTTGTATCTGAACATAGGATCTGCCCTCTGGTGTTAGACCATTAAGCATCAGCCTACAAACACTACTTCGGGAATATTGTTTTCCAATTTACTCACTCACAGAGTCATTAAGTCCAAATGAAAAAATCGACCTGAGTTTTCAGGACAATCTTCTTTCACACCAAACATGAAGGTCTGGCCATAGTGGTTTTTTGGGGACTGAGCAGTATACTGGTTATCAAAACTTGGAGTTAAAAAGCATAGAACTGTGAGGGCCAAATGCTAATGTGACATGTCAAGGAGTGAGCACCAGACTGGAGAAGGGCAGAAAATCAGATGTCAAATCAATAGTACAATCCAGGTTAAGCAAAGATGATTCCTGTATTCAAAACAACCAGCGGAAATACCATGATGATTTCTAAAACAGATGGTGTTAAAAGAAAAACAATTGTCTGTATGACATGCTGTTTTATTTGAAAGTACGTAGATCTAGAAGTGCTTACAGATGCACAGAATCGACATTGTTTTAATTTCATTTTGTTTTCTTTTGACTCTATAGGAAAGGGGCATTTCAATAGTAACATTTCAGGCTGAGACCTACACACTAAGAATCTAAATTCTGACTTTCTCTGGAAAATACATTTCTATAATATAGGTGAATCAGTACTATAATGTAATAATTTACCTACTCCTCTCCTATTAGCTACTCTCGGCAAATTCAAAGTTTATGAGAATTCCGCAATATTTCAGATATTTATTTTTCCTTTGAAAATAAATCTGAGCAGTAGTGACTGGAAGAATTTCTACCTCTTCATAAATATCATTAATAATTTTCAAACATATCTAACATCTTAGGAAAAGAAAGATTTGTGTATTAGCGTATCTGTATAAACAGAAAATGAGACTTAATAATTAATTTGTCTTTACATGGCAGTGTAAGATTATTTATCAGGTAAGGTATTAAAGTAAAAATTTTAGCCCTTTCCTGAGACTCATAAATTTAGTCTTTTTCATTTGCATATTTTAAAAAATATATTACATTTATAAAACCTTCACATATGAATAATAAAATTTACCCTTCTAAATCCAAGTGAAAAAGAACTCTCTGAATCAAAGTTATTTAAAAATAACTTGTAAAACAGGTTTCTCTGGACTAAAAAGAAGTAGAAAAATTTTAACCAATAAACAGATATTCTTTAAGCCTGCATATTTACTCAATTATAACCAGAAGAATCTAGCTGAAGTTTCAATTCACTCTAAAAGTTTGTTATTTTTTTCTAAGACAAAACCAATTTCCAGTTAAGTTGAATTACTGTTGAACTGGGTTATCTTTGAAAACCTATTCTCTTTACTGCATTCTCATCAACTTTGCCACTGTATAATGTCCCCCATCCTGCTTTGTCAAGGAACATAGGTATGGTGTGTGCCAGATGGGGCTTCTTCTTTAATGACCTGTTGAAGGATGGGCGCAGTCTTCCCCCCTAGGATCCGTGCAATCTGCTGCTCTCAGAATGGCACATTCTGACAGCTAATGAAGTGAGAGGCCAAGATCCAAATTATTTATCAAGTGTAAATCACATACCTGGCAAGAGGGCACTAAAAATTCCTGCTGAGCTATTGAGTCAGCTGTGGGGAAACAGTGATGCTGGAAACATGAGTGCTTGACTTATCATTGCAGCTATTTGCACCACTTTCTGCCAAAATAAAGAGCGCCCTGAATCACTCCCTAGGCCAGTTCCCACTGCAGACCCCCTGCAAAGGGACACGAAAAGTGTAAAGGGAAAACACAGAGCGACATCACCAACACTACAATAGGTTAACAGGCTTACCAGGTAATAATAGTTCCAGAAGACACATATACTAGAGAATGCTTTCATACTATACTGATAAAATAACAGTGGATTATGGTGATTTCACATAATCATAGTTGTATAGGTCTCCCAAGGAGATGTATACAAAGCCTAATAGTGAGGGAGGAGTGTTTCTTTTTCTTGCGGAAGAAGTACGTGTGATATTGCAAAATAAAATTTAAGCAGTGAATTTGGTCTTTCTGACCACTTGCTGGAAGTATGAAATCATTGACTGAGGTTATATTTCATGAATCCAAAAATCTAAATTTGTCATTTAAAACTTGGGTAAATATTCACACAGTTCCAATCTATAAAGACTTTTTTAAACTCTATCCTAAAACAACAAATTTACCTAATTACTGAAACTTCTAAATTACTTTAGAATACATAATACCACCTAGCTACACTGAGCATGATTATATTCTTCATCAAGTTTTGACTCAGTTATTTAAGTAATTTCAATTAAAGTAGCATTTATGTTTATTGTAAAAGATAGTAGCTATAGTTGAAAGTGTTCAGACTTGAAATAAGTTAGAAATATTTGTGTTTAAATGTCTGCTTAATTATTACTTCATAGATGGTAGTTTTCAAGAAGCTTGACTTCATTCATAAATTTAAGATTTTTTCATAGATTTGTCAAAACAACACATTTTAGGTTTATAGCACTTGAAACTGTAGTCATTATTTCTGGGTAGTTAAAATAGGGAAGCAGGAATAATGCTAAGAGAATTATGAAATTTATATTGCAGCCATAAAACAATCACAAAATAGAAGTTTAAAACAGCACAGATCATTATCATTAATTCCTTCCAGTTCTCAGTATGAAGTTAAAAGCTGATCTTGTCGGGCTAAGATCAATGTTTCTTTTCCAGAGGCTGTAGGGGGCCACATTTTCTTGCGCTGTCCCTCTTCTAGTGGCTGCCCACATTTCTGCTCCCACCACCTCATTTTCCGTCTTCAAAGCCAGCGATGCCACCTTCATCCTTTTCATACTGTCATTTTATAATTCTCAATTGCAACCCCCTCTTCCACTTTTAAGCTTGCTTGTGTTTATAGAGGGGCCACCCTGATAACCCAAGATGGTCTTGCTATTTAATGTGGCCAGATTAGGAACCTTAATTCTATTTGTCACTTTAATTCCCCTTTGCCTTGTAATGTAATATATCTGCAGCCTCTCAGAATTAGAGTGTGAGTGCCTCTGTGGGTCACTATTCTCCACCACAGTTGGCTAGAGATGCAACTTATGTCTAGATTTTTACAAATACAGTCAAAGTCAGATAAGTGATTCCCGTTGTCACAGTGATTGTTCTTGTCCTTTGAATTATTGGTGAGAAGACATTTTGGCCTGAAGTCTTGAAAAATTAAATTCCTGCTTTCTTATGTTTGTGTCTAAATCATCACTCCATTTTCTACTGACACTTCCGGATTAACTATCTACTTAGAACAGGTCAACCATAAACACATGCGCACACCTAAAATATCTGAGGGAAAAATAATATCTTTTTTAATTTAGTGAAGGCCCCAAAGTGAAATGAATATCCACTTTCTGTCTTTGGGTAAAGGGCAACAAGCCATGATTCTTATTCTGTGCCTGTCAAAATAACACCTTCATCCCTGGTGTCCAGAGCGTTCTGGCCGATGACTGGCAATGGTAAGGGAATACCTTTCAGATAGCGGTATCAGACACTTAACCTGGGCTGGGGATATAGCTCAGTAGCACAAGAGCCTGCCTGGCAAGCGCAAGGTCCTGAGTTCGATCCCTGGTATGGAAAACAAAAAGCAAAAAACAAAAACCAGATGCTTAACCTGAGAAAACCTATTGTAGAAATTGAGCAACTATCTGGAACTGAAACTTGAGATTCTCCACAATCCAAAAGACTGTAGTCTAAACAACCATTGCAATTTGGAGAACTGATTCCAGAGAAACTGAAAGAACTTGCCTTGAACTTACTTGATTTTCTTATTAGCCAGTATAAAATGAAAACTTTGTGTGAATTCAAGAGGAGACTCCTTTGTCCTTCCAAACTGACATGGTTTTAATGAGCAAAATGGTAGATTTGTACCTTTGTCTCCTCATTCAGGAGCTAAGCAGTTCCTCTGGGATTCTGTTACAGGATCCTTTGAGAAAATGTTCAGTGTTCTTAGCTCAAGATTTATCAAACGTAAATAACTCCTGAAATAAGTCAGACACTGATAGTTAAATATCACAAATGTCTTTTGTAGGCGAACCTAAAAATATAAATAAATAAAATATAAATAAATAAAAGAGTTAAATAACAGACAGATGGTAGGAAACAAAAAGGCCAACTTTTTGGAGGTGCTGAGGACTTGGGGAAGGGGACAGGGAGGGATGGGAGGTACAGAAGAAAATGATCAAGACATGTTGTGCACATGTACTGATTTCCCAGACTGAATGTTAACATCCTGTGTTTCAAAGATGCACTAATGAAAAATATATTTAAGAGACAAAGAAGATGACTTTTATTTTCCCTTATTCCTCTTCTGCTTCCTTTCTTATTATATCTTTGTTTGGTTTTGGTATCAGGCTAATGTTATTTACAGAATGAATTTTAAAAGATTTTCTGTCTTTCAACTCTTTGGAATATTTTCAAATGAATTTGTATTTTTCTTTTTTTTTTTTTTTTTTAGTTTTTTTGAGGTAGGGTCTCATTATGCCATTCAGGCTGGCTTTGAGTTCACTTTGTAGCCCTGGCTGGTGTCGAACTCACAATGATCCTCCTGCCTCAGCCTCCTCAGTGCTGGGATTACAGGCCTGTGCCACCATGCTCGAGTGTATTTTTCTTCTTTATAAATCGAGTGGAACTTTTTAGTGAAGCCATCCAGGCTTGTCCTTTCTTTTTCGTACAAATTTTTTGTAAATTATTTATTTTTTATTTATGTAAAACAAAGATATTAACAAAGAAAATATAAAAACATTCTTTTTCTCTCATTACTTCTATGAAAAAATAAAATAATTAGAGAATAGCAAGAGTCAATGTACTGTATATCATCATCTTAAAAGAATGGCCAAAATATTTCCTAGAGTATAAGTCATAGACAATAAAAAATTCTCTCTTACAAATAAGAAACAAACAAATAAAAGGACAAAGCTTTCTTTTTACAATGAACAATAGGCATTAGCAATATAATTGAAACAAATTAGCATTTATTAACTTTTTTTGTTGGTACAGGTAATCGAACTCAGGATCATGTACTTGCCAGGCAGTCTTTTGTGCCCTTGAGTTATATCCTCAGCCCCAAATTAGCATTTGTTTAAAAATATTTTTGAAACAACAGAAATAGACAATTTGGAAAGTTATTTGAACATCTATCTATCTATCAATCATTTATCTATCTATAATCTACCTATCATCTATCAACATTTTAGTATTCATTCAATCTTCTTTTCCTTGATTTATTCGGATTTTCTGTATTTTTCCTGACTCCATCTTCATAGATTATACATGTGCAGAACTTTATGCATTTCTTCCACTTTCCACCTTTTGGCATATAGTTGTTCATAATAATCTCTAAGTATCATTTACATTTTTGTGGTATTGCTTAAAATGTCGCCTTTTCAATCTCTGACTTTATTTGGGTCTTCTCTTTTTTCTTTATCTGGCTAAAGTTTTGCTGATTTGGCTTTGCAAAAAAGTAACTTTTTAATTTGTATGTTATGCTGTTAATTTAGTACCAGTTCTTTATTTCTGCTCTAATCTATATTATTTCTCTTCTTCTATTAATTTCAGTTTGATTTGTTCTTGTAATTCTCACTCATCACAGGGCATCATTAGATTGATTATTTGAAATATTTCTACATACATTGCAGGACTAAGGACTGATGCTAGCTCCTTCCTGTTATGTAAGTACTTTACCACTAAGCTACACACCTCTTGCTGCATTTTTGATGTAGGCGTTTATTGCTACAAACTTTCCTCTTTCTAAGTGACAAATAAATGACAACAAGGATACAGAAAGGGGGAATGCTTGTACCTGACTGATGAGAATGTAAGTTAGTACCATCATTATGGAAAAAATATGACATTGTCACACATCCAAAAATGCAGCTACTATATTGTCCAGAAATTCCATGACAAGGTACAAATCCAAAGAAAAGGAAATCAGTATATCAAAGTAACATCTTTATCCTATGTTTATTGTAATAGTGTTTACAATAGCCAAAATATAGAATCAATCTGAGTATACCAACAGATTAATAGATAAATAAAATGTGGTGTATATACACAATGGAACAGTATTAGCCATAAGAAACAGCTATGTAGTCCTATCATACGCAGCAATGTGAATGAGTGTGGAGGATGCTGTTCAAGGGAAATAAGTGAGACATGGAAAACCAGATACAGCATGTTCTCACCCATGCAGAAAGTGCACAGTGGATCTCAGGTAAGTAGGAAGCACAGCTGCTATTTAACACAAGCTGAGAATGATAGTTGGGAGGGAGAGATAGTGAGATGCTGGTTAACAAGTACAACATTACAGCTAGAAAACAAGACTATATTCTAGTGTTTTGGAGGATTGTAGGGTGACTGCAGTAAGGAATACAATATTAAATATTTTGTATAGCTGAAAGAGTTGATTTTGAATGTTGGAGGTGATGGACATGATAATTATCTTGATTTGATCATTACACATTTTATACATGTTTTGGCTATCACACCACATTCCCTAGATATATACAATATTTATGTGTCAATTAAAATGGAATAAAAAAGTAAACAGACGGATGAATCAGCTTGAGTTCTTATTAGCATTAATATTCGGATTTGGTGTTTATAAGGTGGTCCCTATAACTCGTATTTCTGAAAAGCTCCCAGTAGACGTTATGAGCACCCTCGACAGCTTCCAGTACTGAAGTTGCTCCGCTATGAGTCACTTTATATTGACAAAGGTTTCTTACAAAAACTATGTTCTCTTTCCCTTTTGTATCCTTTTTCTCTTTAGTCTGTTGCTGCTTAAACATGCCAGTTTAAAACTATAGATTATTGGATGTTTCCATAGCAAATTGTTGAATGTACTTTTTCTTGTGACTGAGGTGACAAGTTGCTTGATAGCTCCTAATGGGACTTGCCACCTAGAAGTGTTAGGAATATGGCTGGCAGAGCCCGTGTATCTCTCTGCTGTGGGACGGGTCCCCTTTCCCTGCACTCTTATCTCTGATTGTGAGTGCTTCCACAGCTGTCTTGTTTTAGATGTTTTAGTGCGTGGCTGCTCTAGATAGCCTTTGACTGGGAGGGCCCCTACTCAACTGTGGCAGAAGGACAAAAGTAGGAAGTGTGAAGCAGGTTCTCTGTTCATGGTAATGAACTGTCTGTGTGTGAAACAGATACACACAAAACAAGTCAGATGAAGCAAATTTTGTTACTTATAAATGGGAAATAAGAGACAACAGAAGCTTGGGGTTCACTATGAGCCGGTTCCTGAAGGATCAAAAGATACCTAAGACGGGTGGAGTCTCAACTGCATGTACCGTGTCTGCAGCACTGCTACACGACCGCGAGAAGGACTCCACATTCAGTTGTATATCTCAGCACAAAGGCTCACAGGAATAAAGAGGTGAGAAAGACCTAGTTCTTAGAGGAAGACTGGAATGGGGCCCAAGCTGTTCTGGTCAGTTCCTCACTGCTATGGCTTGTATCTAGATGCACTGTCCCCAACTCCCCAGTCTCATGTGTTCATTCGTGTGAGGGGCTTTGGGAAGTGACTGGATCAGAGGTGCCTGATACTGGATCAGTCCACTGATTGATTTAGCATAATTCTGGGTGATGCTGAAATGATTTACTGAGTGGGGAAAACACACCCTGGATGTGAGTGGCTTTGAGCGATAGGCTTGTAGCCTGGGTGAAATAAAAAAGAAAGCAGAAGGAATGATTGTTGTCCCCTGTCTGCCTTGTCACAGACAGTTTCTCCTCTCCATGCACCTCTTTCCTTCTCTCCAGCCTTGGAGCCAGCCAGGTATGAACTGAAACCCCTACAAACTATAAAACAGAGTAAACCTTACTTTCTTTAATTTGTCAGAGACTTTGTACCAGCAATGAGAATGTGACTAAGACACTTATTGTCTAAGAACACTATATTCACCCCTACAGTGATTCTTGAGAACTGTGAGAAGTGGGTTGGTCCAAAGCTACTTGAAGAATCACCTAGCTTGAAGATGTAGGAATGGGAAATGTAGGGAGCACCACACTGGCCTTGCGATTGTATTGTAATGATTCACAGTCCAGCTTTGACGTGTACTAGGTGTATAACCATACACAAGTTATTCACATTTTCTGTGCATTTAAGAATGATGCGTGATGGTTGGGATGTTTGATGTCCACAAAAGGCCATGTGCTGAAGGCTGGATTGCCTTTCAATGGTGCTATTTCGAGGCTGTGCACCTTAGGAAGAGGACTCTGGTGGAAAGAAGTTAAGCCACTGAGAGGATGCTACTGAAGTGGACATTACCACACTGGGCCTTCCCTTCCCTCCCTCTCTCATTCCTTCCTGGCTGCCCTCAGGTTATGTTTTGATACATCACATGCTTCTACCATGATATCCTGTGTTGCTATGTGCTCAGAGCAATGGAATAAAGCAACCAGGAACTGAAATGATGAACCAAAATAAATCCTTTCTCCACTTAAGTTGTTTCCCTCAGTATTTTATTACAGTGATGGAATACAGACTAACACAGCATTAACCAAAGTTTCTACTACATAGAATGCCTACAATAGTTTAGTTACAGAAAATGCCTCCAAGTACCTGCCATATAATCTGTGCATGAAAATAATATTACCAGAGTCCACTGGCCCATTTCTTTCAAATCTGTATATCTGCCTATCATACTCTTCTTTCTTCTAAACTCTGATTTGTATGTTTGATTTTCTTTTTTTTTTTTTTTTTTTTGTCTATTACTTTCAATTACTTGCAAGCACTTTGCTTTATTTGGGGAGATTTACTTTTTTCAGTTAAATTTCTATTTTAATATTACATGTTTAAGGAAAACGTTTTTCTCAACCATAGTGTCCAAATTGAATGTAATACTCTAGATATTCAGGAAGTAGAGATTATAAGCACAAAGGCTCCAAGTCAAAGGAATATTTCTGTTTCTATGCCCACAGCTAGAGTTGGATTTGGCTTAAAATAGGCACTGTAGGATTTTACTACTTAATATCTTAAAAATTACTTCCCTAAATTGGTACAGTCAATTATCTTTTGTCCACACTGGTTTGCTTTCAATTTCAAACATATTCAAAAGTGTTGTCCTCTTTGCACTATTTAAAGTTAAATATATTCAAAGCCGAGGTTATGAACAGATTAATATTATATGATGAATCAATTTCTATTTCAAGAAAATTACCATAATTTCACAAGTTTGTTTCATTCTTTGAAATAGTAAACAAAGAAAATCACATGGAAGGATTTAGGCATAACAACTTTTCTACTTATTTTAGGAACTGTAGACTTCAGTCTGCCTCTGCTGAATTCAGTTTTAGATGGTAGGATATATTTTTCATAACATACTTATCTCTCTCTTTGTCATATGTCAAAATCATATCTAAGAAATCCATTAGAAATTACCAGTGATAAGCCATCTAGAAAAATTTTATTAGCCATAACTTTATGTGCTGGTGTGTGATTAAACCAAAAAGTAACATCATAAAGGTTGTATGGGACAAACGTCAACCAATATCAGACTGAATCAGAAGAAAGTGAAAACCTTTCCTCTAGGACAGGCCCAGACAATATGGCTACACTTTACTCTTTCATTCAGTAGAGAACTAGTAGTTTTAGCCACACCAGTGAAGCAAGATAAAGAAATAAAAGTTGTGCAAATGGGACTGTATGAAGTAAAATTATCCCTGTTTGAAGATGACACAGTTCTATAAATAGAAAAGCCAAAGGCCTCCACCAAAAGATTCAGCAAATTAATGGGATACAAAATCAATATTCTTTGGCTTCTCTGTACACTAATAATGAATTTGCTGAGAAAGAAATTATGAAAGAGATTGCCTACATAATAGTAACCAAAATATCAATGGAATAAAATGCCCAAGAACAAATTAAGATAGTAAATTCTCTGCATTGAAAATTCTAAAAGAATGCTAAAAGAAATTGAAGATGATACTAGAATGTGGAAAGACTACCCATATGCATGAATTAGAAGATTTAGTACTGCTAAATATCCATACTACCCAAAGTAATATATAGGTTCAATGCAAGCCCTTTAGTATGAATGTCATTCTTCACAAAACCAGAAAAATGTAAAATTTATACAAAAATTTATTGACTTAAAATGATAAAAAAAAGTCTTGAGCAAAAAGAAAAAAGTTATAGGCATCACAATGCTTGATTTTAAAACAGTATAGAGTCCTAGTAATCTGAACAGCATGGTTTTTGCATAAAGCAGAAATACAGACCAATGGAACAGAGTGCAAACCCCCAGATATAAACCACACATATATGGCCAAACTAATTATCAACCAAGATGTTAGAAGCACACATTGAGGAAAGGATAGCCTCTTCAACAACTAGTGCTGAGAAAACTGAATATCCAAATGTGAAGTGTTTGAAACCTTATTTCTCCTTCTCATTCTGCACAAAAATCGATTCAAAATGATCAAAGCCCAAAAGTAAGACCTGAAATTCTAAAACTACTCAAATAAAACAGGAGAAACATTTCAAGGTACTGCTATAGGCAATGATTTTCTAAATAAAACCTCAAAAGCCTAGTAAAGAGAAGCAAACATCAACACATGGGGTTACATCAGGAAAAAAACTCAGGATAGCAAATACGAATGAAAGACCATGCTGTTTTGGTTATTGTGGCTCTTTAGTGTGTCTTGAAATCAGGTGTGGTGATGTTGTCAGCTTTATTCTTTTTTCTCAAGATTATTTGGATACTTGGAATCCTTTGGGCTTTGCAAATGCACAGGAAACAAAAGCAAAAATCAACTAGTGAAGTTCTGAAGAGAAAAGAAGACAAAACAAAGTAAAGAGACAACATACAGAGCAGAGAAAATATCCAACCAGTATTTATCTGACAGTTAACACCTAAAACATGCAATGCAATAAAAATCTTTACAATGTGAAACAAGTAATTCCATCAAAAATTAGAAAAAGATCTGAATAAACACCTCATAAAATGAGAACTATAAATGGTTATAATGTTCAAAAATATTTAATATCAGCCCTCAGAGGGATGTAAATCAAAACTGCAATGAGATACCATTTCTTCCCAAGTTGTCATAAAAAATATTAAATAAATGCTGGCATAGAACTTGAAAAAAAAAAGACTCTTATGCATTGTTGGTAGGTATGTAAATGAATACAAATGTTATGGAAAATTTTGTACATTCATCCAAAGGCAAAAGTGAGCTACCATATGGTATAGCTATCCTGAGCTATATTCAGATATACAACATGGGTATATATCCAAAGTGAATGAAGTCAGCATATCAAAGATTTTCCAGCATGCCCATGTTTACTGAGTCACCAGTAATAAGAGCAAGAGATGGAGACAGCATAGATACCCATAAAGAGAGGAATGGATAAGCACAATCCGTCACCATTTTAGTTTAGATCTATAATGCCCCCCAAAGTCTCTTGTGTTCAGAGACTGATTGGATATGGAGACCTTGTCCTTACCCAGTGGATTCATCAATTGATGAATTAATAGCTGAATTTGCTGTTGGGGAGCAGGTGTGAGGAGATAGATAATTGGGGGTGTGAGCTGAAAGGGTGTGTTCTTGTCAATAGCATCTTCTGCTGTTTCCCAACCACACCGTGCTGGGCAGGTTTTCTCCTTCATGTCCTTTCACCATGCTGTTTCTGTGGGAGCCAACCAAACATAGATCAAACACTCCAGTGTGCTGAGCCAAAATGATCTTATCCTTAAATTGTGGATTTCAGATATTTTGTTCCACTAAGGATAAAGTGATTAATATAGGCACATATACACAGTGGAATACTATTCAACCATAACTAATGAAATCCTGTCTGTTGCAACAAAATACATGAAATAGAGGACAATGTGTTAATTGAATTTAGTCAGAAAGATGAAATAACTCATGTTCTACCTCATTTGTGGAAACTAGGAATGTCACACTGAAAGTGTAATACTGAATGCAATGGAACTGGACTGTAGAGGTGTAGGAAGGAGATTGGATATAATCAGTGTGCACTATGTCACTATGTATATATGAAATGTTACAATAAATCTCATTAATATTTACAAGTGTTTTAATAAAATACCTAAAATCATATGCACATTACTTCTTTATATCCTTTAATCAAATTAAAAATCACAGTCAATTACCTTTTCAGATGTGACATAATAAACACAAAAAATTTGTGTAGTAATAAAGTAAGTGTAATATATAACATGTAGAAATTAGTCATTTATCTTGTAGGCTTAAAATCATACAATTTTTATTTCTAATTACATAAAAATAACTATAAATTCTAATTTTTCTCCAATAAAGTTCAAGTGAATTTTAGTTAAGATAAAATTTACCCATTTTAAGAGTACAATTCTGTGAATATTGACAGACATAGCTATGTAAACCCTACCATAACCTGGAACATTTCCACCATCCTGAAACATTCCTTCATGCACCTTTTCAGGCAATCCTGATTTAAAAACTTAGCAAAAAACTTGCTATACTACTATAGATCATGTCCAAAGTGTTTTACCTCCATTTGTAACAATTTTAGAAGCATTACAAGTGTGAAGTTTAACAAATATCTTAAGTTTACACAAAAGTATTACTTATATTAGATGTTTCTGTAAATGGCATTGTATTTGACATTCTATTTTCCAGTTGTTTATTATAATCATATGAAAAAACAAATTCTTTCTTATGTGTTAGTGTTGTACATTACAACTTCACTTTTGTTAAAGTAGTACAGTACCTATTTTGCAGGTATTATAGATTTTTCATTTACACAATTATACCATGTGAAAATAAAGCTAGTTATACTTCTGTTATAAATGCCTTTTAAAACTTACTAGATACTCAAATATAGTAATAAATTAAAATGTAAAAATTGGGGGAGATTTCTTCTAGTATGCTGTTTTGTTTTCCTTATTATAAAGTGATGTTGAACTAAGTGTTTGTACATATCAACTGAGAAAAATTGTAAGATTTTAAAAATTATAATATTTTTAAATTGTAAGATTTTAAAATTGTAAGATTTTCTCATTGCTTTATTAATATTTTAGATTTTTATAGACTCCTTTTTAATATTAATCATGTTTGGAGCAATCTTTTTACTTAGAATATGTTATCAACTTTATTTTTACTGGTTTAATTCGTACATTTTGCTAAGAGCTTTGAACAGTGTGTGTGCATGATCTAAGTTGTATGACCGCATGTGAGATGTCTAAGCGTGTGATGTCTTTATTTGATTTGATTTTCTGTGAATGTTGCCCATATAAAATGAATTATAAAAGGTTTTCTTTTACGATGTTGCCTGAAAATCTCTGTACACTGATATTATTCATCATTAAGTGTTGAATAGAATTTATCACTAATGTGGTTTGGGCCTGAAGTTATTTTTGTGAGAGAGATTTTGTGAATTCAATTTATTTAATTGATTTGCTATAATTAATATTTTTATTCATTCTTGTGTTATTATAGTATCTTACAAACTTTTCTTTCTAGAAATTTGTCTCATATAATTTCTCAGATTAAGTGATAAAGGTAAATTTTCTCTTACATTTTTACTTTGGGAATTATTATCTTCTTTCACTCTTGCACATGATGACTTGTATATATTATAATTTCTCTTAATCAATCTACCTAGACAAAGTGTTATTAGGTTTATTGATTACAAAAGCATGTTTATAAATATATAAATATAGAAAAATTTTGCAAACAAATATACTGTTAAGTTCAGCATTTTTTTTTTTTTTGGTACAGGGTATCAAACTCAGGACCTTGTGCTTGCCAGGTAGGTGCTGTGCCACGGAGCTATATCCCCAGCCCAAACAAATATTCTCTGGTTCAGACATAGAACCTTAGCAGCTATGGGGGACTTCCATCTTATTGTCTAGCCCATATTTGACTAGTAGTTAAGCACTCTTTTACCTATGATTAGCTTTGCCTATTTTGGAAGCACCTGTAATTGGAAACATACAAAAATATGCTTTATGTGCCTGGTTTCTTAGGTTCAACACATTTGTGAGATTGGTCTATGTCTTTATACATAACAGTGGTTGAATTACCCAAAGTGAAAAAATTTAAAAGTGATTGAAAACACAGCCCCTGAACTTTCTATGTCTTTGTACAATGTTCTTTCCCACCATCCTCCCACTCATTTTTCTGCAAATATTCAGTTAGAGTCCAAAACTCTAGAGAATAGAGAACATTTGCTATGCTTCCCTTAAAATACCTTTATAATCCTAGACATCTGTTAATTTCTCAGTAAAGATTCATTGACCTGATTAGAATGGTTAGAAGTATTTAGGATTTTATGACTGAGTAAAGTTTAAAGGGAGCAATCCTTGACTTTAAAGACCTGTATTGAGTTATTTCTTTGTTACTATCTTGCTGACTTTAGGCAGGTCACTTAATTTTACTGAGACTTACTATTTCCTTCATAAAGTGGGCATAATAAGATCTGCCTTACCCTTTCCACAAGGATGGAGTGGGAATTCAATAAAAATATGCAGCTAGAAACAGTAGCACATATGCCTTTAATCACAGCTACTTAGGAGATTGCAACAGGAGAATCTCAAGTTCAAAGTCTACCTGGCTCATGTAGTGAGATTCTGTCCCAAAATTATTAAACATAGTTAAAAATTAAAATTGAAAATAAAATTACAAAATGGCTAGGGTGTACTTTAGTTGCAGTACACTTGCGCAGCATATGCAAGGCCCTATGTTCAATCCATTAAACTAGAAAAAAGGAAAGTAAAAGTGCATTGTCAATAGCAATCCAACAACTCATGTACAAGTGTTTTATTAAAAGCAGAGAACTGATGTTTAAGATTCAAATGCAACAGGGAAATAAAATCATTGGTGACCATTTTCTAAAAGATTCACACATTAGTACAGTGATAGGCAGGGGATGGACGAGCTCATCATCTCCTGAAACACAAATGCGTCAGGACGAGAGCTGTGTTCACAAAGGGGCAAACAGAAAAGCCCAAAGAAGCAGAAGTTCTAGTGCGAGGTTTGTGTTCTTACAGTTCATGACATATAATATTCGTACATAATACGTTGGTCTGGAACCAGTTAAAACTTCAGGAATTGTTGTATTTTATTTGTATATGCTCATATTCCCTTGTTTTGGTGTAGAGCTAGCTTTTGATTTCATTAATTTTCTCTTATATACTTCCCATTGAGTTCATTTTGTGTCCATTCTTATCAGAAGTTTTATGTTTCTTTTTCTTTTTTTTTTTTTTTCCTTTCTAAGACAGTGTTCCCTATGCAGTTCAGGCTAGACTTATACGCACATTGATTACTTTCCTTTTCTAGTGCAGACTGGCCTGGAACTTGCAGAAAAACTCCTGCCTCAGCCTCCCAAGCCATGCACAACCATACCAAGCTCATATTTTCATTTGTACAGATGTTAAATTTTAATTTTCTTTTTCTCTTTTTCCCTTGGAGAGATTGAGACAGAAGCTTAAAATGTTGATTTTAGGCAGCTTACCTTATTTATCAAGCATTTAAACATAAATTTCTCCTTAAATTCTAATGGAATTCCACTCTACAAATTTTAATATCTGGTTTTCAATATCCATAGTAAATATTTTTAAGTCTCCCTTGAGCTCTCTCCTTACCCAGAAGTTTCATAGAATTGTGATGTTTAATTTTGAAATATTTGGAGAATTTCCAGATATCTTTTTGTTATTTAAATCCCTAATTTTACATATTATTATAGTATTGCTTTAAATTTTCTTGCATTTTTTTATTATTGAGACATAAAAATTCAATTGAATTTTGTATATTGATCTATATAAGATTTTATTAAATATAAACATTTGTTTTGGAAGTCCTTTTAAAAAGTTTCTTAAAACTTTCTGTGTACATATAGTTTTCTGCAAATAAAGACAAGTTCATCCTATACTACTTTTACTGAGTGAGTAATATGATACATTTCATACAGTTTCCACCCTTGTAAATATGTTCTGTTTTTTATGCCCCTCAAATATATCCAATTTTTGTGAATATTCCATCTGTTCTTGAAAAGGATGTGCATTTTGTCATTGAATGGGACAGGACATTCTCTAAGTATCATGTTAACAAGTAATTTTTGTTCTCATCTTTTTGTTCCTTTTAAGTTATATTTTCTCCTTGTCAGTCACAGAAATAGAAGGGTTATAGTATATGTTTCAATTCTGAACATAACTGCTTTTCCTTTTAGCACTATCATGTTTTGTATTTGGAAGTATTTCCTCACGCATAGTATTTAGAAATGCTCTTTCTTCGGGACAAATTGTTTTTATAAAAAGTCTCTAATATCATTGATTACTTTCCTTTTCTAAACATCACTTTGTCTGATATTGATCTAGCCAATTTGGCTCCCTTGTGTTTAACGTTTGCATGGCAAAGCTTTTTCCTGCTTTCGCTGCTAATTTGTGTGTTTGTATTTAAAGTGCCTTTTCCCTTTCCTTAGTGGTCAATTTTATGCTTTTTTTTTTGTCTGGAAACAGCTGTTAAATAAATGGTGCCTGTTTCTCTTTCTTTGACAGTGGGATGACAAGTCCAGTGGTAGCATTATTGACATAGAGTTGAATTTCAATGCATTTATATACTTTCATTTCTGATTGTTGTGCATATAGCATTTAGTCTGTATGCATTGTTGCCATCACACAATGACTTCTCTACTTCAGAACATAATGTGTTTCTTAGTAATAGTCTTACCAATGAAGTAAGTTTCCATTCTATTTCACCACTCTAAATGCAATGAATATTGCTTTATATATAAATCACACATTACCAAGATGCATTTTTAAAAAGCTCAAGGGACTAAAATGCACATCTATCCTCTCACTCCCAAATATGAGCCGCAATACAGATGAAAAGCTGGGCTCCTCTAAGAATGGAATATAAGAAAAAGAGCCACAGCACGTCCTTAATATAATGACATATATACCCAACATTGGATGCCTTGTTGTAGGAAAGGAGAGAAGGTTAGCACTCCCCTTGACAAGGATAGAAGAGGCCCTTGGGCCTGACAACATGCATATGGTTAAGGCATTGTCACCCACTTTGTGGCATCTAACCAACATCGAATGCTAAGTTGAGCATGAAGAATTCCTATTAAGTTATAAATGGAAAATAAAATTAAGCATACACTGAAAAATAACTTTGTTTATGCACAACATTTAGATATCTAGCCTGAAGTCTCAGGTATATCAAGAATTGCATGGAATGTATATTTAAAATCTATGATAGTAGTTTTATTAGTACTCATGGTTTAAAATATTTTATGTCATTGTAATGGATGTCAAGTAGTTTTTACTTTATTTCATTGTTTGTATTATTTGTGTGTGTTGACAATACAAAATGGTGAGGGTCATTTGCATAAGTCGGTAAATGGATGTAACTATCTTGGTATTTTTCTCATTCCTCCAGGCTCCTCCCCCTGCCATCCCCTTCTCTCTACAGCGGTTGTATCAGCTCATGTTCATAGCAGCAATATAAGTGGGTTTCGTTTTCCCCATAGCTTAGCCAGAATTTATTCTTTTTTGTGTATTTTATGATAGCCATTTTGAATAGGGCGAAATTGAATCCCCGTGTAGTTTTCATCTGCATTACACTAATGCTAAAGATGTTGAACATTTTGTCATTTATTTTTTTTTTTTACCATTATTTGCCACTTTTAAGTCGTGTCCATTCAGTTCATATGCCCATTTCATTTATTGATTGGGTTGTTTTTTTGGATGTTACTATTTTAGAGGTTTTTTAATATATTGTAGTTATTAATCCTCTACCTAAAGGGCAGTTAAAAAAAATTTCTCTAATTCATTGGGTTGTCTTTCTCTGTCATTTCCTTTGCTATGAAGAAGCTTTCTTATCTGATGTAACCCCACCGATTGACTCCTAGTGTTAATTCCTGTGCTTTGAATATCACATTCAGGAAGTCTTTGCCTGCGCCTGTGGCTCTAATCTAGGTCCTCAATCCATTCCATTTTAGTACAGGGTGAGAGACAAGGATTATTTTCAAATTTCTTCAAGTGAATATCCAGTTTTCCTACCATCAGTAAGGGAATAAAGATAAATTATGTAATAAAGACATAGCAAAATAAAATTATTTTGTACAACTGTACAATGTGTTTGTGTTTTTGTGTTATTATTACAAATGAGTCAAAGTTCTTTTTTATTTTAAAGAGAACTAAAAACAAAGAACAATAGCAAAATGCCAACCACTTAGACAAAAACAGCACAAAGCAAAAACAATAAGAGTGATACAGGGTTTTAGAACAAAATGACAGGGATTAAGATTGTTATATTACATATTTTTATCTTCATCGAAGTTAGAAGGAATCAAAGTTTAAAAAATTAAAAACTTTGAAGTAAAAGTGTTACAGTTAGTAGACTAAGGCTAATTTACTATGGAAGAAAGAAAACTTATTTTGTGCCTGAGCACGTAGTGTTTACAGAATACACATTAATGTACAATAATGTTCTAAGCCTTCATAGTCACTCACTGGTCACTCACTGACTCATCCACAGTGACTTGCAAGATCTACTTGGGGTAAGTACTCTACACTGGGGCACTGCTTTGAATCCCTAGTATGATATTTTTAATAATATTATCTCATATAATTTTATTTGATATGATAGTCTAAATATATCAGGATTTTCTGTCACAGTCACCTATAGTGTTTAGAGACTTTCCTTTGCCATATCTAGGATCCTATAAGATAATATACGAGAGTGAGTTTCCCAGTCCAGGTATGTCCAGTCTTCAATGATTCCAGCCAGGCATGATGCTCCATGCCTGTAATCCCAGAACTTCAAAGGCTGAGGCAACAGGCTCGCCTGACCTGCATAGTGAGTTCAACACCAGCTTGACCTACATAGTGAGATGCTGTCTTCAGAAAAATTTTTTTCTAAACGTATTCTAAGAGCTTCTACAAATTTACATGACCAAACTGCAGCCAGGGAGGGCCAATAGATTAGTTTTACTGCTTGACTTTAACAGAGATCAAAAATCAAATAAATGATGTGCCAGTCATATTTTCTCTGTTGTTTGTAGGAACTCAAAGAATATGTTAATATTTGTTTTAATTAGTAGAACTATTTCTGGAAAACTTAGATATTACTTGAATTTAATTTTTGGGAGATTCTATTATATTACATGAACCTTAGCTGGTAATAACTGGCTATATGTTCACAATGCTTTTTCATCCATTAATTGTGGTGCAATAATTCAAGAAAAAGTATGTAACTCATTCCTTCAGGCTAGATCATTTTTATTTTATTTCTTCTGTAACACTGCCAGAAACATTTTCCTAGTAACTGCTGTCCATCCTGAAATACCTCTCATTTCACTTAGTTTTTCACAAATTCTGAAGGCACTGTCATGCTGTTTCCTTCTTTCTAGACTTTCCACTTCATGTCTCTTTGGATACCAACTTGTTCCTCTGTGGCCTTTGGCATCCAGAGATGGGGGATGGCTTCTCTTGCCCACACCGCCTTTCCCAAGCATATTACACACAACAAAAGCAATAAAATTAGAAAAACCTGAGGACTTTATTTGGGATTAGGACCTGAAAAATACTGCAAACAATTTACCTATATCATGCAGCATCTCTTCTCAGTTGATTATTCAGTCATTCCCAAACTTTGATACTTTTAACTACAAAGGTGATAAATATGTAAAAGTATCCATCCAACCTCAAAAACCTTCTTACCACATTTTGAGTATGGATTGTTGTAATTTTCCATTGTAATGGCTAAGAAATGAATATATTATATGTATTAATGTATTATATTATAAATGAATATATTATATGTATTATATGTATTAATTAATGAATATATTATATGTATTATTAATTTTCCATTGTAATGGCTAAGAAATGAATATATTATATGTATTAATATATTATATGTATTAATATATTCAATATAAATGAATATATTATAGTTGCCATTCAGTTCTTTGAAAGAGTTTTACTTCCTTCCAAAGAAGGCCAATTGACACTTTTAATATGAATAGAGAAACAAATTATTGTCATTCTGTATGACTCACACATTTGTCTGTGCTATGCACGTTAATCTACAGAGAATTCACCCAATGAAATTTCAGAGGCCAGTGGATTATGTTATCATCACACAGAGAACAATGTAACAGATTTTCATTAAATTATTACAATAAGCTTGTCAAATACGTGACTGAATATTAAAAATATATTTGTGTAATTATACTATTAGGATGCATTTCATGATTTTGAAAAATAATCTTTCATATTTCACAAAAATTAAGCTCATAGCTGTTGCATATATAACTGATGGTTCTGACAATGGGCTCTGAAACATGAATGCCTAGAAGGAATTCCGGTAATATGTAATGAAACAACTAGCTTAGTGCTCTGTAACCCCTTTTACTCTACCCTGACTATATACCTTAACCAATAAACATGTACACACACATACACACATGCACACATGCATAAAGATGGAGGCAGAAGAGGAGAGCTATTCATTTCAGCATTGTTTATTATACCAAAATATAAGAAACCATAAAAATATTAGTGCACAGGAGAATGGTTGACTAAATTATGATCCACATAACAGTATTACAAAAGTTTTTGTGACTTTTTATAGGGTGATATTCATGATATACTGTTAAATAAAAGAGCAGACTAAAAGTGATGCCAAGAGTATTCTATCCTTCTTGTGAGAGGTGGAAATGTAAAAAATTATATAGCTATACTTAATTTTACTATGCTTAGCTTTATTGAACTTCACTAAAATTTCGCTTTTTGCAAATTGAAAGTTTGTAGCAACCTTGTATCACTGAGTCTATTTGCTATGTTTTTACAACAGTATGTGTTCAGTTCATGTCTCAATGTCACATTTTAGTAATTCTTCCAATATTTCAACTGGTTCTATAACTACTATGTATGTTAGTCTGATCTGTGATCTTAGATCTCTGGTGCAACTTGTAATAGTTTGGGGTCACCACAAACCACATCCTAAAAAGACTTAATTCACAAATGATAAAACTTTATTGATAAATGTTGCAGGTATTCTGACTACTCCACTGACTGACTCACCTCTCTCCTTTTGCTTGAAACTCCTTATTTACTAAGATACAAGTTAGCCCAGGAATTAACCATACCACAGCCTTTAAATGTTCAAGTGAAAAGAAAAGTTGCATATCTTTCACTTTAAATCTAAAGATAGAAATGATTGAGCTGAGTAGAAAAGTATGTCAAAAGCAAAGAAAGGCCTCTTCTGCAAAACAGCCAATTGTTAAATGGAAAGGAAATACCCTTGCAAGAAATTCAAAATGCAACTTAATGAACATATGAATTTTCTTAAAAGGATTAACTAGACTTGCTCTCCTATGGAGCTTTTAGTTATTTAGTTAAGTCAAGCCAGCAACATCATTCTTGTATGCCAGAATTTAAACCAAAGGAAAGCCCTCATGTCTTCTATTCTGTTAGGTCCAGCAGAGAAAGGTGCAGAAGAAATGATCCAAGGTAGCAGAAGTTGGTTCACGAGCCTTAAGGTAAGAAATCATTTCCTTAAGATAAAAGTGCAACATGAAATAGCAAATGTTGATGTGGAAGATGCAGCATATTATCCACAAGATTTAGCTAAAGTATCTGGGACCTGGCCAACATCCCCTACTGACTGTATTAGGGGTATGGTGAAAAGATGAAATATTAGACAGAGACAAATTTAGTCACGTATTAAGGTGGCTGGGAGGTCGGTGCCTCAGGATGGGCAAAGACCAAGACCCTCCAGCTTGCCACTATTTTATTAACTAGTTGCATCGAGAGGGTCAGTGAGTGATTCTGGGAACAGTAATGGTGGTTCCCGTGGGCTAGTAAGAAGAACAATGCATTCTTGCAAGGATGAGACAAGGGGCAATGAAGAAACTGTAGTTTCCCCAGATGAAACATTTTCTACTGCTACTACATTGCCAAAGATGCTGGCCATCTTCAGCAGGTCTTCTCTTGCCCTGTGAGCCCCACAGTGTAACTAGCTGTAGGGCTTCAGGTGTGAGCAAAAGAAAGTGGGGAAGTTCCTCATTCCAGTCATGCTCAAAGGGCAAGACAAGGACA
This sequence comes from Chinchilla lanigera, assembly GCF_000276665.1. Lineage (NCBI taxonomy): Eukaryota > Metazoa > Chordata > Mammalia > Rodentia > Chinchillidae > Chinchilla > Chinchilla lanigera. The sequence continues at coordinate 14,107,922 of NW_004955407.1, forward strand.
GTCTCAGCATCCTCTAGCATCAGTTTATTATTTGTGGACTCCAGTACTAAGATACTTGGTGAATGTGGTTACGCTAACAAGCAGATTTTCAAGGCAGTTGCAAAAGCCTTATATCAGAAGGTTCTATCTAGATCATAGCTAAAGCATAGTTAAAGCCAGGCTTCAAAGCACCCACCTTATTTATTTAGGGTTAATGCAGCTGGTGGCTTTAAATTGAAGCTGATGTTCATTTACTATTTGAAAAATAGTATGGCCTTTAAGAATAATCTGAAATCTACTCTTCCTGTGCTGTACAAATGGAACAACAAAGCCCGGATGAGAGCACATCTGTGTGCAATGTGACTTACTGAATGTTTTAAGTCCATTGTTGAACAAATTTCTCAAAGATTCCTTTCAAAAGACTATTGTCACTGACAATGCTTCAAAGAGTTCTAATGGAAATGTGAGATGAGGTAAATATTGTTTTCATGCCTGCTAACCTAATATCCTTTTGGAAGCTCATTGACTCCTTGGGTCAAGGAGTAATTTCAACTTTCAAATCTTGTTGTTTAAGACATATATTTATAAGATCATAACTGCCATAGATAGAGATTCATCTGATGGATCTGGGAAATGCAAATGGAAAGCCTGGAAAGAATTTATCATTCTAGATGCCATTAAGAATCTGAAAGAGTAAATAAAACCTGAAAGGTACAATAGATATTGTGAAAGGGAAAGAAACTGCTCAAAGGGAAGGAACACTTGAGATGAGGGAAAGATGAAAAGAAAAGAAGGAAGGAAAAAATATGTATATATATATATATATATATATATATATATATATATATACAAGGATAGCTGAGATAATTGTACTGCTGATGTCCACTGGTTTATTGTTGTTTGTTTGTTTTTCTCCAGTACCGGGAACCGAACTCACGACCTTGTGCTTGCCAGGCAGGCACTTTGCCGCTGAGCTAAATCCCCAGCCCCTCACTGGTTTATTGAAAGGAACAGTTAATGCTTAAATTTTTTTGACCAATTTTGCATGCTTAAATCTGATAATCTGAACAACTAATTTGAAGACAACAATATGCAACATAACAACCATTGCTGAATTCCTACCATCTTCTTTATTGAAGCTCTGTATCATTTCTAATTGTTTATTATATTTTATTCTTTTATATTGTTTCATCAATCTTGCATTCTTGCATCTGGTAATCTGAGCAACTTCTTTGAAGATAAAAACATGTAATACAATAACTATTGTTAATTTCCTAGCAAGAAAAAAAAATATTTATGGTTCATGGGATGAAGTAAAAACATCAATATCGATAAGAATTAGAAAAAGTTGATTCCAAGTATTACGAATGACTTAGAGAGTCAAGACTTCAGTGGAGGAAGTAGCTGTAGATATAGTGAAAAAAATCAGAGACCTAGAATTAGAAGTGGAGCCTGAAAATGTAATTGCTGCAATCTCTTGATAAAATTTGAATGAATTGGATTTCCTTTTTATGGAAAGGGGTTTATTGAGATAGAACTTGTTCTAGGGAAGGATTCTATAAAAATTGTCAAAAAGAATAAAAAATGTTTAGAATGTTATATAAACTGAATTGATTAAACACTGGCAAGTTTGGTAGTATTAACTCCATTTTGAATGACGTTCCCCTGTGAGTAAAGTGTTATCAAACAGAATTTCATGCTGTAGACAAATCTTTCATGAAAGGAACAATCAATTGGTGCAGCAAACTTCATTATTGTCTTATTTGAAGAAATTGCCACAACCACCCCAGCCCTTAGCAATACCACCACCGTAGCAGTCAGCAGCTATCAACATCTAGGCAAAACTCTTCACCATGTTTTTCTCAAGCATGTACTAATAAAAAGAACTCCTACAACAACAAAGAAATAAAACTCATCAACAAAAATGCAACTCTCTCAGATAATTATTAGCACTTTTAGCAACAAAAATATTTTAACTAAGGTATGAACATTATTTGTTTAGACTTAATGCAATGCACACCTAACACAATACAGTATAGTGTAAGCATGAATTTGTATACACTGGGAACCAAAATTTTATGATTCACTTTATTGCAATATTTACTATATTGCAGAAACTCATAAGTAAATGTACAATATCTTTTGAAGAAATCTGTATCAGTCAGAGTTTTATCAGAAAAACAGATATAATATAAAATGTACAAATGTATGAGAAATTACAATAGTGGCTTATGATGGTCAGCCAAAGAGTAAGGTAATTCACCCTAGGGTGGCTCCTCTACACCCTAAGGTGTGGAATTGCTGAGCCAATTGCTGAGCCAAGTGTAGTTAAACTGCCAAACTTCTCAAGTTGACACGATCAATCAACCACAACAGAAGCTTATATATTTATCCTCTTCTTATGTAAAATAAATACATGAAGAATAAACCAGAAGATTGAGAAATGTTACATATAATAGTTGGGGGTTAAAGGGGTTGAAACCCAGGGGGAAGTAGAATACTATAGTAAGGATACATTGAAAGAAACACTAATTTTCTGAATGCTCCTCTTTGTTTATGTGTAATTTTACACTAGTAATTTTTCATGTTCCTTTAAATAATAAATAATTGAAATAAATTAAGATTAGGCATGGAATAGGATATAAACAGCAACAATGCACCTAATAGGTAAATATAATAGTATCTACACACTGAAGTGAATAGGGAAGAAAATACCTAACTTAAGTGAGTTTGAAAAAACACAAAGCACTTTGTGTTTATAAGAGTGGAAGATGAAGGCAAAGAAGGAGAGCAGCAACAACAGTACAAAATATTGTACTTATGTTAATAAATTTTATAAGTTTTACTGCTCTCTAATTGCTGACTGTGTAGGTAACATTGAACACATAGTTGGATCTATTTTAATGTATGAAAGCAAGCTTTTTCACTGTGGTATAAGATTAAAAGCAGAGATATCAGTGTGGAATCTTGGTTTATAATACATAAACAAAGGTAAATATAGAGAAATGGACTTGTAGATATGCATGGACTAGCATATACAAATATATTTTCTAACTCTCTGGAGAGATACAAGGAAGTAGAAATTCCAATAAGAATGAGGACACTTAACTACCTTCCATTGTTCACTGCCTTCTCTTCTGTGTGTATAAAATCTCCTTTTGCCTCTCTGTTATGAGGACACAGGGGTTCACATTTAGAAGGTATTAGGATCATCAGGATCATCTCTTTACCTTTACATCCTTACGGTAATCTCATCGTCTGTATACGGTATCTTAGTCACTTTTCTTATCCCTGACACAAAATTGCAGACACCTGTAACATAAAGAAGGAGTGGTTTATTTTGGCTCATGTTTTAGTAGTTTTAGTCCTTGCATGTTTGGCATTATGGTGGAAGGGCCTGTGTGAAGAAAAACAGCTCAAGTTATGGTGTACAGGAAGCAGAGAGTGAAGGGAATATCCAGAGATGGAGACAGAATCTTCCATGTTATGCCTCTAATGACCTGCCTCTTCTAACTAGGCCATACTTCCTAACCACAAGTCAGTGATATTGAACTATAATTCAATCACTCTGAAAGCCTCACCTATGAGCACATGAGAGACATAGCAGACATCTAAATATAAAATACTAAGGAAACATTTATCAACTAGGTTGTGATGGATAATTTTACGCATAAATTTATCTGGATTATACAATGTTCAAATATTTTTACTCTAAGATTATTTCTGAGTATGCCTGGGAGACTATTTCCAGAAGAGATGAACATTTTAATTGGTGGACAAAGAAGACAGCCCTTGCGATTGTGCGTGAACAATATTCAGTCCATGAAGGACTGAATGAAGCAAAATGGTGAACTGAAGGCAAACTAACTCTGCTTCTTAGTTGAGATAAGTAACCAGTCTCCTACCTATAGTTCTGCTTTGGTTTCCAACTTACGAATGAGACTTCCCAGTCACCATAACAATGTAAATTAATTGATATACACAAACATCTGCACATCTAATTCTGCGTTTCTGGAGGAACCTGAAACATATACAGAATGAGGGAATTTTTCAAAATCTCATAGTACCCATGAGTCCATATCAATGAAAATAATAGAAAAATAAATTTGGAAGAAGGAGCAGTTATTCATTTGAGATGAATTCAGTATTTTTAATGTAGAAGGAATAAATAAAATAGGAAGTCATTATAAGCAAACACTGTGTTAATGACTGTCATAGTAAAAGTTTACTCACAGATCTTGTTGAAGTGATATATGTTAAATGGAGAGGCAAATATTCTATGAAAAGAATAAATCATTTCCAATAGACTCAAGGTAATTCTAAAGTTTTCTTTTTAGTATCAGTCTTATCAATTATGGAGTGAAATATAGCAATATTTGAAGAGGAAATCCAGCAGACATCAGCAAAACCAAAGTATTAATGTTAATTCACAAATAATGAAACCTATCAACATAAGGTGCTCCCAAAGTGATACACTGAACATGTGGCAACAACTTGCTTGGTATCTCTCCTAAAATTGTGTAAACTCTAGCTAGTCAGGAATATAGATCAGAGAAACTCCAATTAAGGGAGACAGTGAAAAATAATCAATCAATACACATCAAAGTGTCATGAAAGACAAGGAAAGACTGAGGAACTATGTCAGTTTGGAGGAGACTAAAGAGATGTAGAACTAAATGCAGTGTGGGATCCAAGTCTGTTTTCTGGATCACAAGAGCATAAAAGTGGAAAATAGGCAAACTTTTAAAAAGACCTGTAATAAAATAACTCTGTAGCATGTTAATTTAATAGTTTTGATAATTGATGATTTTGTACCTTTTAACATTATGAGAAATAGAGGAAAGGGTTTATGTGATTACTTTGCACTACTTTTGCAACATTTAAGACAAAAGTTTTGTGGTCATATATCATATTTGTTGCTTTTGTGTTATTTTGTTTTTGTCTTCATTGTTGTTGTATTATTAGTTTTTTTCTCTTTAAAATAAAAAATAAATAAATAATAAGAAAGAGAACTGCTTCATTCTTATATTAATGCACTTTAGTGGCTACAATTGTTAATCAAAAGACAAACTCCTTGAAACACGTGGGCCATCAGGCATCAGCCATTTCAAGACAGCAGTTCAATGTCAACTTTGATGTGCTGCATTTTAACCAAGGAAGCATTCCCGTGCTAGCCATTCTCTAAATGAGACACTCATAGATAGAAAGAGAACTAACTAGGTAGCTAGATAGAAAGATAGCTAGTTACCAAAACAGATAATAGATTACATTTTTTATTTTCAAGCAATATTTTTAAAAGGAATTCTTATTTTTTTGCTAAGTCCATTTTAGCTCTGACCTGTTTATGATAATCCCAATCTCTTCTCTAAATAAGATTTGAGGAAATTGAGTAAAATGTCCGTAGAGACAAACTGAGTTCTAAGGGATTCTTAATAATTATTTCCTTCAGATTAGCAAACAAAATATACTTTAAAGAAGAAATAAGTGAAATGAACTGCATTGGGGTGAAGCTTAGCAAAGTTCAGGTCTGTGTTGCTTGCACATGTTTGTAACAATTAAAAACAATATATCTTGTTTTGAAAGAGCTATCAATGTGACTCTCAGATTTTCTCCAAGACAAGGTATTACTATCCTTGGATAGGCAGAACCAACATTGTCAAAATGTTCAAACTTCTAAAACTGATATATAGATTTAACACAATCTCAATAAAAACATCAATAGCATTGTTCACAAAACTAGATAAAACAATCCTAAAATTCATATGGAACCAAAAGAGAACCAAAATATGACAAGCATTTCTGTGCAACAAGAGCAAAGGAGAAGGTATCACAATCCTGGACTTCTAGTTATGCTACAAAGCTACTGTGTAAAAACAGTATGGTACTTGCACAAAAAAATAAAAATGAGGATCAGTGGAACAGAATAGAGGATGCTGAAAACCCAGGAACAGTCAGTTATCTGATCAATGACAAAGGGGCTAAGAAGATATGCTGGGTAGACTCTTTAACAAATGGTTCCTGGAAAACTGAATATGCATAGGCATAAGATTAAATTGAAAACTGTATCTCTCTCCATGCACTAAATTAAATTAAAAATATATCAAAGCTCTTAATATTAAAACACAAACAATCTGCTGGAAGATAAAATAGGTAAAATTCTGGAATACAAGTGTAAGCAAGTGCTTTCTGAACAGAACCCCCAATATAACGGATACTTGAATATTTTAACTGTATATTCTCAAGAAAGACTGGTTGCCAGACCCAAACTACAAGTGAATCTAACCCATTTCCCTTAATTTTAACACCATCTGTAGTGACTGTTTTGGTGTATTTTATGTGTCCAAAATCCTCCTGGGTGGGGGCTGGGGATTTAGCTCAGCGGCAAAGCACCTGCCTGGCAAGTACAAGGTCGTGAGTTCAATTCCTGGTACTGGAAGAAAAGACAAAAAAAAAAAAAAAACCATGTAGGTGAGTTGTTTTCAAGGAGCAGATCTAACAGTTATTATACCAGTTCAAAGAAACACACTCTTGTAATCAATGAATTTAATAGTATTTGAATATTTAATTCATTTGATATATACTTTATATCATCATTTCAATGAACTTGTTTTACAATCTTTAGGGCTAGAACAAGACTTCCTAAAAGCAGTTCAAGGGTTTTTATATTTTGGCCAAGAGAAATTTTTATTAAAAATCTCCTCAGCACATACTTCAGTAATATATTATCAAATATCACAGTAGCCTCCTCTACTATAATATATGTGAAATCGGTTTATTGGAAATTTTTTTTTTGGTACTGGGAATTGAGCTCACAACCTTGCTCTTGCCAGGCAGGCGCTTGTGCCACTGAACTATATCCATGGTCAGTTTATTGGAAACTTTATACAACATTTTAAAATTCAGTATGTACTCAAAGCAATCAAATGCATGCTACATCCTTCCCATACATGGGCTTGTTGACTGCCGCAATGGTGATCAATGGCAGTTACCGAGATCAAGGATTTATTCAAGGTTTTGCAACTGCTCTGAGGCAGAATCCAAGACTTCTGATGCACAATGTCCTGCTCTCACATTGTTCATGATTTCACAAACACAAAAAAATGCCGCCTGCGAAGTAGTTGTTCAGATTACCAGATATAAGCATGCAAAATTTATAAGAAATTAAGCATTACCTGTTCCTCTCAATAAACCAACAGAAACTACTAGTACAATTATCTTAGGTATCTTGTGTATCATTTGTAATTTTTTTTACATTTTTTATTCTCATTAAAATAAAAAATACTAAAAAAAATTGTGCAAGCCTTATGGTTGGCATATTTTCTAGAGAAATTGTACAAATAGCAAAAAAGAAGGTCAGATGAGTATACTCACATGCAAAGGGTACCCTATGTTCTTCAGCCGGTTTCCGCAACAAATTAGAGTGCTTGATACCAGCTCATTTCGGTGTTGGTTCATGCTAGGATGTCCTTGTATCTCTGTCATATTCTAAGGCTGTCCAGAATCCAGTATATATTGCAGGTAAAAGAGTGCCTGTGGAATTTAAAACGAGTTTTGTAGGTTGTAGGTTTGCCAACATACTCAACATAGTCACAGGTGACTAGAATAAACCCATTTGCAAAAGGTGTACAATCTAGGCGATGTGCATACTTCCCGTGGGGCAAGACTAAGACTTAATCATCAAGCAGGCATTGGCCCTGTTGCTTTCAGGGTATGGTAGCAGATCTCAAGAACTGGAAGGAAACATAGTTGAAGGTTACATGGTTTAGTCATAAGCAGATTCAAGTGCTTCTTGGATTAATGACATTAATTACTTTTGTCTTAAAGGACACTTTCTTCTGTCATCTGATTGCTTGGGCAAATGTCCTTTAAATACACTATTTTACTCTTATAAATGTGCAGATGGTACAAGAAAAACCCTGTTATTCTTGGAGAATAACAGAATATTGTTGCAGTAAATAAATACTTCCTTGAGAATAAGTTGTCCACATCTTTGCAACAAATGCACTCTTGACTAGAAAACTTTCCTTGGGTTTCTGGCATCTGGGACAGTTTATTTCATTTAATATTATGTGCAATTTACTGTCAGGGAGGAGTTTATGCACCATATGATCAAACCACTATAAGATTCCTTAAAATCAAATGCATGCATACAATGTTTCACAGAAGGGTTCTTTTTTCTGTGTAAACATACATTCCCAATGTTTGCAGCCATTTCAAATGCCAATAGTATGTACAAAAAATGAGCTGTGATTGTAAGAATAGATGTACTTACAATAAAGTAGACTCAAGATTGAATAAGCAGGAGCTGAACACATGATTTAACATTTATCAGAACCTAACAGGAGTCTTCTTTAAGCACTATAAGGTATTTGAAATAAATAAACTCAAATAGTTTCCTCCATGTTATGCTTCGTCATGTTGCTCTAATTCCTGGCAAATCCTCTTTGACTGTTTTGCTCGGAAAAACTGTTTCATTAATATTCCTGCTAACATTATCCACAATGCTAGTAGCAACCTACTCTTGTTTAAAAGATTACATTTCCACTTTTAGCTTTTTATAAAAACTTAGTATTTGGATCCTAAGAAACCTCTATCTACATTTGCAACTTTGACACCTTTATCTAATCTATTCTACTGAAAAATCAATCAGCTGTGTTATGTTCCTCTTTACAGGAAAAAATGTATTCTTAAATTTACCAAACCCTCCTTGTATTATAAGAAACAATGTATCATGTCTATACCTCTGTGTAGATAGGCCACTTATAAGCAAACAAGAAGTAATGTACTATTTTACTGTGACATATTTAATGTTTATGCCTCACATGAATATAAAGAAATAAGGTGGAAGGAACATAGGGTTAGAGATTTTGGTTCAAATCTCAACCATACCATGAGCAGATGGCAAATTTGAATTTTATTTATCTGTTTATTCATTTGCCATAGTAAGGGATAAATTACTTCACCTAAAACTAGCATTAAAGTACAATGTGCAGGCTCTCTATACATTATACAATGCCAGAAAAATATTAACATAGTGGCTGGAGAATAACAGAATATAATTAAGCCTTACTTCTTTTTTCTTTCTTTTGTTCCATGTTTTCCATTTTTCATTCTCTCTAGATATGTTTTTGATTTGCTAATTGATTAAATATGCAGGAATTGACCAATTTACTTGAAATAGGTTATGATGGCATTCTCACAAAATATATTTGGGAAAATATAATCTTAACTTTCAATTAATCTTCTAACATTTAGATAATAACTATTGTTTAGTACCAGGAATGAGATAAGGTGAAGAGAACATGATAAGAAAAATAAATAATACCTATATCACTTGTCATATATAGTATAATTGATACATGCTCATATTTTGTAAACTAAATAAAACATTTACATGAGTAAAAACTGTAAGAATTCATATTGTAACATTTTTATTAACAGTAAAAAATTTAAAAATATCATTATAAATTTACAAAGACACAATTACACAGAAAGCATATAAGAATTATTACTAAGGGGAAGAAACAACATTTTTTTATAGTATGTAGATAATGGAATTTCTCTACTGTTGTATTTTTCTTTATATATATATAATGAAGAATATGAAAACAGTTTTGAGAGTGGAGGGGTTAAAGTTGGACAGATGTTCTATTCCTATATTAGATATTTCTCTAATGCTTAAATTTGTATTAAGTAGCATATTGTACTATTTATTATTACTATTTTATAAGAATAATATAATCATCTGAGTGAAAATAAATAGAAGAATTTGACAGCTTGTTCATTAAGGCAAATAGAAAGTAATTATCTATATCTTTCTGTTTTCTCATCCAACAAATGTCTAATCTACTTTACAGAAATGTGGAAATGAGTTGAAATAAAACATGAGAGGGGCTGGGGATTTAGCTCAGCGGCAAAAGCGCCTGCCTGGCAAGCGCAAAGTCGTGAGTTCAGTTCCTGGTACCGGAGTGTCTTGGTTACTTTTCTCTCGTTGCTGAGACAAAAT
>NW_004955407.1:14121986-14194817 GCF_000276665.1 Chinchilla lanigera
TACTTTGTAAACAGGCTACCCCCACCTAAGGGGTGTGTAGCTCTCACATAATCTCCATGCCCTCCTCTGCATCAGGCTCAGGATATATACAAAGTAAGTATCCTGCCTTCCTGCTGAGTTACTTAGCCAAACCTCTAGACTCCCCAAGTTGACACAATGTATCAACCATAACACGGAGAAAAACCAAAAAAAAAAAAAAAAACATGAGAGACTACTCTGCATTATACAGTGCAACCTCCTGATCTGAAATCTGAAGATGAATTTACTTTGAACTATTGATAAGATTATCTTGCCCATCTCCAATTCAAGGTGGAAGACAGTGCAGTAAATGGCTCTTACAGAGATAAAATATTACCTTCTTTGGCAGCCAGAATGAACTCTTTCAGAAACAGGCTACCCTTGTCATTCAGTATTCCAAATAAATCTCTAACACTTTCAAATTGAAAAGCTCATTTACCATGCTGCTACAAAGAGTGAAGAATAGTCCCATGCGATAATAACCAGCTGATTCTGTCTTTGTTTATTCAATTACCTTATTACCCAAATGTATGACACTTCTAAATATTAGTATTGATGATCTTGAGTACAGAAGCAAAACAGTCTGAGCCTTACATTTGCGTACTTATCATATTATTATCTGGAAAAGCATAGCTAAACTGCAAAGGACTACACAAAAGTAGGTTGACACATTTACAATGTGTTGTTCTTTTCTAGATTTTTACCAGTAAGCGTGGAAAACTAAAGCAGTGTTGACAGATTTCTTAGTAAGTTTTTGGCAGGTTAAGGCAGTTAAAAAATTTTAACCAATAAGTATGTTAGTAATACTAATACTTGCTGACCTTCACCCAAGGAAATTTCTATAATTGTTATCAGATATTTACATTACTAAATGAAGATCACTGTTTGCATTGTGGTTTAAAATGCATACTGATTGTGATTTGATTAGTCATTAGCATACCAAATGCAGAAAATCCACACTTCCGAAAATTTGTAAGCTGGATTGCACTGTCTTCAAACTGTATGATTTATATCTTTTTGAAAATACTCATACTGACCTCCAATGTGTGTATTTCTCAAATTTGCATGTCCACCAATGACAATCTGGATGAAGACAATAAGATATGCAGAAACATTTATATGTAACATGCTTTATCCTTCAAGTAAATCTGTTATGTTTAGAAAACCAATTCTACCTTTCTTAATAAGAAACTGAAGTTTAAATTTCTTTCTATACCTAGTAATGCCTAGATCCACACAATCCTTTTTTTTTCTGGTACCGGGAATTGCACTCACGACCTTGCACTTGCCAGGCAGGCACTGTGTGGCTGAGCTAAATCCCCAGCCCCCATACAATCATATTTTGTTATCTTGTATTTTTAAGAAATTGCTAGGTATTAAAAATATTTTAGAGAAATTTCAGCAAAGGCTATAAATGCCAAAAAAGCAGGTAGGTTTTCCTGTTGCATTCATCCATTGATTTAAGCCAGATTTCTAGAACAATTTTTCGTAAATAAAAGATGCTAGATAAGTATGTGAGAAATTAAAAAACAAACAAACAAACAAACAAAAAAAAAACCTTATGGAGAAAAGTTTGTATTCCAAGTGTGAAGGTTAGAGTTGGAGAGTGATTCAGAAATGGTTGTGAGAAGTTAATGCTTAACTGTTTAATCAATTTTGCCTGCCTATATATATCTGGTCATCTGAGCAACTACTTTGAAGATAACAGTATGTAATATAACAACCATTGCTAATTTCCCATCATCTTGTTTTGAAATTCTGTATCATTTTTATTGTTTTTCATTGTTTTGTATTTGTTTTTTTGGACTTTTAAAATTCTCTTTAAAATTAAAAGGAGCCTGATAAAAAATAAAAGAAATGGTTGTAACGGCAGTTTTGAAGCCCTCATTAGCAGAGACCTGTTAGCTCTTTGCAATCAGATCTCTCCACTGCCACCTGTCTGATTGCAAGACACGTATATAAGTCCTCTTTGGACATTAGTGTCTCCAACATTTCTAAAGGTAATATCTACATCAGCAATGTCAGATCCACAGTAGGAATTTTTCAAATATGAGAAACTTTAAAGTTTCAATATTCATGAATTTAGTGGTTAGTAGAAATTGAATTAGTGGAGTTTGGGAGGTTGAGGAATTGGGAAGTGACTGAATTATACCACATAGCCATAGATTTTACAGGAGACAAGGTAAAGAGTGAAAATGTAGTCACTAATATTGCTTGAACAATTAAATGCTGACATCTTATATTCTAAGTAATTAATTTAAAGATAACACTACGTAATGTATCAACAATTGTTACCATCCTATTATCTTGTTTTGAAACTGTCTTTTATTTTTTTTTCTTTAAAATAAAAAACAGAGTAAAAATGTAGACCAGGTGTTGAAATCACTGAGATAAAAAGAGAGAGAGAGAGAGAAAGAAAAACATCTCTGTAGTTCAGTAAGGGACTGTATTAAAGGATAGAATCTACCCTACCTCCCGCCTCCTCATCAACATGTTCTGAAGAAAAGGGTTAAATGACTTAATTTTGGCCAGTTTCAAAGGAGCAAACTCTGTTCAAGAGATTCTTGTTGCTGTGGATTTCTGGGGAGCATGTTAACCAGCCAGATAGGATATTTTGGGGAAAAGCAAAAGTGGAAATGGTATACAAGGAAAAGTCTGAGAATAAGTTCCTTCAGCGTGTATTTACTAATTAAGTGCCATTATTATTCCAGTGCCTTCACTAGGCATTAAGGACATAGAAATGCTTATATTCTCAAAACAGCACACATTCCAAAGGGAGCCGTGAAGAAGTAAAGACAAGAGCACATAAAATAGGTGATTCTGATGAGAGTCAGCCTGGGCTAATGCTGATCAAGTAGGGAGGCAGTTTTGGGGAAGAGGGAGTAGGCCAGTGCAGGAAGAGGAAGCCAGTGGAACCCAAAGTATGAGGGTACAAGATGGACATGTTGAAACATTTAAGAATGTGAAGAATTCAAAGTTATAAAGAGTATCTTAAGTAAAGTTTAGTAGCCTCATTCAGATATGTGGATTGCTACTAGGTATAATCACAAAATTATTAAGTATAAAATACTTAGAAAGTGCAAGAGTTTGGCCATAACTTACTATGATTATGTAAAAGTTAATCACCCCAGAACAATTTAATTTCTCCATGACAGTGACGACTGAAAGAGAGTAAGGTATTTAATATATCGAGGTTTTAGTTACACTTCTGATACAAATTCATGTGCTATTTTTTTGCCAAGAAATTTGGATTGTTTTGTAAAGCAGGCATTTAACTTGTGGGAAGGTCATTTCCACAGGCAATCAATAACTATATGACAAAATGGGGTCACATATTGAGAGCTTTTCCCCTAGGGTCAGTTTTAAAGCCTGGTATTTTTCATACACTTTATCAATAGCTCCGAAGATAATCTCATTCACCAGCTTAATGAGAACACTATCTGTTCTAATCTTGGAAAGCTGCCAACACTACAAGGCACAAGAATAGAATTCAAGAGTCCCTGATTAATTGGGAACTATTCTATCAAAAGTGTGATTTAAACCATAGGGAGAGGCCCTCTATATTTAAGGACTGAACACTAGCTACTGGAGTACATAAGCTTTAACTCATTAACATAGCCTCAGAAAATAACTAAAGACAGGGAAGTCCTTTACTGACCACTATGAATTATAATAAAAATCACATTAGGCTAGTAAGAGTATCACAATGCCTACTATGTCCTAATTAGAACATTATTATACCCTGTCATCCCCTACTTTCACTGAGAAAAGAATACCACCAACAGATATACCATAGCAAATATGAATTGGTAGAATATGAAAGTTAATGCCAGGGGTTTTTTTATATGTAAAAAAAATTCCCCATTCTCTTGCTCAGTATTTGCCAGATAGTAAGTTCTAAGCAATATTTGTCAAACGGACAATGATTTGAAGAAAGAAGAAACAGACAACTGATAAGGATTGAAGGGAAATTTCATTTATACTCATTTATTAAATTAAGTGACATCTATGGTCCTTTTTTTATTTACTAAATAAAATGGGAATACCGTAATGAGTGAGTCACTGAGTTTATTCAAAGAAGCAATCAGTCCATTTGAAAAGGGTAAAAACAATCTGTGATTCCCATGATATGAGACAAACACTCTAGGAGATACACGGCAAAGCACAATGGGACTGAAAGGAATAAGAAAGTAATTTGGAATTGGATAGTAATTTAAGTTAAACTTGAATAATTACTGTTTAAACTGAAGATTCAACAATGACTTAATCTTAGTTGCATGTGTGTATGTGTGTGTGTGTGTGTGTGTGTGTGTAAAGAGAAAGGAGATTCTTGCTGACAAAGGAAACAATTAGCAAAGACCCTTGAAAGATTTTGCTCAGGGATTTACAGACATTATCTTTTTCTCTTTAGAAAACACTAGAGACAAGTTGACTTAAAATCAAATGAATCTAATTTAGTTATCAAGTTTCTGTTGGTGCTTTATCATTGAAATATAATATATTCAGAAAATATTGATATTTATTCCTGGAGGTTGTTAAAGTGGATTTTCAAAAAATATATCTTCACATATATAGGAAAAAACAATTTAGGACTGAGAATTGATATCATTTCCTCTTTAGAATTAAATATGTTGTTTTGATTGTGAATGAGAAAATACATTCTTTGAGCATTTATTTCATCCCCGGCATGAATAGTAATTTTACACTCAGAATATTTTGATTTAGCCCTAAAACATCCTCCAAAATTCCCACATCCAGGTCTGGTCAGAAGGGAAAGTCCAGAAAGGTGTGATTTAGAAGGGTGTATATTCGTCCCTAACTTTCTTCTCTGTCAACTTTCTGGCTGCCGTGGGCTAAAAAGTATTTTCAACCATGCCCTTCTGCATTGGGGACAGGCAACTATGGACTAACTCCTCCAAAAATTGTCAGCCCAAATTAATTTCTCCTTCTGTAAGTTGTGGGTGTCCGATATTTTGTTACAGGGATGGAGAAGTGACTAATACAGGTAGTTGTTTTAGTCTATAAATATTATGAATGATTTAATCCTGTAAAAGGTTATTTTCCTGTGTGTGTGTCACATACTGTCTCTTGCAGCTTTTAGGAAGTTGACTCACTGCAGTGATTTAAAGAAACAAGTTGAAAGAAGTGTTCAAGGTCATCACTGAGAAGATAACAGCAAATTGCACCATTTCTTCTTCACACTTCACACTTCACTGCTGCTCATTTTAGAAGCAAGTCTCAAGGCCAAATCTATCATCAAAAAAAAAAAAGAAAGAAAGAAAGAAAAAGGTACAATCCAAGCATGTGTCAGGAACTAGAAATATTCTAGTGCAAAATGATGTCAGATTTCTTGACTACTGATTTGGGGAGCTATTTAAAAATAATCTAGATAAAACCTTTCAAATGTGAGGATACTAAACTCCAATGCATTATAATAGGATTTAAATATTTCTTAATTATTATTTTCTGAACAAATTTTTTTCCTGAAGGACACAGAAGGATAAAACTGACATGTGGACTTGTCAGCCTCCAATTTTGAGAAAAATATTTGATCCTCAAAACTTAAAGGAAGTATGCTTTATTTGGCTCATGGGTTTAGAAGTTTCGGTCCATAATCTGCTGTTTCCAAAGCAAAAACATTACAATGAAAGGGCATGCCAGAGGGTTCCAGCTCACTCCATAGTAGGTGGAAGGCCAAGCACATAGAAAAAGCATCAAAGATAAATGGCTTCAGGACCAGATATAGTTCTCAAGGTCATGACCACACACAACTAGATGAATGGTATACTAATTCCTTAGACATATCTTAAAAATTATTCAGATTGGCGTGATTAAATGTCTAAATACACCTTTATCAATTCAATACTCATACATCTCCTTAAATCATAATTAACTTCCAAATAAAAACAATAGCAAGTATATAATTCTACTTAACATAATAGAATTTCCCTGTGTACAACCAAAATTGTCCTACTTTCTTATCCAAGGTCACGGCAATTCTGGCATTGTGCAATTTCCCAGTGCAAAGCTTTCTCTAAGGTTCAAGGCAAACTCTTGACTCTGAACCCTTATAAATGTCAAAACATATAGTAATATATTCCCCAAAATACAATGGCACAGAGCAAATATTGCCATTCCAAAGGGGAGGAATGGGGTGTACAAAAGAATAAAACAAAGCAAACCCAAAGCTTAGCAGGGAAAACAAACTAAAGCACCATGTCTGACATCCTGGGCACATGGTAATGAGTTTTGAATTCTGAAAGGTTGGATGGCCCCACATCTATGGCCTTGGTGGAAGAAGCCCACATGATCACTTCCTTGGGCTTGCTCAGCTTACTGCCTGTGGCTTTTTGGGGCAGATATTCTATGTTTCTGGTAACTCTAACTTCCTACTGTCTCCCCCGAAATTTTGGTTTCATTCCTATAGCTTCCTCCATTTATCTCCCAAGGGCACATTGCCTCATCTATTGTGCCTTACTTTGAAATCTTGGTGGAAACCTTCATAACCCACAACTCTTATGTTCTCCATGTCCTTAAAACCAGCATCACATGATCTACATCAAGGTCTGCTCTCAGTGGGAGCAGAACCCAGGACTTTTAAACCATGGCTCTAGCAGCCTGTGATTGCATAGATGGCCAAGCACTGTGAAATGAGTCCTGGTTAACCAACTCCCTGGGTGACCATTCTCAGCCAGGGGCCTCGGGGGCTCCCTACTCCAATGAAAGGTTCATTCTCTGGCACCCTTGAGTCTGTTACGGGTGCAGTCTTGTTGATTCCTCAGATGCATGCAAGCATTTTTCTTCTTGTTCCAACTGAGAGTACTAGGTTTCTTTTTTTAATGGAACTAATCTTTTAAGCAACCCAGCTTCCTTTGTCTCCAACTTTATACCTGAGTCATTTCAGATAAAGATTTTTGAAACTTTCTGCTCTTCTTTTTTATTACTAAAAGCAACCAGCAGTACTGCCAAAGCCTGAATGTTGAGCTGCCTTGAAATGTCCTCCAGTAGGTCAGTTAGTCTAAAGTTCTTAAACTCAACCTCTCACAAAACCTTTGGATACGTGCAAAATGTAGACACATTTCTACAATTTTTGACAGATTTTAACACACATGACTTTCAGTACAGTTCCCAATAGAGTTCTCACTCTGATCTGAAACCTCATGAGACTAGACTTTACTGTCTACATTCCTATTAGGATTTGGGATATTTGAGTCTTGTCATCTCTGACCAGCACAACCCATCAGGATTTGTTTATAACATAGTAAGGCTTGTCTAGCCTGCTTCTCCAAAGTTTTCCAAACACCTGTCTCAAACTAGTTCCTAAAGCTTCTGAGCCACATGGTCAGGTAACAGCACAACAATGACTCAAATTCTCTGGTACTTGTTGCTAGAACTAAACACCTGATACACAGAACATGAGACAGACACACGCACGCAGAGAAAGAGAGAGAGAGTGAGAGTGAGCGAGAGAGATATTTACTAAACACAAAACCCAAAGTGAAGTTCAAATAACAATAATATTATGACCTTTGAAGAGGGAACAAAAGATTTATAGAAAAGATCTTATCATAATTTTACTGTACAAAAATGGGAACGGGAAAATTGTGTCATTCTTAGAAACATCTCTTGAATGTACACCTTCTAGTCATCCAGTCTGTCTCTGCCTGACAATCTGGTCATGTAGCCCAGCTTCTGTTACTGCTTTATGGGGTCTCTGAAAATGAAACTGCTTTATGGAAGAAACAAGAGAAAGAGGATAAAAGACAGTCCTTTCATCTACCAGCCTTTCTCTTTTCATAGCGTTTGCTTTTTATGCATAAAGCTGAGTGAGAGAAGACAACATCCTTGTGGTTGAAGAATGAGTGTAGCTGGTTCCCCGGTTAGGACTGCGCATCACACAACCCATCAAGGCCCTTGCACTGCACAATAAATATCACCTCATCAGAAGAGGAAGCTAAAGAGTTATAATTGACCAAGTGAGAAATAAAAGGCTCTATCATTAAATTATTAATAGATACATAAATAATTGACCTTAGACTGTAAGTCACAAAACAAGTTAGTTTGTGGTTAGCACATCATATCTGTTCCTGACTCTTACATCTATCAAGACTTCAAATTTACTGTTAGATGATGACCTTGTTAGGAATTATGCAGATCAAGCTCATGTTAGTAAAGAGAGAGCAATTCCTGCTAATAATCATTTCTTTCACTTTTCAGATACTGAAATCTGCTCAAGTAGCATTTATTGATAGTAGCAACAAGAGCATTATTTTTATTTTGTTAAATGCACCAAACAATAGAATAAAACTTTCAAAATATAATTAGCAGAAACTATATGCCAATTAGAAACAAGATTTAACTATATATGTTCAAATAAGCAAATATATATACATATATGAAAATATACATTTGGCAATCATATTTCCATATTCTCTATGTATAGATATTCCTTAAGAAAAACCATGCACAGACACAAATTTTATAAATGTATGAATAGGGAGACAGTGTCCTAGACTGTTTTTCAAATGCAGGATAGAATTACCTTTGGTAACATGCTTTACAGTGAATGTCCTAATGCAGGAATATACTGACCCTTATTTCTGACCTCACACATTATTTTTAAAAATAGCAGCTGTCATTAAAAATTATCATGCATTAGGCAACTAAACAATCACCCAAGCCATCTTTTTTTCCCCTTCCACCCATGTCCCCTTTAAATTGCTTCTTGTGTCACTATATTTTCTCTCGAAGACTGTCTTGAATTTGGAAGTTTGGAAAGCACAATAATTTCTGTAGCTTTTTTCCTCCCTATTGATAATAGAATGAAACTTTAGGCATACTGTCTGTAAAAGATATTCTTAATATTTCTGAATTTATGCAAATTGAAAATCTCATAAAGACATTACATTTTTAAGAAATCATATGTAGTTATATCTGTAACAAAGTTTATCTTCAGAATATAATTATACGAAATTAGGATTTTTCTAGATAATTGGAAACATATAACAGACATATCTATGGCCAATTACCTGTTCTAGTTAAGAGGATGGCTGTGGGCAAAGTCAAAGTAACCCCACATTTGTGCAAAGCATAAAGGCAGTATGGTAGGTTTATATATGAGGTTTCTTTTCCGCACACTTAAATTTCTTTTACTTTGAAAGGTACACATACACATATTTGTGTATATATCCATATTTCTTGAGGGCCTTGAAATATTTTTCTGGGACCTGAGGCTAGTTTTTAATATTTTCAACTTTCTGGCAATATCACCTTGACAAACAGCCCCCGACCCCCTTTGCTTATGTACTCCTACAATTATATTAATGGTGATATAACCCTAGAAATGTAAGTTCAGCACTTAAAAGAACAAGTTTTCTTTAATCCTGATTCAAACAACTAAAAATCATAATTTGATTCTACTACATCATCTCCTTGTGACGTACAGCAAGTAGATTGATTGTTTTAGGCCTCAGTTTCCCTATTAGTGAAATATAGTATGAAAATGAAACTAGTCCCATGGGAGCAAACCTGTGATTAGGTTTGCATGGTGATGCACATGTTAACTGTATTCTCATTGTGTGTTTTGTGGTCCAATTATTCTCATGTTAGGAAAGAACTAACCTATTTATAGAGATGTGCACACATCAGATTACATGTGTGAAAATGAAGGTGAGAAATATTTCCAATTGTTATTTTTCAGAATTGCTAAACACTAATATTACCTAAAATATAGCTTATAATTTTCTGTTTTTTCATAGACAAGCTATCCTTAGCTAATAACAAAAGGTATTAGTTGGACTTGAATTTGTAATAAAATTGACTATCTTCACCCACATTATTTTTTCATTGCAGTGCCTACCACATGAGAACATTTATTTTTATGCCAACTTCTGCTCTTGTCACAATTTTAGTCACACAAATTCTCAGTGTATTTTACAAAATATCTGGGCATGCCACTATGCCATTACTATTTGACCTTTATATCTTCCAAGAAATCAGGTCATTTTAGGGTTGAAGAAGCCAAATTTTGTAAGTTATTTTTTCTCATATATTTTCAATTCCATTGAGCTAACAAAGTGTACATTTTTGCGTGGAGGTTCTTTTGTTACTAAACATAGGCAGTTCAAATGGAGACTTTACATTTTTGAAGCCTGGCTAAAGATCTTTTAAAGCAGCACTCCTCAAACTTTTTGGAACAAGGAACTATTTCACGGAAGGCAAATTTTTCAGGGACAAGATTTGCAGAAGGGAAGAGTTAGACTGTCGTGAAGAGCGCATAGTCTAGACTCCATGGCAATTCACAATAAGGTTCACGTTTCTCTGACAGCCTAATGCCTCCATTGACACAAGTCCTAGCCAGGGCTTGGGGACCTCTGTCAGAGTATGTTTGAACTAATTTACTTAGAAAAAAGAGGGAAAGCAAGGAAACTATATCACAGCTTGAATAAAAATTCAAGAAATTATTTTCAATGAATTTGGAAAGGGGTTGGTTTATATTTTAATTTTTCCATAATTAAATGTCTATAATTAGAGAACATTGTGAAAACCTGAGAATGCATGCCTGCCTTTCAATAAAATGTGTTCTGCTTGATCGTGTTAATCTTTAATTAATAACTAGCTTGCAAGTAGTTCCCTGCAAGCCTTTGTATTAGGAGGTAGAATGTTTCAATCCCGTGGTCCTTCATTACTTGACTGTATCTCCTAGGCATCTGTATCTGCTGGGTTTCGCTTGTTTGTGTCTTTCCACTGTCATTGGTATGAGTTTTTCAGATTCCTCAATTTTTAGACATAGAAGGCTTTGTTGTTGTTGTATTATTTGAAACTTTAAAGGTAATAATGAAATGTTTCTGCAGTTTAAAGGTGATAAGCTTTCCATCGCACTGTAGGAGATATTTCACAAAGAAGATCTTCCATGGGAAGAATCTGTTATTTAGTAGATAATAAAAGAATTTAATTTTTTCATCATCTTCTGAAAAATGTCTGCCCCATTCCCCAAACTAAACTTGATTATACTCAAGAACGCACATTTAAATATTTAAATCAATGACAGAAAAGATAATCAGGATCAGTTTAGAAACAAAAACTTCATAGATATGAAAAAAATTTAAAACATCTGAAGAATTACCTGGAATCATCACAAAACAACTGTTCATATCTCAGATCACTTCCTTGTCTTTATCTATCTCTGGGGAAAGTGCCCAGCCTTCTTTTGGGGGAAAAACTGAATATTGTGTAGGCAACTAGCTGTCATTTTGCCCATGCAAACATAACTATATACATTTTTTCTTTACAAAAGTAAGAAACATTTGCCTCAAAAGAACCCCAAGGTCTCATAGATTTTGCCTTGAAATCGAGAATCAAAATATCTGAATGACATGCGTGTATATATACATATCATTGTTTATTTGTTTGCAATTATCATGAAAACTGGCCATTTTTCATTGTCATGTTTCATCATTTTTAATGAAATTGTTATATTTAAGAAGTTAAAATATTATTTATTCTTACACTTGTGGAATTTATAAGCCACTTAGTGAGATGATACATTTTTAAAAAGTGAAGCAGCAAAAAAAGTTTTTAGAGTAGCATTCATTGTCAAGTATTTTTAAAAAGCAGGAATTATGCTACATGACCACTTAATCAACCTGAAGATCCTCTCTGGGGGTAATCCTGAAAGTCTTTTTGGAGAGAATACATATTTTTCTTTGCCTTATTTTTTCTTTTGTTTTATGGAAAAATAAAACAAGATTTCACGCCAAAATAATAGAATAAAAATAGTTACTACACTATGTATCATTCTCTGAAAAGTAGTTGCTCACAGTAAAAGACACAACCAAAGACATTCTTACAAAAGCAAACAGATAAGAGTAGAGCTATACACAAAACTTTATTTTAAGTGATGGATGAATGTTCTGTGAAAAATTCAAATTAGCTGAAAGAAAGGGGAAAATCTTCCCCAAACAGACAACATAGCACTGGGGTAGGATTGGGTAAATAATAATGCAAGGTATTTCCCTATGAAAGACTGCAGCATGATAAGACGTGAATCTACAGACTTGAATCTATTCCTCTCCCACGTACTTGTGCTTAGAGAATTAATATCAGATGGATAAAACCTGAGGTAGATACTATCCCAGATTAAACCAAACTAAAGATCCTTAGGGATTTCTGTTTCACTGAGGGAGGACGGTAATGAGCAGTGTAAAGTGCCCAGGCATCTGAAACTGCACATGGGATGGAGAATAGAAGTGACTCAGTGGGCACCTGTGGATATTACAGCAAGGTCTAATAGTATGTGATATGATGTTAAGCCAAATTACTTTTATCAAGAGCAACATTAGTTACTATTCCGTATTGAGAAAGTTTCTGTGGTATTTCTGTGGCAATTATACACTGTACACTCATCATTGCTTCCCTGCAGAACACCCTCCCCAGTCTTCCTCTTTCAGGATCTGATCTTTTTCCTCTGCCCTCTCTCCGCATTCCCTCACTACCAATGTGGGGGACATTTTCTAAGCCAGGTATACTTTTCAATCCAAGTAAGTTTCTCTTTCATTACGAAGATTTGTACTTTGCTTATCTTCCTCTAGCTAATTTAAGTAGAAATTTATTAGCAAGTCCTAGAAAGCTGGAAAATTTCCAAATTCTGACCACATATGGTAGGAAAAATTGTATTTAAGTCTTTTCTAATGAAAACCCCAACACTACATATCACAGTAATAGGACTATATGACAGGAAACAGATTCTCAACTTTCTACTAGAGCTGAACACAAAGCATTCATCTATTGAACCAATATCACCGTGACTCAAAAAAGATCCAACATCTGTACACATACCTGAGTCTCTCAGTGCTCACCTCCTCCTGCTTAGTTCATGTGGCTGTACTTAGCCAGAAGATGCAAGCATGTGTGGAAACGCACCTATAAGAGAATTAGACAATGTTAATTATGCATGTGTATATTTTTAGATAACTAGCTTTTTATATCAGAAAATTCTACTAGAAAATGGTTAAAAGGGACATGGATTAAATGCAGTATTCTGAAAACATTTCTTTTTGAATTTGTTTAAAGTAATTATTTTGTTCTTTTGAAGAAAGTTACATGAAGAAATATTTGAATTATATCCAAGGCAGTAAAAAGCAAATAGTTGATGAATTGGGCCATAGATTATTTCATCCTTCTGGAGGTGATGTACTGGAAAACATAGGAAGATGCTTTGCCTTCTTTATGTTCTTTCTCAACTTGTTCAGGCTGTGGATGTGCCCAAATTTAGAAGGCATTCACAAAGAGTGGAGATAAAGACTGCAAATATGAACAATATCACTGTAGTTCTTTTCAATTCACAGTTAAATGTAGGGAAACTAACAGAAGAGATTTAGCTGGAAACTTACTCAGATAAAACAAAATTTCAAAAAGATATTGCACAAGCGCTAAAGTGACTGATTCACTTTATATTTTTTTGCCTTGATATTCAAATATCTTGTAACTATTTTATCAGTACATTTTCTACTCTCTGCTAACCACATGGACAGAAAATAAATAACTTCAGATTTCAAAGAACAAATTCAGCATAGGTTTTGCTTTGTTTTTCCCTATTCAAACTAAGAGGAAAACATGCCAGGTCATTTCACTTTCAGATTAAATCCCAAAATAGCAAAGTTTGAAATAAAGAGAGAAGTATTTACTCAATTATCAAGACAAAGTTGCAAGTTTTTACTAACACATAAATATTCAAAATGAATTCTAGACAGAAAGAATGAGTATGTTGTGTGCTACAGGCACCCACCTAAGGTGCAGAGTCGAGGCCGAGGCTGGAACAATAAGTCTTGCTATGGAAAGATGGAGGTAATCAGTTTTGGTTTTTCATTCTTGTATATAATTGAAGAATATGCTACATCCCCAAGAAAATGTACGCTTTACATTCCTTTCTTTCAAAAGTTTCCAGATCTCAGTTTTTGATTCATTATCACACATTTTCTTTAATAAATCTTAGAAACAATATGGAATTATTCTACTCCTCAGTTTAGAAATACAAAATGCAAAGATAATTTTGCATCGCTAGGGATGGGTTATTTGTGTCTGTATGCCAAATATGTTAGATTTTATTTATTTTTTTATTTTAAAAAATAAAAGAAAGAAAACATATTAACAAACAGGCATCCATTTACAAAATAGCGTAAGGAAATACAAACAAAACAAAGTTACAGACAAAGTTGTAGGAAGTTAACCATGGTTGTTGCATTACCCATTGATATTTTCAAAGTGGCTTCTCAGGAAAGCAAATAGAGACATACCAGATTGATCAAATAAGTGATCATTAACTGTTCCTTTCTGTAGAGCAATAGAAGACAATAGTACAACTATCTTAGTTATCCTGTATATACATACTTACATAATTTCCCCTTCTTTCCCTTCTCTTTTTCCTCACCCTAGTTGCCCTTTACTTTTGAGCATTTTCCTTTCATTTTACACTGTCTATCATACCTCCTAGTTTTTATTCACTCTTTTAGGTCTTATACTAGTAAGACAATATGTTACTTACAAATGCAGGTCTGATTTATTTCACTTATGAGTATGGTCTCTAGTTGTGACTATTTATCTATAAAAGCCTTGAATTTATCTTTCTTTACACCTGAGTAATATTCCATTATATAAAAGTACCACAATTTTTATCTAATCCTCGGAGGATGGGCATTTGGGTTGCTTCCACAACTTAGCAATTACAAATTGTGCTGCTATGAACATGGATGCACATATATTGCTTTGATATGATGTTTTCAGATCTTCTGGGAAAATACCCAGCAGGGGGAATAGCTGGGTTGAATGGGACCTCTAGACCTAGTTTACTGAGGAATCTTCAAACTGATTTCCACAGTGGTTTCACTAGTCTGCATTCCAACCAACAGGGGAGAAGAGTTTCTATTTCTCCACACCCTCACCAGCATTTGTTATTGGTTGACTTCTTAATGCTAGCCATTCTTACTGGGATGTGATGAAATCTCAAGGTTGTTTTAATTTGCATTTCTTGAATGACTAATGATGTTGAACATTTTGTCATGTATTTATTTGCCATTTGTATTTCTTTATCTGAGAAGTTTGTATTCATCTCAGCTGCCCATTTTTGGATTGGGTCTTTGAATTTGGAGGGGGGCTGATGTTTTTTAATTCTTTATATGTTCTAGATAGAAGCCCTCTGTCTGAGGGACAGTCAGCTAAATTTTTTCCCAGTTTGTGGGTTTTCTTTTTACTCTGCTGGGGATTTCTTTAGATGTACAGAAACTTTTCAGTAGGATGAGGTCCCAGTTGTTGATTCTTTGAAGTATTTCCCATACATTTTGGATTTTGTTCATGAACTCTCTGCCTACCCCTATGTCTTCAAGGTTTTTACCTACTTTCTCTTCCAGTAAACTTAGTGTTTCTGGTTTAGTATTGAAATCTGTGATCCATTTTGACTTGAGTTGGGAGCATGGTTATTAGACTTGGGTGTATTTTCAGTCTTTGGCATGTCACAAGCCAATTCTTCCAGCACCATTTATTAAAGAGGCTATTCTTCCAGTGAGTTTGTTTGGCCCCTTTAGGAAGAAGATATAGGAGAAAATAGAAAAGGAGGAAGAAAAGGGAGGGAAGAATAAGATAACAAAAATATGAAGGAGAAAGATAATAAAGTTGTAGGAGGAGAAAAGTATCAAAAGAGAGATTTTTCACTTCTCACTTCCCTTGATTCATTGTACACAATAAACTGTGCAGGTTAAACATTTTAAATCCAAAAATCTCAAATCTGAACTGCTTCAAAAATATTGTATAAAGTTACCTTCAAACTACATGTGTAAGTTTTATATGAAAAAGAAGTAAGTTTCATGTTTAGACTTGGGTTCCATTCAAAAGAGTTCTCTCTGTCTGTCTGTCTGCCTGTCTGTCTGTCTCTCTGACCTAGAGACAGGGACTGTAAATGTATACATATACATAAAATAAAACCTTGGGTACTATAATCATTTTATAGGAATTAATGGTTATAGTATTATAGGAATTAATTTTGTAGGAATTAATGATTATAGTACTACAATCATTTTATAGGAATATTTTGGGGCTGTGAATGAATCATTTGAGTTCCATTATGTCTGTTTATTTTTTCAATTTTGATTAATTTTTTGGTACATTTTAGATATACACAGTGATCACATTCACTCATCAGAAGAAGTTTGTACTTGTAAATGATATATTTTGCTTCTTCTTCCTTCCCCAACTCACTCTTCTCCTTTTAATCCCTCTTTCTCTCCTTATTTACAAAAGCTTTGTTTCTGTTTTCTGCCTTCTATTCTCTTTGTTTTTTTCTCTTCCTTCTTTTCTCTCTCACTCAACCCTTATTTCCCTCCCATTTCAATGTTTTCTTCCTATTTCCCAGTATTTATTATAAATTTTGGTACTTATTTACCTTTTCAATTTCTCACAACTGAGAAACAATGTGATATTTTAACATGTATGTCTGATTTATTTCATTTACACATGAGTACAGTCTCATTTACCTACGCATGTCTCAAGTATATCCTTCTTAATGGCTGAGTAGTACACCATTGTTTTTTTAAAAAAAAAAAACCTGCATCTTTTTTGTTCATTTCTCAGTTAATGAACATTTGAGTTGTCTCCAAAATTTACCTATTGCAAATTGTGCTGAATAATCTGTCTTCATATATTGTTGTGGTATAACATTTTTAATTCTTCTGGAAAGACACATAGAAGTGGAATATCTGGTTCAAATGGGACCACTAAACCTCCTTTTTTGAGGATTCTCTACATTGATTTCCATAATGGTTGCACCAGGCTACACTCCCACAAACAGTGTGAAAGGGCCCCCCCTTTCATCATATCCAGCATGATATATTGGTTGATTTCTTGATGAGAGCCATTTTTTCTGGCATGAGATGGAATCTCAGTCTTGTCTTAATTTGCATCTGTAAAATGGCAGTAATGATGAACATTTTTTCATATATTTATTTGTCATTTTTATTTCTTCCTCTGACAAGTGCATTCATCTCAGATGACCATTTTTGGATTGGGTCTTAAATCTGAGGGATCTGATTTTTTTCAGTTCTTTATATGTTCCAGATATTAGACTTTTGTCTAAGGACAACATGCTAAAACTTTTTACCACTCTGTGGGTTGTCTTTTCACTCTACGGGTGATTTCTTTTTAATAGGATGAGATCCCATCGTTATTTCTTTGCAATATTTCTCACACAATCAAGATTTTGTTCATGAAATCTTTGCCTACAACTGTGTCTTCAAGAGTTCTACCTATTCTTTCTTCCAGCAGATTTAATGTTTCTGTTGGACTATTTAGATTTTTGATTCATTGTAATATTAGTTTAATGCATAGTGAGAGACATGGGTATAGATCTAGTCTTTGGCATGTGGAAAGCCAGTTTCTCTGGCACCATTTATTGTAGAAGCTGTCTTTCTTTCGGTGAACAAGCTCACTCCCTTTGTCAAAGATAAGGTAACAGAGGGTGTTAGCTCTTATTTCTGCTTCTAATGTGTTTTATTGATCCTCAGGTTTGTGATTTTGCCAGTACCATGTTTTTTAATCATAATAGCTCTATTCTAATAAAATGGGAAACATAGAAGAAATTGAAAGATTCCTAGATATATGTGAATTGGCAAAACTGAGTCAAGAAGATATAAAAATTCTAAATAACTCAATATCAGTCAATAAAATTTAAAATGTAATTAAAAATTTATCAACACAGAAAGACCCAAATTCTGACAGACTCACTCCTGAATTCTACAAGAAATTTAGAGAAGATTTAATACCACTGATGAAACTCTTTAATTAAATTGAAAGGGAATTAATACTCCCAAAGTCATTCCTGGACACAAGTATTACTCTTATATCAAAACCAGAGATGGACCCAACCAAAACAGAGAACTATAGACCAATCTCTCTAATGAACATAGATGCAAAAATCCTCAATAAAATACTGCCAAGCAGAATGTAGCAAAACACCAAGAAGATTATTCATCATTATTGAGGAAGATTCATCTCAGGGATGCAAGGATGATGGTTCAATATAAACAAATTAATACATGTAATGCACTATATCAATAGAGTCAAAGGCAAAAGTCATACTATCATCTCAATAGGTGCAGAAAGAAGGACTTGATAAGGCCCAACACCCATTTGTGATAAAATCCCTACAGAAAATTAGAAGTTCTTTATCTCAATCGGATAAAGGCAAACCCAGAGCCAACACCATACTAAATGGCTATAGACTCAAAACTTTCACTCTAAAGTCAGGAAAAAGACAGGATGTCCACTATCACCACTCCTGTTCAGTATAGTTCTGGAAACATTAGCCAGAGCAATTAGACAAGAAAAAGAAATAAAAGGAATAAGGATAGGAAAGGAAGAAAGTAAAGTATCATTATTTGCAGGTAACATGATACTCCACATAGAAAACTCCAAAAACTCCACCAAAAGCCTTGCAGATTTAATAAAGGAACTCAGTAGTATAGCTAGATACAAAGTTAACACCCCAAAATCAGTAGTATACCTGTACACTAACAACAAATGCACTGAGAGAGAATTTAGGGAAGCAATACTTTTCACAATAGCACTGAAAAAAAATGAAATACTTAGAAATCAACCTAACCAAGAAAGTAAAAGATCTGTACTTTGAAAATTACATACTCTGCAAAAGGAGATTAAAGAAGAGATCAGAAAACGGGATGATATCCTTTACTTATGGGTAGGAAGAACCCGTATAGTGAAATAGGCATACTTCCAAACTTGTTATACAAACAATGCAACCTCAATCAACATACCATTAGCATACCTCACAGAACTACAGAAAACGTTATGAAAAGTCATTTGGAAAAAGAAGAGACCTAGAATAGCAAAAACAATTTTTGATAACAAAGCCAAAGCAGGGGCATCATGATCCCTGACTTGAAATTATACTACCTAGTTTCACTATTTCTTATGAGAGAATTCACTTTGATATTCAAGTGCTTTGGATTGCAAACATGTTTCCAAAAAAACTATGCTCACAAATCATGGTTTTACTCTACATATTCTATATGTTAATATTTCAGACTCTGGAAAAACTTCAAACTCCAAAATACTTTTGGTCACAAGTATTTTGGAAAGTAATACTTACACTAAATTTATACTGATCTTACTCTACATATTCTATATGTCAATATTTCAGACTCTGGAAAAACTTCAAACTCCAAAATACTTTTGGTCACAAGCATTTTGGAAAGTAATACTTATGGCAAATTTATACTTACAGTAAATTTATACTGACCTTCTCCTCTGTAATTTGCAGATATGTGACACTTTGTTCTCAAATCTAATGATTTGCCTTTAAGATGAATATTTTTTCATCTCTTCCATCATCATAGATCTTGCTTCATGGATCATTTACTATCTCATGTGTGGCTCAAAATTTTCCATTCTTGCTTGTTTCCCGTAAGAAATTAAATGTCACATATCCATCAACTCGGACAACAACCACAAAATCAATTTTAATTTGACTTTATGCCCTTGTAACTTATTAACAGCAACATCGTTTTCTTCTTCATAGAAGAGGTCCCAGATAGTATTTTTTTTTCCAGTTTCACACTCATATACCTATTATTCTCAAGTGGTGTGGCTTCTAGCTCAAATAATTAAGGGAAAATTAGAAGGTAGGCTTTGTAGCAATGAGGGCAGAATTTGACAGAGGGGAAGATGTAGAGGGAAAGGAGAAGTAAAACTTGTTAAGGTGCAGTAGGTTCAGTATTTAAATTCCCAAAGCATCACATAACCTTTTGTTTATTTTTGGTACCAGGAATTGAACTCAAGACATCATGCTTGCTAAGCAGGTGCTCTGAGCTCTATTTCCAGCCCCCTAAGGTGCAATAGGTATATAATCAATTCACTAAAATGATTGTAATTATTATGTATCACAAGGATATGCAGTAAAATATATACGTTTATAAAGATACGTAAGTAAAATTCAAAAAACGTAGAAACTTAAGTGTCCTCTAATTTGCTGAGTCTCAGGAACGTTTTCAAATTGGAGTCTTCATTTGATGTCATATAATGCTGTTAGACTACATCATGCTCCAGCCAAGAAAAGGCATCCATCCTTGGATCCTTTGGTATTCTTTTCTCACCAAATCAAAACCTCAAGATATTTTTTGTACATTTCTAGACATTTTCTCAACTGAGCTCTTCACCCACTTATCTTTTATAGGTGGTATAGCATAACATTCTTTTTTTTCTTCAGTTTTCTTTTTACCCTACAAACTTTTCTCAAATGATCTTATGTACATTCATGCACTTATAACTTTAATCCTAGATCCTCTTTCTTGGGTTTTAGAGTGATATACATACATATGCATTTTTATACAACTCATCTTTAGAATGTCAAAAGCTGAATTTATCACCTCCTTGAACAATTCTTTTATGTGGATTAATAAGTTGCCAGATATGTCATTCAGTATCCCAATCACTGGGCATCATATTACTTGTTTATTTTCCTTATGACCTATAATGCAATAAGTCTTAAAGTCATATGAATTCTGCTTCCAAAGGATTTCCCTATATCTTTACTGTTTCCTTAACTTAGATCTTCCCCATTTCATAATTCAATTATCATAAAACCAACCTGCACACCTGTCAGCTTTCCAGTCCTCAATATCTTGCCATTTCACTAGTCTTCCCTAAAATTTTGTTGACTTTAAATTATGGACTCTATATTATTAATTACTACATTAACTGCTTTGAAAGAATGAAAAAACATGGAATTACAATATAGGAGAGAAGTCAGGACTGAAGTAAACAGTCCATGTTGATCAACGCTAGTAGTATGCAGACATTTCATTCATTTTAAAACCACTTGTCTTTACACACAAGTCGTTGTTATTTTCCAAAATTTTTATACAGGAGCATAGGAGTATTAAGTTTTCTGCCCATGATTACACACTTCATGATTGAAAAGGAGTTCCACGAAGTCAAGTCTATACCCCAGCTCCTTGTAGCTACAGGCAGTCAATTCAAACCACAGTGACATTGTTCATTTTCCTAGACGAGTACGAAATAGCCAAAACTCAAGTGAAACAGATACATTTGAAAGACAGTTGTGTTCAAGGAGAGGGAGAGAAAGGAACAGAGAGGAAGATGGGCCAGAATAAAACAACAAATAAATTGTAGTGAGAAAATTTGCTTTAGGAAAATGTGGTTGTTCATAATGTTAAGGACCCTGAAATGGTGAATAGAGAAAAAAATATTTTTAACAGGTTTTTCAATTTTTCTTAGGTAAAAATGGATGGTACTTGATAGAATGACATTTGTAGGCTTGTTAGTGTGGCAGTTATTTTTTATAAATTCTAGATAACCACATTTTAATATTTAATCCCGGTTGATGATTTGCACTAAAAAAACAAAACAAAACAAAACAAAACAAAACAAAACAGTAAGATTACACTAGTTTTTAATATGGCTCTTTGTACTAGCAATAAAACACTTTACTTACTACTAAAACAGTATAAGTAAATAAAGAACATAGAGAAACTGTGTCATGCTATCTTAATAACTATTTCAATATGAAGAGAATAAACTATAATGAAGAACACATGTTTGCTTGGTGCTAATAACATAACATTTTGCAGTTTTATAGATAAAGCAAAATGCAAAATTTGAACCAGATGTTGAATAGTTTAGGATTAATTTCAAAGGCAAATATTTTAGAAAATATCTGCAAGGTAATCACACATTTGCTACTGGGAGTCCTCTATTCAAGTGTCTTTATATTTACTGATTTCTCAAAATGAAATTGTTATCTGTCCTCAATACTTTATATTGTTAAAAATAGGAAAAGCAGTTTGGTAAAAGAATTAAAACATAATGTCCAGTGTTATATTTTGCATTTATCATTTCCTTGCTGGAAAATTTTAGGAAACTTAACTTCTGTTAAACTCAGACTACTTGATGACATTAAGAATAATAGCAGTTAAATCAACTTCATAAGATTACTTGTTTAGAGCAAGATGTCCATAAAGTACTTTCTATCATAACTTGGTAACCGCCAGGTTAAAGTTACGCACTGCTATAGATGTTATTGTTACTAATACTATTTTTAGTCATTACTAAAAATAAAATAGAAAATTATTCAATGTTTTAATTTAAAAAATTATTGTGTTTTTTATTAACATATAATAATTGTATACATCAAGGGGTTCCAAGATATTTCCACACATGCATATAAGCGTGTACACCTGAAATCCAACTATGCTTTATCTAGCCCCACCAGAAATACACCCTTTATTAATCACTACTTCACATCATCTTCTTTTTAGCTTAAGCATATGAAAAAAAAAAACATGCAATACTTGTCTTTCTGAGTATGGTTCATATCACTTAAGACAATTTTTCCATTTCCATTCATTTTGCTGCAAATGACAGAGCTTCATTCTTCTGAATAGCTAAATAGTACATCATTGTATGTAGGTAGCACATTTTATTAATCCACCCTTCTGCCAACAGGCACACAGAATGATTCCATATCTTAGCTATTATGAATAGTCTCGTAATAAATATAGCCATACAAGTATAACTTTTGTAATCTGATTTCATTTGTTTTGTATATACTAGGTATAATCCAAAGATACAGTGAATATTTAATGTTTAAACAAATTTATTATGAGAAAATACACCTTGCCTTTAATCCCCTTGAAATTTCTCCTTGCTGTTAATATACTTATCACATTTTTGCCACTTTCTGAAGTAGTTCTGGAAGTTCTCTTACATGAGGTTTGTTTGCATTTCTATTTAGCTGTTTCCTCAAGGCCTCATGTTGTCATAGGTTGGGTTTTTCAGAGGTGACTGAATCTCATATATGTGAGGCTGGAATCAAGGATGTGATGCTGGGATTGATTCGTGGTGTGATGATGGGATTAAGGCTCCCTCACCTTGAGTGTGAGTGCTACTCACGTTAACAGAATCAGTGTTGTTTAGTGTCACTTTTTGCTTGTTGCTTTACTACTTCACTTCTTGTTGCCTTTTGCTTTGCTGTCCTCTGTCTACCATGAACTATTTCTCCCCTACAATGCCCCTCTGCCATGACAACCTGCCTTGGAGTCGGTCAGCTATTAACTGAAACCCCTATAAACTGTGAGCTACAATAAACCTTTGCTGCTTTAACTTTGGGTGTTGAGTATTTGTTTCAGCAATAAGAAATGTAACTAAGACAGAATTTGGTACCAGAGAAGTGGGATCATTGCTGTGACTGTACCTGACTATGTGTTTTGTGAGCCTTTGAAACTGGCTTGTGGGAAGAATTTGGAAAGGTTTGGAGATGCCAGCAGAACTAGCAGCCCTGGAATGCCTCAAACTATACTTGATGGGAATTCTAGTCAAAGCTCAGAAGACCAGAATGCTTATAGAAATGTTGCCAGTAAAGCCAGGTTCAGGATGTTTCTGCTGGGAAAATTGACAACATTGACTGTTGGAATCCAAATGATACATGTTATGCTTTGGCAGAAAGTTTTCCTACATCATGCTCATGTCCAGAGATTTTTCCTGAGGATGAGATTAAGGACATTGGACTAATTAATCTGGCAGAAGAAATTTCAAGGAAATCTAATTTTGAAGTCATGGAATGGCTACATTTGAGGGCTTCCAGATAGATTTATGTTGATATTTAAGAGCAAAGAACCCAGAAAAATGATTTAAAATGTTTTGAAGTTGATGGGAGAAAAACCTCCAGTAAAGTTATGACCTGGAAAGATGAAATAGAGGAGAAATTGGACACTGAAAAGACTAGTGAGAAAGTGCAAAATATTTCAGAAGAGGACTATGGAAAACATGGCTAGAGAATATCAAAAGAACAAAAAGGACTCTACCCTTAACAGCCTCAAAATTGCAAAAGTAAATGTTTTTGTTTGGAAAAAAAGCCCCAGAGCATGACATTCCACAATGGCAGTGACCTACGGAAGTTGGGTTTAGGAAGGTTGTTCCTCAGGATTTGGCTCATAGGCGTTGATACCCTACAGCCAAGAGAGAAGAAAGCCTGGCTACTACTTCACTTGGAAGCAGACCTTGGCATCATCCACATGCTGCTTGCTTTAGGTACATGCAAAATGCCAGTGTTGTGGGGTCAGGAAGGCTTTCATCCAGATTTCCCCTGAGAGGACAGTGTGTGAAGCTGTGAGTGTGTAGCTGAAGGTGCAGTATAAAGGCCAGAAGTTTTGAGAAGTCAGGATTGTTTTTGCTATTGTAGGTATTTTCTGATTCCAAATGAATTTTAGAAATCTTTTCCATAGATCTGTGAGGTATGCTAATGGTGTATTCAATGGGATTACATTAAATCTGTACAGTAGTTTTGGAAGTGTGAACATTTTCACTATATTAGTTCTTCCTATCCAGGTTCAAAGGATATCTTTCTGTTTTCTGATATCCTCTTCAGTCTCCTTTTTCTGGGTGCTGTAAATTTCATTGTAAAGGTGTTTTACATCCTTTGTTAGATTGATTACTAAGTATTTCATTTTTTTAGATGCTATTGTGAAGTGTGTGCTTTCCCTAATTTTTCTCTCTGTGATTTTATTGCTTGTGTACAGCAATGCTATTGATTTTTGTGTGTTAACTTTGTATCCAGATATGCTACTGAATTTGGATATTAAATCTACAAGATTTTTGGTGTCTTTGATCATCATCTGCAAATAATGATAATTTAACTTCTTTGTTTCTTATATTTACTCCTGTTATTTTTTTCTCTTGCCTAATTGCTCTGGCTGACATTTCCAAAACTATATTGAATAGGAGTGGTGATAGTGGACATCATGTCGTTTTCCTAATTTTAGAGTGAAAACTTTGAGTGTATGGCCATTTAATATAATGTTGGCTCTTGACTGAGAGCAAATAATTAATCATATTGAGATAAAGACCTATTCCGATTTTCTGTAGGGTTTTTATCACAAATGCATGCTGGGCTTCGTCAAATGCCTTTTGCGCATCTATTGAGATAATAATATGACTTTTGTCTTTGATTCTATTGATATAGTGTATTCCATTTATTGATTTGCATATGTTGA
The DNA here is from genome assembly GCF_000276665.1 of Chinchilla lanigera. Taxonomy (NCBI): domain Eukaryota; kingdom Metazoa; phylum Chordata; class Mammalia; order Rodentia; family Chinchillidae; genus Chinchilla; species Chinchilla lanigera. The sequence continues at coordinate 14,147,078 of NW_004955407.1, forward strand.
ACCATCCCTGCATCCCTAGGATGAATTGTACTTGATCATAATGTATAGTCTTCTTGATGATTTGCTGCATTGTGTATACCAGTATCTTATTGAGGATTTTTGCATCTATATTTATGAGGAAGTCTGGCCTATAGTTTTGTTTTGTTTTTCTGTTGATTTCTTCTCTAGTCTTGGTATCAGGTTAATACTTGCTTCCAGGAATGATTTTGGAATTACTGCTTCGCTTTGAATTTCTTTAAAGAGTTTCAGCATTAGTGGCATCAGTTCTTCTCTAAATTTCTTGTGGAACTCAATAGTGAATCCATCAGGACTTGGGCATTTCTTTGTTGATAAATTTTTAATTACATTTTCTATTTCATTGGCTGATATTGGATTATTTAGAATTATTATATCTTCTTGATTTTAGTTTCAGCAATTTGATTCTAAGAATCTGTCCATATCTTTCTTCTGTTTTCCATCTTATTAGAATATAGGTTCTCTCCTGGATGTCTGTAGGATCTGTTGTGATCTCCACCTATTCATTTCTAATTGCTTAAATTTGTGTTTTTTCTTTCCTGTTTTTGATGAGGTTGGCTAATGGTTATCCATTTTATTTATTCTTTCAAAGGACCAACTTTTGATTCACTGATTCTTTGTATTATTTTCTCAGTCTTTATTGGATTAATTTCTGCTCTTATTTTTATAATTTCTTCCCTCATATGAACTTTGGATTTGATTTGCTCTTCTTCTAGAAGTTTGAGGTGTAACATTAGGTTGTTTATTTGAGCTCTTTCTGCTTTCTTCATATGTGTGTTCATTACTATAAATTTCCCTTGTAGGACTACTATCATTGTGTCTCATGAGCTTTGATATACAGTATGGACATTATTGTTTCATTGTATATACTATTTGATTTTGTCTTTAATTTCCTCTGTGACCCATTCATTGGTTGTTCAGGAAGGTGTTATTTAATTCTCATCTGTTTATGTAGTTTTTGTGATTTAATTTGTTGTTGATTTCTAGTTTCAATGTGTTATGGTTTGATAGTATGCATGGGATAATTTCAATTCCTCTACATTTACTTAAACATGTTTTGTCAGCTAATATATCCTCTATTTGGAGAATACCCCATGTACAGCTGAGAATAAAGGATATTTTGATGTTTTTGGAAGCAACACTCTGAAGACATCCATGAGTCCATTTGTTTACAGACTTGGTTTAATTTTAATATTTCTTTGTGGATTTTTGTGTAGTTGATCTATCTATTTGTGCAAGTGGGGTACTAATGTTCCCTACTACATTTGTGTTCGTACTTATTTGGTTTTTCATGTCTGTTAATATTTGTTTCATGTAGTTGGGGGAACCTGTGTTTGGTGCATAAATATTTATGATTGTTAGGTCTTCTTTCTTGAGTTTTCCCTTAACAAGTATGTAGTGACTTTCTTTGTCTCTTTTGACTAGTTTTGGATTAAATTTTGTATTGTCTGCAAATATAATATTTACCTTTCCTTTTTTCTAGGTTCCTGTGGCATGGAGAATTGTTTTCCATCCTTTGACTTTTACTCTATGAATTTCTTTTTGCATTAAATGTGTTTCTTGAATACAGCATATTATTGGATATTGTTTCATGACCCATTTTGTCAGTCTATTTCTTTTGATTGGTGAATTGAGGCCATTTACACTGATGGTTATAACCAATATGTACTGACTTTTATTTTTCATGTTATTTTCCTATTGTTTGTTCCTTGTCTTTCTCTGCTGTTTATTTGCCCTGCCTGGCAATTACTTCCTATTGGTGTTCATATGTTTGTAGTCACTGATATCTCTTTCTAATATGTCCTTCAAAGCATTCTGTAGAGCTAGTTTGGTGGTCATAAATTTCTTCAGTTGATGTTTGTCATGGAAGTATCTTATTTCTCCACCAATTTTGAAAGATAGTTTTGCAGGGTAAATCAGTTTTGGTTGAAGATTGTTTTCCTTTAGGGCTTTAAATACAGTTTACATTAAGAAGTCTGTTGTGATTCTGATGGACTATCCTTTATAGATGATGTTTCTCTTTTCTCTAGTGGCTTCTAATATTTTGATCTTGTGCTGAATTTTTGGAATCTTGATTATCATATGCCCTTATGTAGATTTGTTTTGTTCCTGGCTATTTGGGATTCTGTATACTTCATTTATTTGTATTTCAAATTATCTATCTATGTTTAGGAAGCTTTTTGCCACTATTTCTGTGGAGAGGTTTTCAATGTTTTTTGCACTATCCAGGTTTCTTATTGATTCAAATTAACGTTATGTTGTTCTTTGCTTCATCCTGCAGCTGTTAGATTTATTTTTCATGGTCTCCTGTGATTTTAATATCTTTCTTCTCCTGGTCAATAGTTGCATTCCTGTCTTTTTGATCTGATATTCTATCTTCACCTTCATTCAGTCTGCTACATATACTTTCAGTGGAGATTCTAGTCTCCTTCATTTCCGTTTGGATCTGTTTCATTGATTTCATTTCTTGTCTATGTTTAGCATTCATGGTTTCTATAGTTTTCCTGAGCTCCTCTACTTGTTTATCCATGTCTGCTTTAAAGTCTTTTTTTGTGGTATTGGGTATTGAACGTAGGGCCCTGTGCATGCTAGGTAAGCACTCTACTAGTGAGCTACATCCCCCACCCTGCTTAAATGTCTTTTATTTTGATAGTCTTTTCTTTACACACTTTGAAATTATTTTTTCTATGACCCTTCCATTTGTTTTTCATTTCTGCTACTATCATTACAGAAAGTTCCATTTGTTGGCTTCTGATTTCTTCTATCACTTTGTGTTCAGGACTTGTCTTGGGTAGGCTGGGCATTTGGGATGGCATTTTGCTTCGTTGTCTTACTGTTTTCTATTTTTTCTTTTATTTTGTTTTCTGTGTTGATGCTTGTAGATTTCTTATGTTAGCTAGCCTTATCACTGATTTTCCTAGGAGGTGTCTCTTCCTCCAGATTTCTGCTAGATGTATGTGGTTATTGGTATTTATGTCTAAACCTAGAACCTACCTTTCCAATATATTAAGACTCAGGAGTTGTTTTCTGTTTGACTTAGGGCCTATTCCATTGATACTGGACTATGGTGATATTTACGACCCCATACAATAGCAGTGTTGTCACTCTTCTCACCATTCATGCAATCCCGGGTTGATGGAGGGAGGGAGAAGCCAAACTCTCACTACTCTTATCAACTGTGCCATTCTGGGTTGATGGAGGAAGGGAGGAGTTCAAGTCAGACTCCTCTCAGCAGCTGTAGCATCCTGGGGTGATGAAGAAGGAGCACAAACGCAGAATTCCCTCACCAGTCATGCTGTACTCTTCTCACCAGCCATGTCAGCTAGAGGTGATGGAGAAAGCAAAGCACAAACTCACACTTCTGTCACTGGCACCATCATCCTGGCCAATGGAGGAAGGGAGGAGTGTGAACGCCAACTCCTATCCCCAGCCTTGCAGTACTGTAACAACAGAGGAAGGAAGGAGAGCAAACACACTCCTCTTGCCAACACTGCTGTCCCAGGGTTATCTTATTCATTTCTTGTGGCTATTGTAAATGAAATTACTTTTCTGATTTTTTTTCTCAGCACAATTGTAACGGCTGTACAAAAATACTGACTTTTATGATGATTTGGAAGTTTATTGAATCTCTTTATCAAGTTCTAATATTTGCTTGTTACAGATTTTAGATTTATCTATATATAAAAGGTAACATATGTAAATGGATAATGTATTTTCTCATTTCCTATTTGTTTATCTTCCTGAATTGCTCTGTGTAAAACTTTTAGAACTATATGTTACATCAGTAACAATGGATATCTAGACTTGTTTATGAACTTAGAGGAAAACCTTTCTGCTTTTCCCTATTCAGTAAAATGTTGGTCATGCATTTTTTATATATAAATTTTATTATGTTGAAGAACAATCTTCCTATACCTATTTTTTATAGTTTTTATCACTAGAGGCTGTTGCATTTTATCCATGGCATTTTGTATATCTATGAGATTAGCCTATAACATTCATTCTTTATTCTTTTGATATATTATGTTTACTGATTTTCATATGATGAATCACTCTGGAATTACTTTCATAAGAATATTTTCATGTGGCCAAATTTTTTTTCATGTGCTGTTGCATTTTATTTTATTGGTTTTTCAAAAAATTATGTCCATGTTCATGAGGCGTACTTGTCTACAGTCTGTTTTTTGTTTTGCTTTCTGATTTTGGTGTTACTGTCTTCATAGAATGAATTTGGGAGGATTCTGTCCAATTCAATTATTTTAAATACTTTAAAAATTGTTATTAGAAGCTTTCCTTTGAGAGTTTATAGCGAAGGGTAAGAGTATGCAAAAAAGAACTGAGATATGTACAGGTCCCAATTCCTCAAGAGGAATGTACTAATTATGTACTATAAACATGAACCACTAAAAAGTCAAGAATTAAACATGTATTTTAAAAATGCCTTTTTGGGAGAATGGTTTCAAAAGAAACCACTGCCCATAGAACAAGAGGAGAAATCTCTGGCATGTATCAGAAATTAAACATAAATTATTACTGTGGTGGACAAAAGTGGATGAACCTTACAGACATGAGTTTGGGTTAAAGAACCTAGGTGGCGAATAATACCTGTTGTATGATTTCCTCTATATGAAAGTCAAGAACGGGCCTCTTAACCCATGGTGAGAGAGTGGTATCATCTTTGGGGCAGAGGGAATAATTGGGAAGAAGTTCAAAGGAACACTTGGGGTGCTAGAAATCTTTTGTGTCTCAAGTTGATTGATGATTATACTGGTGTTCTAATGTGAAACTTTATCTAGGTGTACATAAAGATTTGTATACTTTTCTGCATGTAAACTAAACTTCCATAAGAAGAAAAACAAAAATTACAGAACAAATTCAAGTGTAAAGCCATCTAGTCCTGGAGTTTTCTTTTTATTACTGATTATATCTCATTTTCTTTTTTTTATATTTTTATTCTAAAGAGAAAAAAAAATGAAGTAGCAACAACAAAGATAAAAACAAAACAACCAAAAAAAAACTATAAAAATGATACAGAATTTCAAAACAAGATGAAAGGAAATTAACAGTGGTTGATATATTACATATTGCTATTTTCAAAGAAGTTGCTCAGATTATCAGATGTAAAAATGAAAGATTGATCTAACAATTAAAAATAACAGATAATTAAAATGTTAGAAACATTACAGAGCTTCACTAAACAATATGGTAAGAATTCAACAATGATTGTTATATTTCATATTGCTGTCTTCAAATTAGTGGTTCAGATTACCAGATCCAAGCATCCAAAGTTGGTCAAAAATATTGAAGCATTAGCTGTTCCTTTCAATAAACCAATAGAAATCAGCCCTCAGTTATGTATCTTGTTTTTTCTTTTATTACTTTTTATTTTAAAGAAAAAAGAAGGAAAATATTAACAAGCACACACACATTTACAAAGTAACACAAAAACAATACAAGCAATACAGAGTTTCAGACAAGGTGATAGGAAATTAAGAATGGTTGCTGTATTACATATTGATATCTTCAAATTGGTTACTCAGACCAACAAATATAGACTTATAAGACTGATCAAACAACTAAACATTAACTGTTCCTTTCAATAAAGCAATAAAAATCAGTAGTACAACTATGTTATCTATCCTGTGTATACATATCTACATATTTTTCCTCTTCTTTCCTTTCTCTTTTCCCTCATCCCAGTTGTTCTTTCCTTCTGAGCAGTTTCGTTTTGTTTCACAATATCTATTGTACCTTCTAGATTTTATTCACTCTTTCAACTTCTTACACTAGTGAGACAATACATTGCTTACACATGCAGGTCTGATTTATTTCACTTGAGTATGGTTACTAGCTGTGATCATTTACTTATAAAAGCCTCGAGTATATCTCTCTTTATAGCTGAGTAATATTCCATTATCTAAAAATACCACAACTTTTTTATCCATTCTTCACTTGATGGGCATTTGGGCTACTTCCACAATTTAGCTACCACAAATTGTGCTGCTGTAAACATGTTTGCACATATACCACTGTGATATGATTTCAGTTCTTCTGGGAAAATACCCAGAAGGGCTGAGTGGGACCTCTAGTCTTAGTTTTCTGAGGAATCTCCAAACTGATTTCCACAGTGGTTTCACCAGTCTACACTCCCACCCCCAGTGGAGAAAGGTTCCTTTTTCTCTACAGCTTTGCCAGCATTTGCTATTGGTTCATTTCTTAATGATAGCCATTCTTACTGGGGTAAGATTAAATCTCAGTGTTATTTAAATTTGCATTTCTTGAGTGACTAATGATGTTGAACATTTTCTCATGTCTTTATTTGTCATATGTATTTCTTTCTCTGAGAAGTGTGTGTTCATCTTTGATGCTCATTTTTGTACTGGGTGTTTCAATTTGGTGGAGCTGATGTTTTTAAATTCTTTTTATGTTCTAGATAGAAGTCCTTTGTCAGAGGGACAGTCGGCCAAAATTTTCCCAGTTTGTGGGTTTTCTTTTGACTCTGCTGGTGATTTCTTTAGATGTGCAGAAACTTTTCAGTAAGATGAGATCCCAGTTGTTGATTCTTTGAAGTATTTCCCATGTAGTTTTGTTTTTGCTCATGAAGTCTCGGCCTGCCCCTATGTCTTCAAGATTTTTACCTGCTTTCTCTTCCAGCAGATTTAGTGTTTCTGCTTTAATATTTATATCTGTGATCCATTTTGACTTGAGTTTGCTGCATGGTGATAAACATGGGTCTATTTTCAGGCTTCGGCATGTGGTGAGCCAGTTTTGATTGGGGTATTTTTGATATTTTAAATCCTGCCTCAAAAGTTTGCATGTATTCTAAAATGACTGTTAAAAATAGGTAAACTTTTTATAGGAAAAGTATGTTCAATGAGATGAAGTTTATTTTTCACAAGTTTAGCAGAATTATTTTCACAGTTATTTGAATGAAAATATTTCCCAGTACTAATAATAAGATTATTTTCTTAACCTGTATTATGAAAATATCCAAATATTTCCTTAATATTTGTAGCATCACTATTTCTCCTATTTTCTAACAATATTTTATATAAATTTTTCTAGTATGCCATGTAAACATTATGTTAAACATAAATATGAAATTTTTTTCCATTTATATCTCTCTCTTGTTTAATTGCTCTGGCTAATGTTTCCAGAACTACGTTGAACAGTATTAGTGACAACAGACATCATGTCTTGTTCCTAATTTTAAACTGAAAGCTTTAGTTTTTCTCCACTTGGTATGATGGTGATTGTTGGCTTGTCATAGATGGCTTTGATCAGATTGAGGTACAGATCATTAATTCTTATTTTCTGTACTATTTTATCATGAATGCATGTTGGACATTGTCAAAATCTTTTTCTGCATCTATTGAGATGATTATGTGATTCTTGTCTTTGACTCTGTTTCCATGGTTTATTACATTGATTGACTTGCATTCCTGGGATGAATCATACTTGGTCATGGTATATTATCTTCTTGATGATTTGCTGAATTCTTTCTACTAGTATTTTCTTGAGTATCTTTGAATCTGTGTTCATTAGATAGATTTGCCTGTAGTTCTCTTTCTTGGTTAGGTCTTTATCTAGTTTTGGTATCAGTATAATACTTGCCTCCAGAAATGAGTTAGGGAGAATTGCTTCCTTTTCAATTTCATTAAAGAGTTTGAGGAGTGTTGGCATTAAATCTTCTCTGAATGTTTTGTAGATTTCAGCTATGAATCCATCAGGACCTTCACCAGTGAAGCAAGTTTCTTGTAAGCAACATAATTTGGGGTCCTTTTTTGATCCGCTTGTCCAGTATATATGTTTTAAGTGTAGAATTCATCTTATATCCAAGTTATTATCGATAATAACTTACTGCTGTTGTGTTGATTTTCTTTTCAATATTTGAATATGCTTTGTCCTTTTCTTCTCATTCATTTTTGTGGTTTGATGGTTTATTGTATTGAAAAGGGTTGATTGCTTTCTATTTTTTATTTTTATATGTTCTCTTCTGGTGGTGTTCATATTTTCCCATATTTTCATCATAGTAGTTATCATTCCTCTGCATCTGGAAATAGGATAATTTAAAGCATCTTTTCTGAGGCAAATCTGTTGGTAATGAATTCAATTTTTCCTCTTCTTGTATGTTTTCTAATTCCTCTTTTTTTCCCATGCCTCCCGATAATACATTCAAACTATGGTCTTTCAACATTGGATTCATTCACAGATGAATTCTGAGCCCTCATGATCCTATCAACTTCCAAGGCTGCACCTCTGAACACCTGAGACTTAAAAGACATTCTGGGTCTAAACCCCAGCACTAACCTCCATGGGCTGCATGGACTGTGAGAACTGAAAATTTCCAGTAACAAGAATTGCCAGCATTGTGCTGATAGGATATTCTGGAACTCTTCACCCTCCCCACTAGAAAGGGAGATTGATTTGCCTATTTTTAGTGTAGAGTTGAGGATGAGGGGAGTCCCTGGGTATTGTGTTTTTCTTTCTATGCTGTTGTTCCAGGTCTCAGAGTGTTATTGGGTTCCCGTGTCTCTGTTGTTGAATTCCAGCATTCTCCCATGGTTACCCAGCTAAAATTCAGCTATATACTTACTTTGTTTCTTCTTGTAGAGGAGGCAGTGAACACTGAGCATCTCTCTCAGCCACCTCAAAGTTATTTACTTTTGCTGTAAGTGTCATTCCAATCTCACACACTATCAGTGTTACTGTTTGCCCGCTGACAACTGTGTCAGACGCTTTTAAATTCTATGGCAGAGAATCACATGACATTTCCTACGGTCAAGAAGCTTATTTGAACAATATGTAAGGAAGTAAGGAAAAACAGAAAATGGTTTTAGAAGCTACCTTAGACCTTCAATGTGATTTCCTACAGTTCTTCATGCAATCCTACTCATTTGGTCTGACTATCCCTGTACAAATTCAGTAAAATCTCTGCTGGTCATTTCTACAGTAACTGGTGTTGTCTCAGCCCTGTGGAAATACTACCCAGTCAATAAACAGCTGCTGCTCTAAACCTGCTAAACCTATACAGATTCTAACATCAGGACAATTGATTTTAGTTCTAACTCACCTATAAAAGATCATATTGATAAGTTGACCGCAGCGATGCAACATAACATATCCCTGGTACTTAGGATTCTGCCTCAGTCACCTCATAGACTGCTAGGCAGTAATCCCTTGTAAATCAACTCTGCAGCTGGCAGAAAGGGAGCAGAATTTGCCAAGATCAATACAGACCTGGCTGTGATTTTGACGATCTTTGAAGTGATCAATACAACCGGCAGATGCAGTGCATCATATTCGAGCACACAGAGAAAACATGTTGGGGGCACAGCAAGGCTCTTTTTGAGCTTGTTGGCTTCTCTGTAAATTATTTTGGAAATTTCAAAGTATTTGTACTCATAATGTATTTCTTTTTTTTTTTTTTTTTGGTTTTTCTCCGGTACCGGGAACCGAACTCATGACCTTGCGCTTGCCAGGCAGGCACTTTGCCGCTGAGCTAAATCCCCAGCCCCTCATAATGTATTTCTTAAGGGAGGTCATGCAAACCTGTCTCTCTAGATCACTCTTGTTTGGCAGCTCTTTTGCCTGTTTTACCGCAGTATGGCAGTGATCAGTCCAGGAGCACATTTTGTACAAGACCCAGTTCTCTTACTGGCGAGGCCGTCAGATGTTATTTCCACATGATGATCACTTAGTCTAAGCTATTCACAGTGCAAGCTCAGGTGTTTCAAACTGGCACTGAGAAAGAGGTCTGTTCCAAGTACATGTCAATTGAAGGTTCATCAGCCATGTTTTGTTGTTTTATGTTTAGCCACAAAAATTAGAATAAGCTGATCTTTGAGAAAAACATAAAACTTTCCAGTTCCAGTCTCCAAGTTCATACCTTCCCTTCCATTTTATAATATATTCTTCTACCAGTACAATATATATATATCTCATATTGCTAAAGCTAGGGCCTATACAACTTAAATCTATAATTTGACACATAGGATTATAATAACAGTACAAAAACAACTATTTTTCTCCCTTGCATGTAAATTAGGCACTGCAATGAAATAGAACATAACATCTTTTTTTTTTTTTTTTGGTTTTTCTCCGGTACCGGGAACCGAACTCACGACCTTGTGCTTGCCAGGCAGGCGCTTTGCCACTGAGCTAAATCCCCAGCCCCCATAACATCTTCTTAAATCAGTATTTCAACCATTCTTCAGTTATAAAGCTGAAATATTTTTGGTTACTATAATTTCTGACAATAATATGATGATAATGATCTCAGCCACTAATTGGCCTTAATTATTTTGGATCGATCCTTGTTATTGAAAGTTTCAGTTCTTAACATACATTCTTGGTAACATACACATAGTAAAGAAAGAAAATATTTATCTCAGGATTTTTTGATTCAAGTAACTATCAGTTACTGCCATTGTTTAGAAATATTAGGAGATGATAAAAGTTTGCTCTAAATATAGTATATATGTATGGATATCTAAGGATCAGTATGTTTTACTAAACCCAAACCTAGTTATACATATATTTTCATGTTATTTGCCATTTTCATTATATACAACTACTTCAAAGTTTTCTACAGTTAAATAGTACACATATATTTATATTCTAGCACATGGATGCATAGCTGGCTAGGTGGATAATATTTGTGCTAATTATAATATCTCCCAAATCACAATCTCTCCCTCCTTTGAAGCTATTTCTAACTCCCATTAATAGCTACTTGTTAATAATCCAAGCTTGACTGGAAATGACCTATTGTACCTGATTAAATGTAGATGAACCTTGAAGAACTACTAAAATTATTTACATTTCTGAGGGTTCAATTTTGCAAGAATTTTCTTTTTCCTTTATATTGTCTTGATATGTCTTGACATGTTAACAGTTGAGGGAAAGTGCTTCCCCTTTTATTCAAACTTTTTTATATTCTCTAGTATTCCAGTCTTTACTGCAATGCAACAAACCAATCTTAACAGGATGGTCCCAAACACCCCATCTGACTAAGATTTTGTGAGTCAGGAATTCAGACAGAGCCCCGCAAAGATGGCTGCTGTCTGCTCCAAAATACGGGAAACTTGACTAGTTACATTCAAATCTGTAAGAGTGACTCAACTCCTTTGGGGCTAGAGTTTTCTGGAGATTTCTATTTATATATCTGGCGGCTGGGGGACTTCATTCTGGCCTCAGCTGCTGTCGTCAGCTGGATCATCTAGCGTAACCTCCCTTGGTGGTAAGAGCCCCTCCCACTGTGAGCGCTGAGTTCTGCTTTGCCCATGAAGAAGGATCAGGAAAACAAGCATTCTAAAGAACAAGGTCAAAGCTACCTAGAAATTGTATATAAATTGCTCCACATTCTCTCCATCATTTATTATTGTTAATGGTTTAAAATTCACACATTTTACTGGGTTTTAATTAAATTTCTCATTCTGTGTATAATTTCAATTATACATTTAAACAAAAAATTATAACTTTTAAAGATGATTTTACTTGTTAATTATTAGTATATAGAAGCTGATTAATGTTTATATATTGATTTTGAATCCACTGTCTTTATGTTCACATGTGAACTTATTTATACCTTGTTCATAGACAACTTTGTCACTTGTAAATAATAAGAATTTATTACTTCCTTTTCATTTTTATAACTTTTATTTCCCTAGTGTACTTATACTCTCCAAGACAATGTTGGATATTAAATACAAGGATTTTAAAAATTGGAAATAGAAAATATTTATGCTCATTCCTAATTGATGAGAACATTTGGTAATTATTATACTAGTAACTGTGATAATTGGTGGCATTTGGTAGCTACTCTTCATACTTTAATCCCGTTTTCCTCCTTTAGCTTTAAACTACACATTTTTTAAATGTCTATTTACTCGTTACTTTAGTTATTTCAACATGCATTTTGACCTACTAAGATAATATAAATTTATATAATTTGGTCTCTGGAGAAAATATAAAGATTATACATCATTTTAATTCTACGTGTTCTATCACAACTTTTGTATTATACTTGCTGTACAATATGTATATTGTTGTTCTATTTTGCTCTCATGGTTTTATAATGTCAATAATCAATTTTTATCTACCAGTACACTTGCATTTGAATAACACATTTATTTGTCTGCTGCTTTTAAATAAATAAATGACTTTGAGGTGGGGAGAATATGAATGATGTTATCTACAGATAACCTCTGAGAACTTCAGTTCTGAACACTTTGCTACTCTGTGGGATTATATTCTAAACAAAATTTTGTTCTCTTAATAGATATCTAATGTCTACCAAAAGATGTGTAACCTTATGTATTTTTGGATTTGTGTAGATGCTCTTTGCTTTTAAAAGAAGTTTGGTCTAAAACAAGGTAGTCTACTGCCTGTAGAAGAACTAAAATATCTGTCTTGGTTACCTTTCTCATTACTGATGCAAAATATCCAACAGCCAAAATTAAAGGAGAAAAAGTTTACTTAGCTCAGTTAGTAGAGGTTTCAGTTCATAATCTGCTGGTTCCAAGGCAAGGTGGCACATATCAGAGGGGCAAAATTTCATATTGGTGGAAGACAGAAAAATCAACAAGAGCAGAAAAGGAGGAACAAGCCTCTTTTCCATCCCTTGTATTGTATGCAGGTTACCCGCCGTAGGGCAGGTATAGCACTTACAATCCCAGCACTAGACAATGAACTAATCACAAACTCTAGATTCTGTTTCCTCAAAAAGGCCCCACCCCTCATGACTGCACGAGGCTTTGGGAGGACATCTAGACACAAACCATAATAATATCCAATAATTTCTTGCCTTTTTCATTTCCAAAAAGTAAAATTTCAACATCCAGGGGCAACGCACACTGGGAACTATACACTACTACCAAAATTGATAAAATAGTGGGCTTTATAAGATGCCCATACAACTGGGAATTCTCTAAGGAACCACAGTCAATAAAAGAACCTCCCAAATAGATTAATACAACACTGACCCAGACTTCACTTAAGTTCTTTAGAGAACTTGAATTTTACTTGGCTTTGTGATTATATGCCTTAGAAGGTTACTAGAGTTTGACAAATTAAAATAATATGGCCTAGGGGCTCGGGATTTAGCTCAGCGACACAGCACCTGCCTGGCAAGCGCAAGGTCGTAAGTTTGATTCCCGGTACCAAAAAAAAAAAAAAAAAAAAGAAAAACCAACATATATATAAATAAAATAAAATAATATACCCTATATTAAAATGTTATGCAGTAAAATATAAAACAGAAAACTACATCAAATGAGGATTATTTTTATGTTTTATGAAACTTTATATCAGCATGTAAAATAAATCTCTTAAATTTTTTTGTGTGTATTATAGCTCAACATTTGAAAGACAAAGCCTTAGAAAAACACCTACATATCATCATGAATTTTCAAGTAACTTTGTTCACATAAGTGAATAACCTGTAAAAGAATTTACAAGCAGAAGAGGGATAAGGAATTTGTGTCATATCCAAGTAATGGAGCTTTAGATATCAGACAGCACTGGTGAATAATGGATAAAAAGAGCAACATGGTTGACTCCTATGGCTAATTAATTTAGATTGTATTTCTAAAGAATATTTATAGTATTATTTCATTTATATTCACTCAAAAGCATGTGTAGAGTGGTAAAAACACTGTGGAAATCACTGTGGAAATTCCTAGGATTAGAAAACTAGGGTTAGAGGTGTTATTCAGCCCAGCTATTCCTTTTCTGGATATTTCTCCAGAAGAACTGAAAACATCATACCACAGTGATATATGTGCAACTCATGTTTATAACAGCACAATTTGTAATAGCTAAATTTTGAAACAACCCAAATGTCTATTAACTGAAGAATAGATAAGAAAGAGGTGGTAATTTTACACAATGGAGTATTACTCAGCCATAAAGAAATATAAACTGGACAGTTTTATAGGTAAATAAATGCAACTAGAGACCATACTCATAAATTAAATAAATCAGACTCACATGTGAACCCGATATCATCTGCCTAGAGTAACAAATGGAAAAAGTAAATAAGATCCAAAACGTACAATAGATATTATGAAAGGGAAAAACTGCTCAAAAGGAAAGAACTGGGATGGGATAAAGGAGAAAAGAAAGGGAAAAAAATATATATATATATATGATCGCTAAGATAATTGTACTACTAATTCTACTAGTTCATTGAAAGGAGCAGTTAGTGCTTATATTGTTTGATCAATTTTGCATGTTTATATCTGGTAATCTCAGCAACTATTTTCATAGCAATATGCAATACAATAACCATTATTAATTTCCTATCATCTTTTTTTGAAATTCTGCATCATTTTATGGTTTCGATTTTTAAAGTTCTCCTAAAAGTAAATTTAAAAAAGCATTCACAACTAAGCAAAATACTTATTATGAATGGAAGCATATGGAATAAAAGTTAAAATATGCAATTCAGTTTTAAACACAAATTTTACAAGGCTTAGAAGACCTGCATTATCTCTGTTGCTTGCCTTCTAGTAAAAAATCTCACATCTTCAAACATCAGCTACAACTGCATAATGTGACTTTAAATGTCTAAAATACATTACAGTCTGGTTTAGTGGTATGAACCTGTGTGTGTCCACTGTGTGAGTGTGAGTGTACGTGAGTGCTGCTGAGGTTTAAATCCAGGGATTCACACAGTGAGGCGTATGATTTACCACTGAGCAACTACACACTCAGCTGTGTTGATGCCCAAATCTTAAATTCACCCAAGGCAGTTGCAATTTCTATACATTTTTTTGCTTTTTAAGGGCCAGTCTTTGTCTATTTCTTAATTTTTCTGGCAAAAGAAGTAATTCTCACTTAAGAGAAAGAGCATAGTCATTCCAAGTTACATAAAGAGAAATCAAAGCTAAGAACTTTTGAAGCTACAAATCAAAAAGAAAGTTACATTCAAAATATGTTGGTGCTTTATTCTCGGGGCTGGAGATTTAGCTCAGCGGCACAGCACCTGCCTGGCAAGTGCAAGGTCATGAGTTCGATTCCTGGTACTGGAGAAAAAACAAAAGCAAATAAAATAAAATAAGTTGGTGCTTTATCCCAAATTCTGGGGAAAAAGTAGTAACTTTGCTGATGCTGTTTATTCTCTGAGTGTACTAATATTGTATACTGATATTAGGTGATATTTTACTCATCTGTATATAATAAAACCAGTTGCTATAATTATTCTTGATGAGGAGACTTTGCCAATTGGGTGTAAGTTCTCAGGTCATGGTCTGTACCTCACAGCTTTCAATAACTGCACGTTAACCCATTTCCCACTCAGAAAAATAAAACTGCAACTCACTCTCAGTGTTCATTTAATTTTATATAAAAGCTTTTTTTGAGGCTGAACTAAATGTGACTGGTTTTCAACTTGAAAATAAAATACAAAAATCTTGACGTTATTTCCAAACATAATTTGTTTCTAATCCTAATGCATTAGAAATGTACGGGATAGTCAGTATTAAATGTCTCTCTTTTTGTCAGATTTTGGTTTTGTGAACTAAATTTTTCTCATAAACTCTTTTTCACTTACACAATTACTTCTGGTTTAGACCCTGATTATGGACCAAGACAATCAGAATAGATAGTGTTCTAATTGCTATATTATGAAGAAATGAATTTTTTCAGGGAAAATTATTTTAAGGCTCATTCCTTTCTCAGATAATTAAAGAAATAGTACTAGTTGTATTTTGAAGCGTTCAATGTTCTATGAATCTTTTAGCTATAAAATAGCTTTTAAAAGGAAATTATCAAATTGGTGAGTCAGCCTGAAAAAGTTCAGTGTTTTGGTTCAACTGAGTACAATTACTTAGATTTGATAATTCATTGTAAAGGCCAGCTTCCATATCTCAAGTTTCTTCCAACTATTCAAATTTTATGTTCATCCAACAGCTGTATTCAAGGTAAATTTGCCAAATGTGAATTCTTTTCTATGCTACTGGGTACCAGTTGCTAAGAATGATGTTGCATTGTTTTTCTCTTCAATAGTATCATTAAAACTCTAGTCAGTTAATCATCAAAGGAATTACATAAACAACATTTTCAATTGCACTAAACATAACAAAGCTTGTCAAATTTATTTTTATACAAAATCTCCATGACAATAATACA
Organism: Chinchilla lanigera; assembly: GCF_000276665.1. Taxonomy (NCBI): domain Eukaryota; kingdom Metazoa; phylum Chordata; class Mammalia; order Rodentia; family Chinchillidae; genus Chinchilla; species Chinchilla lanigera. The sequence goes on from NW_004955407.1 coordinate 14,163,227, forward strand.
GCAAACACCAACGTCTGTCAGGCACCACAGTTTCTGCATCAGTTTCATATTTATCCATCCTAAACTTGTCAAAATATGATGACTATCCATATACAAATTTATTTGCTTGAGATTTCATACATATCTTTTCCAGAATAAAATGCTTGAACAATGTGAGTACCTGTGAATGCTCAAATCTAAATGGTAATAATGCAACAGGGAATATAAGTGGGTATTTTGATCTTCATCTCAAACCTTTAAAAAATATTTTGTACATAGTAGGCTTTAATATATAGTGTCACAGTCCCTTTTTTGGGTGCTATAATTGAAATGAAGAGTTAAAACCACTGCAGTGGTATGAGGAGAAAAGGACTTTTAAAAGTTAAGTGAATTTCTTATATTTTATTTCTTCATTCCAGGCCCTGGAATTTGGATCAGTTTCTGTGGCCAACATTACACAGTCCTATATTGACAACTCAAGAACATGTAGAACACAGATCTGAGAGGGTGAAAGAAGTCATCTGTTTAGATAGTATCCAAGTCCATGTTCTGATTTAGAACTGAGTTGAGAGTTTTCAAGTAGAGTCAGGGTGCAAGTTTAATAATTGACTCACAGACAAGCAGCTCTGATTTTGAGAAATTGTTGCCACTTCTCTCCATTTATGCTGTGATGGATAATTTCTAGGTTTTTCATGACAGTAAGAATTAACTCTCCAGTGTGTAGATGGGCTATTTTTAACAGCATGTTCAATAACAGATTTTTAAAATTTTCTTTTTATATTTCTCATGTGTGAAATAAACTGCACTAGTGGAGTTTAAGATAAAACATATGTCCATATTTTCCTCTTGCTTTTAGGTCTCATTAAAAATGCAAAATATTCAAAAAAAACTTCAATAAAATAATAAAATCGCATTTTCAAATGCATATTAGCATGAAAAATAATTTTCCCCAAGTAATTTGAAATGGTATACTAACAAATCCTAATGTTAAACTAATGTGTTGTACTCAAAATAAATCACAAAATAACAGTAATTAAAGTAAAAGTAAAATATAGTACCAGAAATTCACAGCAGTATAAGTAACTGCTTTGTCCTGTTTCAGAACCTTTCTGAAAGAAGAGTATAAATCCTAAAGCTTTCATAATGTAGTTAAATTTTTCACTAATAAATACTCAGTAAATATAAAATGTTAAATAATAGCAAATATCATGCACAGGTACAAACTCTCTATGGTGAATGCTATCATTATGTATATCTAAAATGTACCAATAAAATTTTTAAAATGTAAAAAATGGTCAAATACTAGTATGCTTCTATTTTTATCTTTTTAAATATTTTAATGCATTGTTTTATGTGTAAACAATACTTTAAAGGAATTACAAAAAAGAACAACATGAAGAAAAATACTACCTCCTCTACCCAGTCTCCAAAGAAGATCACTGCCCATAACTTGCACGTACCTTTGTGCCAACCTTCCATGCCACCTCACTTATGTCTCCTTTACCATTAAAAGCTGTCCTACTTTCCATGACTGCTGCTTCCTCACTCTTCTAGTTTTATCATGTGCCTACATTATATATTGTGTTGTTATTGTCGTCATGTTACAGTTCAATAACATGTTACAGTTCAATAACATGTTACATGTTATTGGCAGGTGTGCTGGTTAAGCTTGATTATGTCAACTTGGATGGCTTGGGAGCCAATCCCTGTATGGGACAACAATAACAACACAATATATTTTGTCTCAGCAATGAGAGAAAAGTAACCAAGACACCCCCTGATATGCTTCCTGGTCACAGTGCACTAAGCAGCTATGCCCTGCTGTGCCCTTCTGCCATGATGCTCCTGCTTTGGAACCTACCGACCATGTACTGAATCGAATTTGTTCTGGAACTTGTTACTTTTGCTCATATATGTTTCATTTATAAGGTTTATCCTGTTACATTTAGCTATAGTTCACTTCTTTTCACTTCACTATTGAATTTCTTTAATTTTGTGATACAACTTATTTATTCATATTCTTGCCAATGTGCTTTTGAATTATGTCTCGTTGTGCCAGAATGCACTCTCTCTGTCTCTCCCTCTCTCTCTCTATCTCATTCACACAGATACTGCTTCTATGTTCCCTAAGACATATGTACAAATTGTTCATTACGTATGTATTTTCTCTTTATACCAAGTACACAGCAAGACTGCATCTGACAGGCTTCCTAGATATACCCATGCAGCTGAGTTCTAGCCAATGGAGTGGAGAGCTATCACTCCATGAAGTCTCCCATAAGAAGAAATTATCCTACCCAAAGTATAAGTAATATCAACGTCAAGAAAAGCTGGCCTAATTAAATATATGCAAATAACAAGAGTTTAGTAAATGATACTCACTTTAATGTAGCTTGAAATCATTTCAGATTAAACTTCTATAACCATCTGACATCATGCAGTGGTTTAACAATCCAAGTTCATGACAATACGCTTGTGTACACTTAGTAAAGGGTATATCTTAAAGATATGATTTTCTATTTTTCTAAATACACACATGCTCTTATAAAGTATAAAATGCAAATACATAGAAAAGTATTACTGTTTTAGGAGTATTATGTCATTCATATTTCATCAACCAAAAGATCAGTTTCTAAGGTGTAAATACTAATCTTTGGTTAGTTTGCAAATGTTAGATGCTTAAAAAAAGCACTAAGAATGATAGTGTCTTAGTTATTTTTCTCTGGCTGCTGAGACAAAATAGGCAAAATCAAAAGTTAAAGGAGGAAGTTTTATTTAGCTCATAGTTTTTAGAGGCTTCTTCCAGTAATGGCCTGGCTCTGAGGCAGGGTGGAATAACAGAGGAGAAATAGTTCATGGCAGGCAGCAGGTAGCAAAACAATAAGGGATGACCATAACTATTTCTATCCTTTAAATCTTACCCAGGCTACTTAAGGCAGAGAGCACTCATACTCTTTAATGCTAGTTCCCTTGATTCTAGTATTGCACCATGGATCAATCCCAGCATCAAACCCTCTAGATCCTCTGAAAAAGCCTCACTTATTACCATATAAGGCTTTAGGAGACAACTTTTATAGGCTTAGGAGACACAAGTCATAATAGATTGGACTATCAAAATTAAAATGATTGCAGTATGTCACAAAAGGCTAAAACTACCTGCTATCATAATAAACCTATATCTTCCCCCATGTGCATTCAACATGTTGTTTCAACATGAATTCCTGGGTCACTTAAGCCTAAGGTTTGGTGTCCACTGAAACACTAATTCCATTTATTAACTTTTTTGCTGTCCTAGATGTTGGGCTCAGAAGCAATTTCGCTGCTGGGATGGGCGTACATTACTCTGGTTGTTACTCTGCCAGGCCCCAGTTCTTTAGTATATCCAGGGAATAAAAAGGGAGGTAGTCAGACAATATATTTAGGGCTAGAAGCTCTAATTTAAAGGTGATCTTTACCAATTTTAAAACCAAGAGAATGGAAAAGGAAAAAAAGAGAATAGAAGAAAAAAATGGAAACAAAGCTTTTAAATAAGGAGGGGAGGAAGAGTGTTGTGGTAGATAAAAAGCACTAGAATTAAATCACATGAAAAGATCAAGAATTATCCAAAGAAAAATTTAAAATGATATTTAAAGCACTATGAGTTACATGGGATTGAAAAGAAGGTTTTTAAAAATATAGGATAGACATAAGGTATTCAGAAACAATTTCATCATCTGTTAATGTCATAAAAATATTCCTATTGTGTTTGCTATGTCACTGTTGTCCTGAATCCTGGTACAAATACCACTAGAGTGGGAGTTTTTAATGATATTTTTGGCAAAAATATCAAATATGAGCTGGATCGACTGTGTATCTGATAAACAGAATTGATTCTTAAGTGAATACATTGAATCTTAGTTTATCTAATGGAAGGCGGAAGCCCTTGGTTATTATATAACTTTGTAAAGTTAATTTTCTTTCCCTTATTTATGTTTTATGCATTTAAAAATGAAAAGGAAAAACTTGGGTAAACTACACAATGGGCTTTTAAAAATGGATAATAGTGAATTTTCTATATCACAGATACAACGCCTTAAAGTTATCTTTGAAGCAAGCACACAATGTTTAATTCCTTGACTAATACCAGATGCTTTTCTGTACACAAGGGAAGGATTAAGGTTATGTAGCAACATGCAGATAGAGCAAATCAGTCACAGGTGCTAAAGGCACATAATGATCGCCTTCCTAGGAAATAAAAATCCTGATGTTCTTCAAACGAGAAAAGAACAGTTAAAGGCTCTTTTTGTGAAGATATTTTCAAGTGAGCTGATGAAAGAAGTCATATAGGCTTCTTTGATGTATATCAGAACAATTGTGTCCCAGCAGGAGAATATCAAGCACACAAACCTATTAAGTGAAACTTTCATATTTTGAGCAGGAAATGGAGTCAGACAGTGCCACGCAACAGTTCTTTTTATTTGTTTACTTCTTGTGTAAACATTACATGTGTTTTCTTTCAAACCTCTATTGCTTCTTAATTAGCTATGTTTAGTCTATAAGTAAAAATGTTTTCCAAGTGAATCATAAAGCTTACAACCAGTAGTACTTACCATTATATGTGATTGGGATGCAAAACTTTGTAATCTGTATGTGTGACATTTATGAAGACCGAGGATTAGGTTAATGTGCCACTCTCCCTTCAAATAATTCACAGTGAATTTTATTAATTTTTTTTTTTTATTTTAAGGATAAAAGGAGGGAAACATTAACAGACATACAACATTTTACAACATATCACAAGCACAATACAGACAATACAGAGTTCCAAACAAAGTGGTAGGGAATTAACTTTTTTATGCAGCAAATTAATGCAGTACTGGAAGAGTCTACTCATGTTAGAGCACCTGTCAGCCAAATGACTCTTTGAGATACAGCATGTGAATCTCTTGCTCTGTCAATTACATAAATTGTTTTTAAATTATACTATAGACCTGGAAACTGTCTTACAAAAAAAATAGGAAAGACATATCCTAAGTATGAAAGGTCACTAAGGATGGATTAGCCCACTTAGCTGTTAGGAAAAGCAGATGTAAGAAGGTGCACATCCAAAGATTTTTTTATCCCATGGAGAAAACCATGTGAACTTAATCTACTTTAGGATGTTCATATGAAATTTGAGCAATACTGGTTACATACACGCCTATAAATCTGTCTTTGAAATAGGAGTCACAATATTTCATTGCAAGGACATGTGAAATCCTAGAACCTTGGTCTAGTTGAGGCCTAAAGTTGGCTCATTTCAAATGTTTTTTTAAAGTGCCCTATCCAGACTCCCCTTGCACAAATAACAGTCTCTACACAACAGGCAATTAGAGATGCAACATTTAAGAGCATCTCAGGAATCATTTATATTTAATTAATATTCTTATGATTCCTATCATTATAAACACCTAAACTTTCAAACTCTTAAAAATGTATTAGTATGCGCAAAAAAATTACATTTTTTGCACATACTAATTCTTTCATAATTTTACTAAGTTGGCAAGACAAGCTGATGGGAAAATTCTTTGGAGTATTATACTTTCTGTTCCTTAATAAAAGATCAGTAGAATATAGACTGCTTCCAATAAAGTAGAAGAAGCTGGTTTTAGTCAAAAACAGCAGCTGAAGCCAATAAAGTAGTTTAAAATAAAGCTACTATGCCTGCCTTTTCTTGCCTTTGATTTGTCTCAATAAAATGTGGATTCATGCATGCTAAGATTAGCTTGCTTTATTAAGCTTCATAATAAAAAAGGACTTTTTCCCATACAAGGAAAGTTTAATTTCTTTTCCAACATTTATACTTTATTACTACTATGGTATTGGCATTTTGCATAAACATTCAGTAGCTATAGCATTAAAACTTCTGTGTGGTCATCCTAAATAAAAGGCAAATATTTCTTTCAAAATGCTAGTTTAATTTGTGTTAAATATTTATCACCCGTACACAATAGTCAGATGTAATATAGGTTGAGTCATTCCTTAGCATTTAGCATTTAATTAGAATGCTACTTTTGCCTTCATTGTCCTTAAAAGACCAGGCACTTTTGAAATTTAAAATATTAATTTATATTTTCTTTACTGTACTGTTTATTTAAATATAAAGCAATTTTTAATATTTAAACCAATTCAAAGCAACTGTTCAGTTATCAGATAGGTTACAGTAACTAAAATAAGTGTTCAAAGGCTTTTTAGACTTCAGAGACTATTTAGCTTTATCTAATAAAGAAAATAATCATTTTCTAGATATACAAATCATACTGAAGTAGTATTTGTGATAACCATGTAATACTCTTCCATAAAAAATAATATACTTGTAACAAACTCAGGCAGATCAGTACAAGTGCATGCTACCAGACAAGCTATAAAACTAGAATAACTGAAGGAAAAATAAATAAATATCCCATCCAGTTAGACATGGATTAGAACTCTTTACATTTTATGATTTAATCCTCAATTTCAATTTTGTTTAATAATATTTAGGAACTAAGACAGTTTTTCTCAAAATTACCTACCATTTACCCCCATATTATGAATGTTAAACTGATTTTAAATTCATTAGAATAAAGACTTATGTAAATATGAAGCAAAATGACAAGTTTCCAAGTACCTCATGAATTTAGATTATATTTTCAGCTATTAATTGATGCGTCTACTGTAGGAGACAGGGGTGCAAAGAATTAAAAATAAATTACCTAGTTTGACTCTATGTGACTGAAATTCACAAGATAATTGACAACTTTCCTTTTGTAGCGCCCAGCCTGGACCTCAAATCAGTTAGTTTAAGCCATCCCACATGGAGAAGTTTATCCATTTATAACACACTTAAATCCGGGAAATCTGCAGCTATATAGCATTAACAGCAGGTCAGCAGAGAATCACATCTGAAATTCAAAATAAACACGAAAAAGATCAGTCAATCTTAGGTTTGTTAAGTGCACTTTCATTGATTGTATTTTCTTCCTTCAGCGTGAATCCAAAGGACAAAAACCTGCTCCTGTGGCTTTTCCTCTTTCATTATCCCAAACAAGAAAGGAACAATGATGTCGAGAACAGGAACATAAAAAAGCTGTTTCTGCAAAAATGATCACCTTCCTTCTAGCTTCATAATTTACTCCCAGCCCATAAGGTCCTCGGTTCCCGTGATTGCTATGATGGATGACTCCACTTCAGCTGGGGTGGGCAGAGCCTCCGCGGTGTATCGCTCTGCAGGATATACAATAGAATAAACGCAGCAGCAGGGCTGAATGGCAAGCGGGCGTGCCAAGGGAATTGTCTTCAGTGGAAGAGTAGGTAGTCGTTCCCTGGAATTATGTAAAAGGCAGCTTGTAAATATTGCTCCCTTTGTGGACATGTGCCTGTGCGACTTGACAGTAAAGGGCAACAGTGGCATAGGAGAACGCAAAAATATTTTCCACTTCAGTGCCCTCTTTTTCACTTGGTTGGATTTTGCATTAGACAAAGCTCTAACTATCCCAGTGAACTGTTGAGGATGTAAATATATACACTTGAAGATAGAGGGAAAACACCTATGGTTTTATCACTGATATTTGGTTTACTTTAAAGCTTGTAATTCAACACAAAGGTAATGCTAAATTGTTTGGTGATACTCCCTTAAATCACATTTCTACAATCACCCTGTGTCTTTATAAGTCAATATTAGATTCAACTAAATTAACACCTGAAACAATACGCATCAAATCTGAGCTTTTCTGTCCTTTCTGGCATCCATTTGAAAAAAAAGACCCTTGAAATTCCAGGCTATAAGGCTGTTTTACTAATTCCTATCCCTGTCCTACGCACCTCATGTAGGATAGAAAATTCTAACATAACTGTCCATAGACTCACATAATCTAATATGTATATAACTTATACACAATAAGACTTGGGCTGGGGATTTAGCTCAGCGGCAAAGGCGCCTGCCTGGCAAGCGCAAAGTCGTGAGTTCAGTTCCCGGTACCGGAGAAAAACAAAAAAAACAAAAACAAAAACAAAAACCAAAAAAAAAAAAAAAACCTATGCAATAATACTAAATACTTACCGGACCTTATTAGCTAGAACCTCTCATTAATAAGGAGTTAGATGCCTATTCTACTTTGTATCTGGATGAACCCCATAGCCTGCTGTGCTCGTGGGTCGGGCTTCTGAGAGCTGGCTGGATCTAGGGTGTGTGACACTGGGATTAAGGGTTTGTGGTACCAAATTAGTCCACTAATGGGTTTAGTACACTTCTGGGTGTGGATGATGGCAAGGTCCATACTGGGTAAGGGTGGCACCACTCCTAAGGCTTGTAGCCTGGATGGTATAAAAGGCAAAGGGAGGTGGCTTCACTGCTTTGCTGCTTCCTGCTGGCCTGCCAGTGGGCTGTTTCTCCTCTGCTGCATCCCTTTTCCATGATTTTCTACTTTGGAGACAGCCAACTATGGACCAAAACCTCTGCAACTGAAATGAAATAACCTTTCCTCCTTTAACTTGTAGGTATCATGTACTTTGTCCCAATAAGAAAAGTAACTGTGCTTATTAGTAATTCCTCAGGTTACTAGTTATTTGCAAGACCCACTCCTTGTAAGCGATTGCAATCTCCAGATCCATCTTACCAAACTCTTCTTTTATTAGTCCATGTTGGCAGTGCATCATGTATCCGTTGCTTGTGTGGAGCGAGCACATGCAGTTAAACATCCTCATGCCTTTTTCATCCCATTTTCCTCCCCTTCCTTTTTCTTCCCTCCATCTCTTGATCCCCTTCCCATTTGAGAAAGATCTAGCTGCATAATTCCTATTACCTAGCTTTTATTTTTCTCTTTATTTATAATTTTATTTCCTCATATGACAGAAACCATGTGATATTTCAACTTGTGCATCTGATTTACTTCATTTCACATTGTGGTCTCAAGGTTTATCCTTTTTCCTACTAATGACTCAGATTTCTCTCTGTGGTAGAGAAATACTCTAATGTGTGTAAATATCATATTTTCATTATCCCTTCCTAAGCAGCTTCCCAGAGCTAGCTATCATGAACTGTGCTCTTATGAACACTGGGATGGGTATGTCACTGTAATGTGATATCTTTAACATTTTTAGCAAGATATCCAGAAGGGGAATAGCTGGGTGAAGTGGAATTTTTCATTTCAGTTTTTGAATCTCCATGCTAATTTCCACAGTGGTTGTGCTAGTTTACATGCCCCCCCCAACAATATACAAGGGTTCTCCTCTCTATACCACCCACAGCCTCACTAGTAGTTATCTGATACTCTGATAATGGCCATTCTTTCAGGGATAAGATGGAATCTTAGTGCTGTTTTGTTTATCTCTAATGACGAGCAATGTCGAAGATTTTTTTCATAAATTTATTGGTAACTTGAATTTCTTCTGTGAATGTCTTCACTTCCCTTGTCTATATTTTTGATTTGGTCTTTTATTTTTCAGGGGGTTTAACTTTTTTCAGTTCTTCATATATTCTAGATGTAAATATAGATATTCTGTCTGAAGAAAGCTGGTAAAATTTTTCCCATTTTGATGTTTGTCTTTACACTATGCTGGTTATTTATTTTGCTTTGCAGAGCATTTTAAAATTTGCTGTGATCCCATTTGTTGATTCTTGGTGCTATTCAGAAAGTCCTTGCTTTGGACTATGACTTTAAGCATTTTGTCTATTTTATCTTATAGAAGATTGTTCCTGTTTTAACATTCAGTTCCTTAATCCTTTTGATTTTAGTTTAGTACATGGTGAAAGATAAGGGTCTAGATTCAGGTAGATAGACAATTTTCTTAATGCCATTTATTAAAGAAGCTTTATCTTTCCTCCAGTATATGTTTTCTTCAGTTTTCTCTGTGAAAACCTGTAAGTACCTGATGGAATTCCAGGCACCCACCTTTATACAGTTCAGCAATATTTAATTTATGTACCTATAAAACAGACAGTGGGATGGGCTTCAGGACACACACCTGCAATACTAGCACTTAGGAGGCTGAGACAGGAGAATCACCATGAGGTCAAGGCTAGCCTGGGCTACATAGTGAGACACTGTATCAAAAATAAATAAATAAATAAAACAAAAAGAAGAAGAAAATAGAAAAAAGAAAAGGAAAACAGATTCTGTGTGTGTGTGGTAGGGGATAAGTCATAGTCTTACTTAAAGTAATGGGTGCTTATGTCAGATGCAGTGACCTTCATAAGTGAATGAATCCATGATATGAATTTCATCTTTTCGAAGTTGAAGTAGCCATACTTGATGTCTTCAATTTTTTTTCTTTTACGGATTTTAGTATTTTCAATTTTGGCTCAGAAAAAGAAAACTGAAACTAAAAGAAAAAAGTACTTATCATAAAATGGTATTTTGTGCATTTTTATTTTCAGAAAAAATGGGAAACTACACCTGTGCTTAAGAATGGATGGTAATACTCTTCCTCAGCTTCTCAGAGCACGTGGTAAGCACTGTCTGTATTTCTTCTTTTGATTTATAAAATGCTGTTGATTGAAAGATAGGTTCTGTGGTCAAAGAAATTCTGGACATATTCCGTGAAACAAAGTTAAATTATTACTTTTACTATATAACTTGTTGAGCCTTATATGAGTTGGTGTAAATAGTAAATATCCAGTAGTGATATTGTACATAGTTTCTCTCTGGAATATTTAAATTGGAGACAAGTTGATATCTTCAGAAACTGACATTATACAAAGCTTATCTGACAAACTTTACCTAAATGTTGCACTCATGAATAGTAATAAATGTTTGATTGATCTTATACTTTAATTATTTTTGTCAGTGTGTTCATAAAGTGGAATGCTAAAATCTCTGCAAACTTCTCTGTTTAGGTATTCTATTTTGTTTTCCTTCTGCTATTTTATAGAATTATAATTTTATTTGAGTTCTTCTTACTTTTCCTTGAAAAACACTTCTATCTAGTCATTTAGTTGATGGCTAAAATGACATATATTGAAGGGACCCCCAACTCCCTTATAACTAGTACTGCACTGGTTATGCTTTGTTACCTAGAGTTTTGGATTGCTCCCTACCCACTTTGTAAAAGAAATTCATCTCATTACAAATTGTAAAAGAATATGCAATTTTGAGCTCTTAGATTGGTAGTTATTAAAATACAACTTTTACTTTGACATCCAGAGACTAAAGTTCAAAGAAGGAAAATGGCATATTTTAATGGAAATAGATTTAGATACAGGTTCAAGGCACCAAAGATTAATCACTAGTGATAGAACAACTCCTGGTAGGTCACTTTCTGAGCCTCATTTTCTCATATCTTCGATGAACAGTGTATGAGAAGCAAAGAATTAAAAATCAAAACAATACAGGTTAGTTATAGGGGTTATTTTTAAAATATATGAACAGCTGTATTGCAAATGAAAATCATTTAAACTCAAAATTATATTTCTATATTTTCTTAACTTTTCACCTAAAATAGGTAAACAATAGATTATACTCTGCTGTCTGTTTAGTGAAGCCTATATAATGAAGGCAGAGTTTCTGTCATTTCTCAGGCTCAAATTATTGTTGGTTGAATGATATGCTACTTAATAAAACTGAAGAAAGAGATCAGAGACTTTTTGTTTTTAGTATGTGCTAATCTATAGGATTTTACCTCCTGCAGAACAGTCTTTAATAGATTCAGAATTCCATTGCATATCTTTCAACACATCAATCTAGCAACACAATGCTTTTTTAGTACTTGTCTGTTTAAAGAATGTGTACCTACTTGTTAGAAATCTTGGCATTTTCTCTTTTCTGTATGTAGGAGATATAATAGCTTGACATTAAAAGAACTTAGCTTCAACAAAATATACCCATTAACTGTCACAGTTAAATTCTTCTTGGCAAAGAAAAAGGTATAAAAAAGAAAAGTGTGAGCACATGAGAACAAAAATTAAGCCTTTTAAAATTCTTTTTGTTTAAATACCCAGGCTTTATCTATTGTTCAGGAAAAGACATTCATTACATTTTCTATAATTCATTGCTATCATTTTTTAATTTTAAACGTCAATTGTACCATCTTAACATATGCATGAAATGCTTTAATCCATTAAATATTTTAAGGAAAAACATGGCCTTGAATGTCTTTGAAAATATACTTCAAAATTTGTGCTTAAAAAATACAATGGCATGAAAAGATTAAAATATTTGCAAGTGCCATGGCTTATGAGGAAGGCATAGGGCAAACCTAAATACAAAATTAATATATTTTATTGTGAAAGGGTAGAAAAACTTCCTGTTTTTTCATTTTAAAAATGGAAGCCTTTCACTTCCTTTGTTGGGCTGTTCTATGCAGATCTGTTCAGGTTCTTGTTTATCATCTCCCTTGGACACCGTTGAGGCACAGGTTCCAGAATGGGAGGCTCCAGTAAGCTTGTTGAAGATGATAGGTGTTCAGTCATTGCTGCAGAGCTAGCAGATGGGCTCCCCAGAGCCCCGGAGACCCTGACTCTTGCTCTACCTGCAGGCCCTGAAGCAGGTGTGTGCTACTGATGGGGCCACTCCGAATGCAACAAACCACAGGTGATACTAATTAAGGAAGCTCGACTAGGAAGGAGCACAGTATATTGCTGATGGTCAAGTGCCAAAGGTTAGTGAAAAGCAGGCTTGTCTGCTGGCCCGGGGAAGATAAGAACACAAAGGGCACAGAAATGGATTTGAATACAGGCACTTATCAGCCTCCCTTTTAAACTACATAATGCAGCATATAATGGTGTGCTTTTAGCAGTAGAATTGGGAATCGATTTGTGAATGTACTAATTTATTAACATCAATTTGCGCACCATTTAAGCAGTTCTTTTCTTTTTTTTTTTGTTTTGAAGAGAACATGGTGAAAATGTGAGACCAACCTCAAACAAGGTATGATTAAAATAAAAATTAGAGCTATCATGCCATTCTATGTAGTTTTATATAGGGCAACTTTACACTCATCTTAAGAAACATTGTTTTAATTTCAATAGCATATAAATCAAATAAAATTTCATTTCTCTCACTTTGTTATTTGAAAAGATACTTATTTAGACATGTAAACACTACATTCCACAGAACAACATGATTGCATTTCACTGACATCGTGATCAAATGGTAAATTTGAATAATTTAAAAACAGAATCCACACAAAATTTGTAGTAATTCAAAAGTTTTCATGCATTACTTCATTATTAATTATGTTATGTTCAATTTAAATTAATTATATTAACCAGAAAATTGTCTAAAGAACCATGAATACTTAAAATTAGAAAAGCATATAGCTTGAATACTGTAGATTTCAGCGTGGTTTACCATATAGCAGCTAGATGAAGATAAAGTATGCATAGATAATTTTAATTGTAGGTGTGGTATAATTGATCATTATGAAATTTAATTCATATCAAGTCTGTATTTGTTGTCTATTATTGCTCGGCAATCTTTCCAAGTCTTAATGGATTAAAAAAACTGTTTAATTTGGTCAAGATTTAGCAAGTCAGGAAATCACTGGTGAGTGTGCTTGTGTAGGCATTCATTCTGTCCTTTAGTTCCTGGGAGTAAGCATTTGGCCATAGTCAGCTAGGTTATCAGTTGGTGATCAGATTCGCTTGTGTGCTGGGATATCTGGACAATTAAATTCATTCGCGTACATGATATCCCAGCTTGAATTATTGGAATATCTAGAGGCTGACTTGGCCTCTCTGGTTCTCTATCTCTCTCTCTCTCCTTTTTCCTTCTTTCCTCTAATTGTCAACTGTGCTGTTTTTCCAACAGGACTGAGGACTTTGAAGAGAGAATTAAAATCTGCTGAGAATTGTGCTCAAGGAATACACAGGGCCACGTCTACTGCATTCTGTTGGTGAAAACCAAGCACCACTCAGCCCATATTCAGAGAGAGAGCAACACAATCCAAAATTTATCACTGAGTGAAAGAGTATATGTTATTGTAGTCATCTTTACAAATACAGTCCAAATCAATTTAATACACTTTGGTGTGCTACCACAAACTGTCATATATTTTACAGAATTATCAACCAAATTAACAGAGAGTCATTCTCTAAAATTAGTATTTATTTGGGAATAGCAAAATATGGTGATAGTAGCATGTGTGCCACAGTAAACAATTTGCATATTCAAAGAGGCAAGACGTTTTTAAAGACAAAATATTGAGAAACTCCTGACATAGTTTGAAACAATAATTTTTGGCCAGGAGTGTTAATGAGAAACTAGAGCCATTCCACTGTTGAACAGACAGTTGCTAGTCAAATATCCCTGTATAAGTATTTTTTATAAGTTTGTGATGAGCTCTGTGCAAGCCTGTAGCTCTGGAATCTTTTGTGATAGGTCCCTTGAGGCCATCATGCATAAGATGTCTGCCTTCCTCGTTGTTTTAAGTTTTTACTGCGATTGACATCAGTTGTTCATTTTTTTTATTTTATTTTATTTTATTTTATTTTTTTTGGTTTTTCTCCGGTACCGGGAACCGAACTCACGACCTTGCGCGTGCCAGGCAGGCACTTTTGCCGCTGAGCTAAATCCCCAGCCCCCAGTTGTTCATTTTTAATCTGTAAAGATGTCACATTTCTCTCTCAGAACCTACATTACAAATTATACCTTGCAGACATTATCTACTGAGAAGAGAGAAAAGTTGTGTGCTAATATGTTGCTAAATATGTAAATTTCAAATCATTCTAAAAAATAATCAAATAGGAAGCATTTCTACATTGCCCCGAAGCAGTGCACTGAGAAGCACATGCTCACTATCACAGAGCCACAGAATAATCTGCTACCAGAGATTGGGGGCAAAAACCCAGCTCCGGGAGTCCTGGCAGATCATGCTCAGTACCTGTTCCATGTACTACTCTAGGAGAATTGTGAGCAGCTGTGCACTGAAAGAAAGAGCTTTAATCAGTGACCCACTGAGAAGACATCCACCCTCAGCGGGCTGACAGTTTATAGTCAAGGGGAATAAAGGCAAAGCTTGGGGGTCTGCATAGCTGGGGTGTTTGCCTAGCTGACCCAGTGCATAATCGTGGTCAAGTCCAGGTCTATTTGATCATTACCTCAAGATGAGTTCTGTGAGAACTCATCCCTGGAAATGGCAATTTGGTCCCCAGTGAGAAGACGCTTCTGGCTTAGTGGAACAGCCTCAGTTCTCATCATGGAATAACTGCCCCCTCTTGGAAGTGATCTGTGCTGTCAGGAACTTTGGGTTTGCTGTCACAAAAATGTCTACTAACCACACCTGCCACTCCTCTAATCCAAGGTGCCTGATGAGAGAGTGGCTGTGAAGAAACAATTAAAGAGACAAATGGGATCAAAGAGGGAAGAAATGGAGTTAGGGTAGTGACTGGGCCCTTCTTCAGAGATACTTGGCCTCTCAAGGAAACAAAACTGAAGCAAATGAGATAAAATATTATGGATGAAGAATTTCCACCATTTATGTAAGTTTCTTAGAAGCAAACTACAGTGATTACTCGGTTCTTGAACACTTCTGTTTGCAAACAGTTCACGAACAAAAGCATTCAGCAAAAGTTTGCTTCTGTTTGCAAACTTTCATTGAGTAACAAACATGACACGACCATCTTCCCCCAATTCATAAAATAAATTAAGTTTGTAAACTGAGGTACCACAGTACTAACAACTTTCCCGACTAGGTAGTAGCCTTGTTTCATGGGATTTAAGAATGCTCACTCATTCCCAGCAAGATATCAGTGACACATACAGACATCAATTTCTTTAAAAGCTTACAAGGAGTTAATTCCGATACTCGATGGTGAAGACCCATTTTTGTCTGGAGCAGAGATTTTTCCAAATAATAGAACTGAAATAATGAACCACAATAAACAATTTTACAGAGTTTGATGTACATTTATTTCAACATTCTCATTCCACTGGCTAGAATAATAGAGCATCAAAAAGTGTAATCTTGCTCAGAGTAGAAGAACTAATGAATTGTGAAGCCGTAAATGAGCACTCTTGATCGCATTCCTTTCTACCTTCCATTGCACCGCATTCATTGACGCGACTTACCTCTGTAGCTCTAGGTCAGATATTTGCAAACTAAGTGCTGTTTTTGCAGAGCCCATAATCTAAGACATTTTTTTATTCATTTTTAAATAGTCACAAAAAATAAAAAGAAGAAACACATTTTATGACATGTTTTGTGATATATGCAATTTAAGTTTTAGTGTTTACGTGTAGAGCTTTTTTGGAGCATAGTCACGCCATTTTGATTCTCTAATTTTTGAGGCTGCTTTCAGCCACAAAGGCATAGTTGTGTAGTTTGACAGAGCTCCATTTAGGCCCACAAAGCCTGAAATATTTAGCAGCTAACAGTTTAGAGAAAAAGTTTTTTCACTGCTGCCCTTGGTTCTTACCTCAGTTTGATCTATTATTTATTTATTCTTCCTTAGCCTGCCTTTTCTTTCTTTTTCCTCTTTCATATACTCCAGCCTTTATTGTTTCTTCCTTCATTTCATCTTGTCATTTCTCCTACACCCTGCCTTTTATGGTAACAATCCCCTCCACATGCTTTCCTTTGATTTTTGTCTGTGTTTATGTTCTTCACTTCTGTTATATCACTAATGACAAAGCCCAAATGACTTTTTCAAAATGGCATTGAGCCCATAAGCAGACGTTTGCTTCCTTGTTATGTATGTGGAAAACCTCAATCAGCAATATTGTCAACAGTGAAAAATTCAACTGGACAGGAAAGATGTTAAAACAAATCATATTTTAAAAAAACAAGTGAAAATAGACAAAAACAGAACATTATTTGAACCTGAGTTCCAAGAATATCTATGGTGCATTTCTTTGCCTTTTCCAGATTTTGCTTCAATACTCCCTGTTTTCCCTCACCATTGCACTGAATGTTGCACAGACACCCATAGTTATTTTGGTGGTGCTCTCTGTTTTAGTTTTCTCAGATATTATTTCCTGAGAAGAAAAAAATGCTGCAATAATTTAATGCTAAACATGTAAATATGCTAAATATGTAACTTTTGTATTTATCATTCTACCCAACAGTCAAATAGGAAGTCAGTACCTACAGTATGCACATATTTGAAACCTTTAATATGGTTTATTTATTTATTTATTTATGCATTTATTATCTCTTATTAGGGTATGAACTTTATAGGTCAGAGGTGTGGAATGGTTTTGCATACTGTTATTCCCCATTGCCTGACCCAAAACAATCAGTATTTCTTGAATAAATGGAAAAAGAATTACGTTTTTATGCACATATGAGAAAATTTAAATGAAATAACAAATTTTAATTACTTGATTTAAATTCAATATAATCATTTTAAATTTTAAAGTAAAGTAAATTCAATGTAAAATTTGCAAACTGAAAAAAATATAACCCAAAAAGCTCTACATTTTGACTTGAAGAATATTTTCATTTTTCCAATAAAATAAAATAAATCTGAACTACTTTACAATATTTTAAAATATTTAATTTTTAAGCGATAAGCCAATGGTTTAATATCTCACTGATCTTGAGCACTAGAATATAGGAAAATTAATGATAATGGTTAATCGGTAAGAGAGAGACTTAACCTCTAACTTACAGAAAAATTGAAATTACCATAGTAAAAAAATTATTTCCTGAACCAAAATTGTACAAATATCATTATAGTAGAAAGACCCATTTCAGAAGCAGGCACTTTAGTAGACCCATTTCATTTAGTTGACATGCCTCGTCTCTGTCAGTGCAGAGTAACTTCTCCATGCTTCACTGATCCTTCCACCTTGATACCTTTGAACTTCACAGGCTAGTTAGTCTATAGAATATTCCTATTTGGGGTTTGTCTAGGATCTTTTCATTGTAGGGATTAGCTTATGCATCATAAGCAAGAATATTATAGAAGTGATTCTATTTATTTCTCATAGCATTCATCACATGATTTGTATTTCCCCCTTTTACCCATAACAAACTTTGCTCACTTATTTAAGGTGAAATCTGCAAGCTTTCCATGGTAAAGGTATTCATTTTCCCCTTTTGATTGTTAAGAATTTGAGAACAGGGTGTAACTGTGAAGTCATGGATTGTTTCTTCATATTCTTCATGAAAATTTTAATTAGTTCATTTATTCAATCTCATGACATGAATATGTCAAGGCTGCCTAATGTATCCACTTAGGCCATGATCTATTTCTATTATGATTCATTTTTATACTGAGTGCATCCTTTCTTTGTCCATTTGGAGCCCTTGGAGCTGTGTTTTGCTTGATTTTGTCATTCTCAGCATTCCATGGGCATGCCATTGCTTTCTGATGCAGCAGGGTATGTCAGGCTTACCTGTGTGTTCCCTTTCCTTCCCCTGATGGAATTTCCATCATTTCTCTTGGAATATAAGAGTTTCCAGGTCCTTTCAGTGAGCAGACTGAGGAAATACATATATGTGGATTTTAGCTATCTAATAAATACAATTAATCCTACTATATTTTTTCTTTCTCATGTGAGCCTCTGCAGATCCAGTAACTGTATTTTACTCCATAGCTGGATAAACATTTGTTTTCTGAGAGCATTCACACATGCAATTACTCACTTACTCTTTTAGTAAAAAGGTGAGTGATCAATTTCACTTGCAATTAACCAATTACCCCATGGTTTCATTTCCCATGCTTGAGCCCATGTGTTTTTAAACATTGTTCACACTGTATCCAAAACATACGGAGGGAAGTCAGTGCTAAATTTGTGAACACTGGATTAATGCATTGGAGGAAGCACATACTTTCTTCTAAAATATAGCCCAAAAATTTAAAATGAAAATAAGTGGAAACAGCACAATTATATTTTTCCTTTTTGTAAGAAACACTAAATCCCAATGCAGTGAATTGTAAAATTGCGGAGTGAAGTATCAGTGTCAGTGCCTTTAAAAATCACTGGCTAGTGTAAAGACTCTCATTTCATAGATCATTTGTTGCAGTGTCCCCACGAAGTCAGCAGATTTTAAACAATGAATAAAAGTGCCCCTATTTTCTTTTCTATTTTAATGTAAATGTAGTCATAGTTGATAGATGAATGGAGATAGATGATAGATAGATAGATAGATAGATAGATAGATAGATTACAAAGAGATGACTGATAACATTTTAATGTTTTTTCTTGCTGAATTTCACCTAAACATTGATATTGTGTTTCTATAAGAGTTCTATCTTAGCTACACAATTCGAACAACTTGGGACTGGGAATATATATCAGTGGCATAGTGCCTGCCTGGCGAGCATGAGGTTGTGAGTTCAATTTCTGGCACCACAAAAAAAAAAAAAAAAATCTAACAACTTACTTTAAATGTTAAGATGAGAAAAAAGAAGAAAGAAAGAAAGAAAGAAAGAAAGAAAGAAAGAAAGAAAGAGAAAGAAAGAAAGAAAGAAAGAAAGAAAGAAAGAAAGAAAGAAAGAAAGAGAAAGAAAGAAAGAAAGAAAGAAAGAAAGAAAGAAAGAAAGAAAGAAAGAAAGAAAGAAAGAAAAACTGTTTCTGTGTCTCTCTTCTCCCTTCCCTGTGCTCACCATCATGGTACGTAATCTCCCACTCGGGTTCTCTCATGAGATTTAGGTTCTCCCACCCTGAGGCTTGCATAATGACAGCGAGAGAATGCCTGCTTACATGCACCTCACTGTGCAGGTAACTCTTGAAATTTGCTGTCTCACAAATGGGGGACCACGTTGATCATTTCCATGTGATGATTATTCTTTCACCTGAGAAAAATGGGGTCTGACCACCAGTTCCATAGAAGCATGTGATTATGTGGGTTGGGATAATCTATTCCACTAAGATTAATTTTTTAACATGCCAACAATGACAAAAGGAAAGCATGAGATAGTCTTCAAAGGCTTCATACTTACCCTTACCTCACAAGAACTAGAAAACATTAAGATTTTGACTGAGAATATTCCAACGCATTAAATATTTTCTAAAGTCCTTATTTTTACTTCACATTCCATAAAGTTACTGGGGAGCCTCTTTTTAACCACAAAGAGTAGAAGAGTCTTCAGAATTTGCCAGATCAGCTCACTTCAATGAAACATTTAGAAGTCATATCTCCAGCAGGTTCCATACCTGGAGGTGGCCATGTAGAACTTTATTCTAATCCTCAGTTTTCTGTTTAGGAAAGCCCCATCTTTCCTTCAATTTAAGCATATCTATAGCATTGTTCCTAGCCTCAGGAAGTCTAAAATCTAATGGGAGAGACAGGCATACAGTCATTAATTCAGCAAAGCAAATTGTAATTAGTGATATTTAAGTAAATTCAAAGAAGAGAATATAGGGAATACAGGAATACAGATAGTTTCATGGTGGTGATTCATAGGACTTTGGCATTCAGGGTTGGTATAAAGGAATTCTTTAGAGTACTAAGAGAGATGTAAAGCCATTTATTGAAGAAAGACCAGAGGAGCCAAGACACCAGGATGTGGGAAATGTAAAGCAATGGGTAGACATGAAATAATCATTCACTGATAGTTTGCAATACACCTGTGACAAAGAGGCTTAGAAAATCTCTGATACTCTTTTCAGTGATTGTAGGAGGGCTCTGCTTCAGCTAACAGGATACAAACAAAAAGGCCAGGCATGGTGGCACACCCCTGTAATCCTAGCACCCAGGAAGCTGAGGCAGGAGGATCTTTGTGAGTTGGAGATTAGCCTGGGCTACAAAGTGAGCTCAAGGACAGCCTGAACTGCATAGAGAGATTCTGTCTCAAAAAGACCAAAAAAAAAAAAAAGAAGAATACAACAAAAATCATGTGGTGCTGGTTTTTAGATGTTAAAAGTCTTATATTTAGGCCCCCAAAGCCTCATGAGCTCATAGATGGGGCTGTGGGGAGGTGACTGAGTTATGGTTGTGTGTATACTATTGGATTCATGGTGCGACACCTGGATTAGTCCACTGATTGGTTTTGTATAGTTCTGGGTGAGGCTGAATGGATTTACTGCAGACAGAAGCCCCACCCTGGGTATCAAACCAATGGCCTTAATGCTTGAATGAAATAGAAAAGGCAAGGTAGGCTTGATGTTTGCTGCTTTCTCTGCATCCTGCTAAGGACTGTTTCTCTCCTGTGATGCCATCCTGCCATGCTACCCTGCCTCACAGCCAGCCAAGTATAACTGAAACGTCCACAAATCGTGAGCTGAAATAAATTCCTTCCTTAGCTTGTGGGTACTGGATATTTTGTTCTAGCAGGGAAAAAGTAACTGAGACATTACATAAATGCTGATCCACATCAAAACATTGTTTTTGCTTTAAACCACTACTTTTGGGACACAGGGGCAGAAAAACAAAACAATCATCCACAAACCAAGACTGTTCCAAGCTCATGCAGTGTAGGAGAGACACTGACAGCAAAATGTCCTGTGCTCTTTGTGCTCAGAATAGCACAGTGTGCTGAGAAATGGGGGAGGGGAGTGTGGAGGAGAGTGAGATGTGGCCAAACAAAGTTGAGAAAAGTAAGCCTATTGGGAATTGTGCTGACAATGGGGAACTTAAGCTAGCTTGAGAATTCATTGAAATTTTTAAATGTAAATAACTACTTAAGTGGAAGGTCATGATTTAGACTAGTAATGAAGGTAATATTGGTATTTAGGTTCAACTGGAGAAAGAAGCCATAAGAAAGCACAGAAAAAGGTAATGAGAACCTGATTGAGAACAAAGATGATGGAAAATGAGATTTGAGAAATACTCTATATCTTTAAAAAGGCAGAGATGTTATTTGTGGTATTAGTTTATTGAATATCCTAGAAAAGTGTTATGTATTAATCTAAAATGATCCCCAAAGTCTCATGTTCAGAGGTTGAGCTTTTGAGTGGTATATATATGGCTGATATATATGATACATTCTCTATTTCTATCTCTGTCTCTATCTCTGTCTCTATCTCTATCCATTGATGAGTTCATAGACAAATATGTTAGGAGGTAGAACCCAGTTGGTCACTGGGGGGCATGAATTGGAAGGATATATTCTTGTCCCTGGCTCCTCCCCCTCCTTTCCTGCTGTGCTTCCTGCTGGCCATGGGTTAAGAATATTTCTTCCATCATGCCCTTCCACCATGCCATTTCTGCTTGAAGCCAACTAACCACAGACTAGACCCACTAAAATCATGAGCAAAGATGAATGTCTCATCCTTTAATTTGAGAATATCAGCGATGAGAGTGACTAATACAAAGAGCATCTGATGCAAAATAGATGCTGGATATTTCTTTGTGGAGTAAATATATTTTAAACATATAAATATGATAGAATCCAAGGTGACTTTTAGAAAAGCTACACTTGCTTTAGGCTCAGTCTGCACCTCCTCAGCCCAAAATGAAACAAAAGGTAGTCTCCCTATTGCACACCATCTCCCTTCCAAAGATAGGTTCATGCATTTTATAATATATATAAAGGACAAATATCACTTGACTATGTCTCTATTCAAAGTGGGTTTATACAAAAGTACAACTCTGAGACAGATATATAGTATATAGTGAAGAAGTATAGAATGACCTTCTTCATTGAACTTAACTGACAGTATATTTAATGATCAAAATATAATAATCAAATACATATATACCTACATATGTATTTTCAAATACATATATAGATATTACTGTGGGATTAATATTCACTCAACCCTAAAAATTGGATATGATTGAAAACCAGAAAGAAAACCCACCTGTTGAGAAGAAGTGGTATGATAACCAAATATACTCGATCACATTGGACTATTCAACTGCATTACACTCTGGTAAAAATAGAAGAAACCAACAAAGCTAAAAAAGTCAGAAAATTGTGCATTCATTACTGAATCTCATTCAAGGCTCATTATAATGAATTTTTAGTAGTCCATCCAATGCACTGTGGAAGTTCTTTATTATTCGGTGTTCAGAAGTTATCACTACCACATATGTTATCACTACCACATATATTTTGTTTGTAAAAATGTTTGATTTATCTTGAATTTATATATTAAAATTAACCTCAAGCCCAAAAGCAAGCAAAATGTATATCCTCTATTATATTTAAAAATTAGTAACTAATTGCCCAGCTATGGCTTTCTATTTTAAAATGTTAAATTATAACTATACATTTTTTAAGAAATTCAAAATAACTTATTGAATTTAGCATCTTTATATTGTTTAAAATATGCACACACACATGTATAACGAGTTTTTTGATGATAGGGGGGGATTTTCACTGTAACTGGAAACCAGATGCCAAAAATGCCCAGGTCTAATTAGTTGTTCTATTTATAAGACATTAAAAATAATACTTTACATTATAATTCATCTAAATGTTCACTCTCTTGTAGTCTTATATTCTACAGATGGTAACAAAATTTGGAATAAAACAAAATAATAATAATGTCTGTATTTTCTATTTGTGCAGTTTTTTATTTCTAGAAATGGTTATATGATCGTTTTGTGACAGATTAATATCATCCATAGTCCTAAATTGCTAAGAGTAAAAGTGTTAGATTGTCTTGATTCAGCTGCCATAAAGAAGAAGCTTATTTTTTAAAAAAATTCCTTGGAATATCAACAGATTTTTTTATTTCACAGCACATGTATCACAACTCCATCCATTTTGCCCCAACTGCAGTCCTTTTCATCCTTCTATGCATATGGATACGGTTGATTTTGAAAACTACTTTTTTAAAACATTTAGAAGTTTTTGAAAACCAAAAACACATTTGCCAAGTGATCTTTCCCCCCTAAACTTTAAATCCATGGGTGAACTGAAAGAAACTTCATCCATATGCTACTTCACATTTGCTTATGTTAAAATCCTGAAAATTATGTTTAATAACTTTTGGACACACAAGGAGCTTTCAAATTAGGCTTCAAAGCTGTATGTGTTTCAGAACACACTCTGTTCCCTATGCAACTTCACCACCTCTTCCCATCCAAGAAAAGATCAGATATAATTTAAGGTTTATAATTTAGGTACTTTCAGTCTATCAGCAGTGATTAACAAAGAAAAGTGCATTTATTTCTTCTCTTCATGCTTTGCGTAGAAATACATCCCTGCAACTTCTGATTGATTTTAATTTTTGTTATGATCTGAGGAATAAAATGGATTTTGTACTTGTCATTTTATTCATTCATTCATTCATTTGATTTTTGATGTAGGGTGTCACTATGTAGTTCACAACTCACCATGCAGCCTAAACTGGCCTCAAACTTGTGGTGACCCTGCTGCCTCAGCTTTCCTAGCGCTGGGATTACAGGCATGAACCACCTTGTCAAACTCTGGATTTGTAATTTTATACTTCCTATACAGTAAGTTAAACACATGAACTTTTAAGACCTTTTGGGGGTTTAATTACAAAAATATCTGAGTCTTGTGTTAGCAAGAATAATACAAAGAAAATGGTATTTAATCATAAATAACACATGAAGCATATGTTACCAAAATTAAGGCTAGTATTGCATCATTTTATTTTCTTTGCTTTCCCAAAGATGTACAGACAAATACATATACAGGTTGTTCATATCCATTAACATGAACCTATGCATATCATAAAATTCAAACATTTTAATACCCTACAACTAATAATTAGTGCCATGCCCACAGATTCTCCTGAAACTGTGGTTCACTTGAAACAATTTCTCATACCGAACAACTTATATTGTTTTCCACTGACAGTAGTAATTTCACATTTTTGTTAAAGAGAAAAATAAAAAAAACTCAACATGAGTTTTGTGGACAATGACTAAATATGTGGTATCCTGGAAACAAACCAGTGGAAGTAAATTATGTTTGTTGGTGAAATATAGCAAGGGCGAGAAAGGGATATTCATACAAAAAAGGAGTGGCTCTCTTCCACACCTCAGTCAGGGGACTGGAATCTGTGTTACCAAAAACAAATCAACTTGCATAAAGTCAACTATTACAGTCTAAGGAAATTCAGGGTTGTGATAACAAATGTCTTTTAACTACAGAAATTCAGACATATATTTTCCTTCTGTAACTAGAAACAGAGAGCAGTTTAACTACAATTTAAATAAAATTTTCATCTATAGCTGTAAAATATTGTTATAAAATGTAAATAAGCCCATCCAGTGTCTGAATACATTCAAATTCTGCTTAAATTCTCATTTGAAATGATGGCCTCTCTTTTGCTCATACCAGGATCATTATCATTAGCACAATGCCCCCCGTGGCTTCCTTTCTCCTATGGCACATTGTTAGGATTGACAAAGCACAAAGCCATGTGCCTACAGGCATCCGCGTGCATGCACGTACATTCCTTTTTCCTAGGGTGCCCTTCATGTTGGGTTTCTTACTTTGCAAATTTTTAATT
The DNA here is from genome assembly GCF_000276665.1 of Chinchilla lanigera. Classification (NCBI taxonomy): domain Eukaryota; kingdom Metazoa; phylum Chordata; class Mammalia; order Rodentia; family Chinchillidae; genus Chinchilla; species Chinchilla lanigera. The sequence goes on from NW_004955407.1 coordinate 14,188,465, forward strand.
TTCAGTGCACAAATTTAAAATCTTGTTGGAAAATGTCTGAATGGCTATCAGATCTCTGCCTCATCTTCTCCCCTAGCGTGCAAAAACTATTTTCACCCTGTAGCTGCTCAGTTTTCAAAGGGGTGAAACTAACTCTGTGTTTCTATCTCCCAGTCTGATTCCACTATCAGAATTTTACCTTTCCAAAATTTTCTTTGTTTGTTTTTTTTTTCACTTTATATTTTGTCAATTTCCTCAAAGATAAGTAATAAAAGAAATGTTAAACCTTGAGATTTTGTGGTACAAATCTGAGGACAACAGTTTAAAGACTTGTTCACTCAAGTGAAATGTCAGGAAAGCTTAAAACATATTTTTCTCTACACAAAGTAGTTACACTCCCAATGTATCTACTATAAAAATAATAATTCCTTCCATGTTTTATCAAAACTTTAAGGTTTATACTCCAATAATGCTCAGCTATTTGGTAATGGTAAGTAAAAGTTTGAAGATCAAAACATCTTTATTTTCATCATAATTTCATCCATAATTATAGTTAAATCCCCTGCAGCAGCACTTTCCGTTACTAATTCAGTTCTCACTGCTGGATACCTGATGGACTATTTGTTAGTTCAGCCTCTCCTGTGATAAATCACACTTGGAGATGAGGTAAATATTGTTCCGCCATTATTATTACTGTTAGTACCAGCATTATCATCATGATCATCCTCATTGCTATTATTTATTTTCACAGTTCTGTGGATTGAAACCAAGTTCTTGTACTCTACCTCTGAGCTATGTCACCAGTCCTGGCTCTGTATATAGCCTGACCAATCTGGAAGCAACATAAACTTTTAGGAGTATTTCTAAACTCTGACAGGATTTCTGCTCCTAAGAGTTCAAATTTTATAGTAGTGAAAAATAGCCAACATTTATGGACATCCTTTTACACTCCAGACCCTATTCTAAGAACTTTGTGTGCAAAATTAAGTTTAATGATGATCTCTTGTCTATGAGAAATTATTTTGCCAACTCTTATGTAAGTGGATTGTATTTTAAGAAGACAAAGTAGCTTGATTAAGATCACGTATTTAATAAATTTTGAAAAATGTCATGATTTAAAACTGTAAACTTCAGAGCTGAGTGTAGTGGTGCACACCTTTAATCTCAACACTCAGGAAGCTGAGGCAGGAGGATCACCATGAGTTCAAGGCCAGCCTAGGCTACATAGCAAGAGCCTGTCTCAAAAAACAAACAACTAAAAAAATCTATAAATTTCAAAAGTACAGATTAAACATCAAAACCTCTTGTTGTTCTTTCTGGTAGTGAACCTGCCAATGTACATTAAAATTTTTCTCTTATGAACATGGCGCTAAGTCATTCAGTAAAACTAAGAAAATCTGAAAAAATATACAGACTTCCATTACTATAGTGAAATAATATTGACTTAGTAGTTCTGATAAAGTTACCATACCAATGTTAGAAGTTACTAAACATGATATCTGAGTTTGAGGCATGCAGAAATACTCTTTTCACAACTGTTCTAAAATTATAAAGTCATTCCAAAATAGAAATTGTATCTGAAAAATGCCTCCATACTCATACATAGTCAGTACTTAAAAGACTCCATTCTACCCACAACTGATAATTATATATTTCTGTTTAAAGGAGGATATATCCACTCATAAAATAAACCACTTGGTTTCATTAGATCCACTTTGTTAATGTCAGAGGCCTTTACACCATCTTTTCAAAATCCAAGATACTTTTAAGGATTGTGAAAAAATATGAAAAGAAATTGGTCAAAACAATAATATTTACCAAAATAAAATATTTCCCAGTCATGGAGATTGAACCTAGGACCTTGGCATAGTGCTACATCTCTAGCCCTTTGTAGTTTTTTATTTTTTTATTTTTTTATTTTTGTTTTACTTTGAGACAGGGTCTTGAGAATCTATGAGTTGCTCAGTCTGCATTCAAATTTTCATCATCCTGACTTAAACCTCTCAGGGTGGTGGAATTACAGGCATAAGACACTATACCTAACTTACAAAACTGAACTAAGAAAACAATCCATTTTTGCTAATGTGAACAATATTTTACCAAAACAATGCCACTCTTCATAGTTTAGGCCTGTCTGAACTCCATGCAGCTCATGCTGGCCTCAAACTCACGGTGATCCTTCTGCCCCAGACTCCTAAGTGCTGGGATTACTAGCATGTGCCACCATGCCTGGTTGTGAACACACTTTAATACTCTTAGAATGACAGGAAGAATTGAATGTAAGACAAATTTGCATGTACAAAGCATGTAAATTTGGGGGAAAAGTTTCAACTTCAAGCACTAAAGTCTTAGTTCATGAATGTGAAGAAAAACAGAAAATGAGACATTAGAAAAATATTCAGAAAAGTATAAAAGAGTATCTTTCATTAATCTATGGGAATACTTATCAGCAAATAAACTACAGAAACAAGTGTAAGTTTGGAAAAATGATTATGAATTCAGAAGCTTTCAAATCAATAGGAAATTAACACATTTTGTGTATGAAATAATTTATTAGTATCATAGTTGAACTAAGTAGGTTTTAGGATATAAACTTCCCCTATTGAAACACATTTTTCCACTTTAAAAATGCAAGTTGTTTTTAAGAATGGCTTAGGAATATTATCAACTATACAGCAAAAAATCAAAAGCATTTATCCTAATAATTTAAATATATTTTATAGAGTTTATTAGAAAGCATTTGTTTTTCTCCTCCTATTAAGATTAAAATTTAAATGATATGATATTTGCTAATCTCTTAAAATGTACTTTGGCTGTAAACTAAATACCTATCACCTCCTTGTTCTTGTATTCCATCTAGTAGGAATTCCAACAGACCACTTTCTTTTAGAGAGAAACTTGTTGAAATAATTACCTATTGAGGACTATAAATCCTGAGGGATTAGTTATGGATTCAGAGCTCTCGAATTTCCAGGTCAATGAATGGAATTGAAACCCACCCCACAGCGACTGAAGCGCATTATCAGGAAAGCCTATTAAATGACCTCCATCACATGGCCTCAGTAGGAGACAAGTGTCCACTGTTGTTGACCATCTGGGTTAAGAAGCAAGAACATAAAAGGCCATAATTGCCCCTAAAATGTTCTATAAAGAACTGGTGTAGGCAAAACACTGGGGAGTGCGCAAAGTCCACGGCCCAGCGTTACTGCAATTTATCTTTGTTGCACCTTCCGTGCACACACTCTTCCATTAATGTATATTCCTGCATAAACTTTATGGAAAGAAATTTATTAAGAAGACAATTTAGAGAATTATTGCACCTGCTTTGGTAATGAAAAATTAAGTTTTCTCAAGAAGCATAAAAATTAGTTTACCTAAAAAAGGATGAAATATCAGAGCTCTATATGTATAAGAGAACGTGTATATTAATTACAGTGGTTATGAAATTAGGAAGACAAATTTAAAAATTATTTCAAATTGTAGCTTCATAAGTTGATCATCCTCTGGTTTGGGAAATGTAAGCCACTGTCTAGATATATGTATAAATTTTTGGAGGATGGAAAAAGTAGGAAAAATAGTGGTTCATGTGCAGAATTAATGGTGGTGCTGAGTCAAACACATTTCATTCATTACTGTGATAAATAAACTGCTTCAAATCAGAATGTGAAATTGAACCTATATGTCTAGTACTGAGTGTAAACATTGACGGAATTCATGCAGCAATGTTGAGGAATGAAATAACGGTTACAACTCTCCCCACCTTCCTACCACTTTACAAAGTAGAAGGATATGTCTGAGGCACAGTTTCTGAAACTTATTTTGGCCACAGTCAGTATGGAGACTTGAGTCTGGTATTCAAATCATCTTTCTACATAGCATACTAATTTTAGCTAAGCTATTTCTTTGAAAAATGTGCTTTAAAAAAATTAAAGCTGCTATACAAAGACTTGAGAGTGAGATGGGGGAAAGCCTGCGGTTGATGAAATGCAAATGAAGCTTGGCTCAGACAGCTGGCTGCTTTGGGATGACACGGGTGATAAATGGTTCTTAAAACATGAGCAGGCATCAGCCTCCCGATTCTGTGTCAGCCTGGCGCAAACAGCAGAATTACTAGATGCTTCCTTTAATTAATGCAACACTACAGCATTAGTCCGGACACTGCCGATAAATGGGAAAGAACTGATATCAGAGGTAATATCAGAAATCTTTCAACCTTGAAGCTAGGCTGTGTTGGCCAAAAGCTGCAGTACCGTAAGAGGTTTAATTGTATTTGTAATGTACCAGTGCACCATGACAAAAATGGGGAGATAGTGTAGTCGAGACCAGGGAAGTCTATGATAAACGAGAAAGAATGAGTGATTACACAGCTAGGAAAAGTGTGAAAAGAGACAAAGGACAAGCAAATGGATTGAGGGAAACCAGCCAGGGCTGTAATTTAAACAGTGAGAACTAGAGAACTTTGAAGTGGAGAGCAGTGTAGTAATTATTTGGTTCTCTGAGACTGGCTAGGACTGGAGGAAGCACATGACATACAACTGGGAGTACCACAAAATATAATCAGACAAATTGTGTCCTGTAGTAACATATATACTTTACCCTAGATGAAACTATATATGTTACTGAGGCAATTTTTGAGAAATACATTTAAAAATACACACACACACACACACACACACACACACACACACACACGCCCTCATACACATGAGATGTTTCATAGAAAATCTGAACTTGGCTACTTCTCAGGAATGCCCCATTTCTCTTGGCTCAAATTTCCACCTAGAAATAAAGTTAAGTCTTCCAGGCAGCACTTTATTGTAAAATATGCTGTCTCAAAATAAGCTTTAATTAAAATAGTTAAGTCACTGAGTAATTTTCTGCAGCAAGTAAGTCACAGAAGCAACTACCTCAAATCTCACAATGAATACAGTGGGGATCGCCAGGAGTCCTGTCTCCTTTCCCATTCATTAGTTACAATCACTACAAATAAATACACAACTGTAAATATACCTAAAAACTGTCCTTTCCTTACCCAGTTAGCTGTACTTCCCTATGATGGTCCAATATCTTCCATCTGTGCCTCCCTAAGTACTTTATGGCAAAGGTGAACACACAGCAAAAGTAGACTAGATATACGAAGTTTTGCGGGACATCACATCTTTCTTGAGTACTCAGCTAAAACTGTAGAGCAAAATCAGCAATAAACATTATATAATGAATGTATATGGGTGTATTCAATAAAACTTCATGTTTAAAAACAGGCAGTAGGCTAGATAGCTCCATGGATCATTATTTGCCAATCTCTGATGGGACATCTAAACTTTCCATGGTGGGAACATTTGCAAGTAGTTATAATTCTTCCAAAAGAATTACAAGTCAAGGACATATCCTCCTAATATCGCTACACTCAAGGGTCTGCTGGTAAGTCACCGTATTGCATCATAGGCTAGCTTCCTTTCCTTCACTTTTGTTTCTCCTCTTTTGCCCTATACTAATAAAGACTATTAACTATGGTTTCCTGATGGAAAAATTAATAAGTCATCTTAACTTAGCTCTTCATGCCTCTTAACATTAGCACTGAAATTTCTTTACCCAAAAATAGCCAAGACATTTCAACTCTTCTACAAGTTCCTCTCATTAATCACTGTATTTCCTTTTAATATTTGCAAAATTCAGAGGAGAGAGCTTACAATGTTGTGCTGATTATCAATTTCAGTTTATGGAACCACCCTACCAGTGCAAACAATAATCCTGTGTCCCGGTTATGGTGAACCTTTCAGAGCTTTCAGTGATAATAAACAACCCACTGCAACATGCATGGACCACCACTTACCTATTCTTTCGGTTCACACTTCTACAATATCTCAGACATGGTTGGTCTAGGACAAATGTAGTTGGCCTTGACTGAGCTTGCGTATCTGTCATTCACCGGCAGGAGCAAATTCTCTACTTTTACTGGCTTGTTTTGGATAGCTTGTTTGGGAAGGCTCTGCTCCACATGCCTTTCAATTTTTTTTCCTGGAAATCTTTGAATGATAATGAGAGAAGAACAAGTTAAGTCCCGCTGTGCAAATTCCATGTAAGCCTTGTTGCTGTCGTGATGTAGTAATTCCATTGGTCAGAGCAAGTCCCATGGGAGAAATCCATTCACCACCAATAGCATAAAGGCACTACACTCCTGGCTGGGGATATAGCTCAGGGGCACAAGTGCCTGCCTGGTAGGAGCAAGGTCCTGAGTTTAATTCCCAGTACAAAAGAAGAAGAAGAAGAAGAAAGAAGAAAGAAGAAAGAAGAAAGAAGAAGAAGAAGAAGAAGAAGAAGAAGAAGAAGAAGAAGAAGAAGAAGAAGAAGAAGAAGAAGAAGAAGAAGAAGAA
>NW_004955407.1:14198662-14200182 GCF_000276665.1 Chinchilla lanigera
ATAAGAAAATTATGGTACTTTTATAATGGAATATTACTCAGCTGTAAAGAAAGATAAACTCGAGGCCTTTATATTTAAATGGTCACAACTAGAAACCATACTCATAAGTGAAATAAATCAAACATACATGTGCAAACACCGCATTGTTTCACTAGTGTAAAACTTGAAAGAGTTAATTTAAACTAGGACGTATGATAGACAATGTGAAATGATAGGAAACTGCTCAAGAGTAAAGGGCAACCGGGATGTGGGAAAAGAGAAGGGAAAGAAGGAGAAATTTTGTATGTATGTATATACAAGATAGTTAACATGCTTGTTCTTCTGTCTTCTATTTCTATGATGAAAGAAACTGTCAATGAGTCTTTGGTTGATCAGTATTGCATTTCTATATCTGTTTTCATGAGAAGCCACTTTGACGATATCAATATGTAATACAACAACCATTGTTAATTCCCTACCACTTTGTTTGTAACTCCGTATTGTCTGTACTGTTCTTTTGCTATGTTGTAAAATGTTGTGTGTCTGTTAATGTTTTTCCTCCTTTTAATTAAAAAAAAAAAAAAAAAAGAATCAGAACTCTGGGCAGTAACTAGAAAGACATGAAAATCTTTCCAGCCCCCTGGTAGGGTAAGAAATGGTAAAGGTTGGAGAGTACAAGGAAACCTCTTTTTGTAATAAGATATCAAAATACAAATCACTAAAACAAGGCTATAGACTTTAATAGTGACTACCCAAATATCACTAGAGTTTAGACGGAAGTAATGTAAAGATATCTGCAACCATCCGTAGTCTTGTAGCTCTGTCTAAGCCCTTCAGTATCACGCAAATTGATATATCTGCTGAATGGCAACAGCAGATGAATTTATGTAATTATATATCTAAATGTTATGCACATTCAGTACATATAAACCCACATACTATACATTTAAATATTACATCAAATTATAAACTCCATTATTATCACCATTCTACTTAATTTTTCAAGAATTTGGCTACCTTCCTACCAGCAGTAAATATCCTTTTTTTTCTGTTTATTCAATTTACACCATCTTTTCAAGCCTCAGTCAAAAGTTAATGTCTCCCATGAAAATTTCTCTGAATTCCCCACAGTCTACTCTTCTTTTCCTGTGATCTTCTGCTGAGTTTAAAGTGTAACACTCAATTTAGCACAGGCCACACCTCTAATCTTGTCACATTATGTAAATCTTATCATTCCGTAAACTTATAAACTGCTCACGAACCCTGACTATGGTGGAGAGTAATAACTGACTCTCAATCTCCATTCTATCTCTTTTTTAAAAATGAAGAAATTCAAAAGCTAAAATTATTCCCAAGGCAGGAATGGTGGTGCACACCTATAATCCCAGTACTTTTGCAGGGTGAAGCAGGAGGATGGCAAGTTTGAGCCCAGTCCAGGTAACTTAATGAATCAACAAGAACTTGTCTAAAAACAGAAAGAAGAATGAAAGAAAGAAAGAAAGAAAGAAAGAAAGAAAGAAAGAAAGAAAGAAAGAAAGAAA
>NW_004955407.1:14200282-14203349 GCF_000276665.1 Chinchilla lanigera
AAGAAGAAGAAGAAGAAGAAGAAGAAGAAGAAGAAGAAGAAGAAGAAGAAGAAGAAGAAGAAGAAGAAGAAGAAGAAGAAGAAGAAGAAGAAGAACAAAGGCACTACACTGGGAATGAATTGAGGGAAATGTGAATGTCAGATATTCAAGCCACCCCAGACTGGGACTTAACACTGAAGTAAAACTACCTCATCCCAATGCCTCCTATATAAGATTATTTGAGCAACCGGAACAATTAAATGAGAGACAAGAAATGTGTGAAACACCTAACACAAAGTTAATCAGTAAATGTGCTGTACTAGTGCCTCATTGTAAGCAGCTCTGCTTTCTGAGGTTTCAGTTACTCATAGTCACCTGATAACCTCCTGGTGTATTGTTAGAACATCAGTATCACCCAAATGCTGTGTCACAATGTCTGTCATTCACTTCAGTTCATTTTGTCGTGTAGGCACTGTGTCACGTCCTCACAATGCAAGGAGAGGAAGAGTGACGATAGTATGCTAAGATATTTTGACAGAAGAGAAAAAGAGCCCACATTCATATAAGTTTTACTACATTATATGGCCATAATTATTCCATTTTAATTTTAGTTATTTTCTTAATCTTCTACTGTGCTAAAGTTATACATTTACATTTATCATAGCTCTAAATGTCTAGAAAATTTGTTTTGTTTTTTTTTTTTGTTTTGGTTTTTCTCCGGTACCGGGAACCGAACTCACGACCTTGCGCCTGCCAGGCAGGCACTTTTGCCGCTGAGCTAAATCCCCAGCCCCGTCTAGAAAATTTGTATGTACATAGGGAGCTCAGTACCAAATTTTCAGACATCTGGGAAACTGGATTCTCCCAAAAAGAGGTGACTACTCTGTACTCTTTATACATTTTGAGGTCAGGAATGATCACTCTTAAATCTTACTGTGACAGGGGCTGGGGATTTAGCTCAGCAGCAAAGCGTCTGCCTGGCAAGCGCAAGCTCGTGAGTTCGGTTCCCAGTACCGGAGAAAAACAAAAACAACAACAACAACAAAAAAAAATCTTACTGTGACATAAGGAAAACTACTATAGATTTATATATTTTTATAGATGTATATATTATATAATATATATAAGGGCCTAGCAACATGTATAAGCAAATGGTAATCTAAAATCTATTAAGTAAAAGTAAATTTATATTAATTCAGTCCACAATGAGTCAATTCAGTTCACAACAAGTTAATTCAGTCCACAGCAAGTTAATACCTGATACTCTGCAACATTTAGTTGAGGAGTTTACAGTTTAAAATTTACTGCATGTATAACAATAGCAACTTGGATATCTATTAATAAATCTATTAGCACAGAAGATAATGCTGTGGTCTTTACTGAAATAGAGATATGTTATTTTTCAGTCAATAATTGATTTTTTCTAAACTACTTTTTAATTTTTAGTCCTAAGAAACAAAGTTCCTTCTCTGCGGTCTGAAAGCAAAATATTTGAGTCCTCACATAGATTTCACAGGATTGTGAAGTGTTCAATAAGGCCTCGACAAATGATATATTATCCTTAATTCTTAGTCCTGTAATGACCATAATTAATTAAGCATACAGAAAAATGTATTAACTCTCTTTCCACAGGCTTAAGGCTTCAATCTATCTCTTAGATTTCAATCAATATTTCTGATTTTTGAATTGAATACATTATTCCCGGCAGTCATTAAACTCTAAGTACAGATTTTTCACATGCTTTTACTGAGATACAGGAGCCTTTATTATTCCTTGAGAACTTTTCCTGTGAAATTTAACGTTCTGAAATCTTATTTCAAGGAGTTGGAGTAACTGAAAACCAAGACCACACCCGCCCCCAACACGTACATTTATGCGCCTCCTCAGGGAAGTTGACCAGACTGGGGTGGGTTACAACTCTTTTCTCTACAGTGCTCATGACACACTCTAATGAAAATATTCACTTTATTTTCCTCTTGATTATAACCAAGGAAGTTTTGATGCCGCATAGGCATAAATTTTTATTTCATTATTGGAAAAGAGCATGCTCGTTCTGCGGTTTAATTGATGAAGGATGAAATTTAAGAATTGGAAGTCATTCTAAAGTTATAACTCTTTCCTGTGTTTTGACAAATAACTGAAACTTCATTTAGTTTAATTTGAGGTTGCGCTTTGTTTTCTGAAGTTCCCTAGACATTAGCATGTTCTAAAACAACGATCTACATTGATAGAACAGGAATACACTTATCTCCCAGCAATATATAAAAATACATGTGAAAGTGAGCCAAAGAACACCTTTCTGGGTTGGAATCAGTAAAGAGTTAACTCTGCTACATGCAAAAAAAATAAAAGAAAAAAAAACTTACTGAAAAACAAATACCAGTAATGTTCTTGGACTCTCCTGTTATTGAAAATAAGGCATTATTTAGCAGGAAATGCTAGAGGTTTGGTCAGAGTGAATACCAAAGTTTTGTTTTAACTCTTATGATATAGTGAAAGACTATCATTTCTGAAGTTACAGAAATCCCATTAGTGCCAGGGATGTAGCTCAGTGGGACAAATGCCTGCCTGGCAAGCACAAGGTCCTGAGTTCAATTCCTGGTACAAAAATAAATCCATCCCCAAAATTCCATTAGTTTCTTAATGTATAAATTGGAGAAAAAATCATGTATGTGGATTTGAAATAATATTGGTATCTAGTACCTTTCCAGGAATAAAATGCACAGGCAGTAATTTGTAATTATTATTATTATTATCAGTCTTTCTAAATGCATGCAAATGTGATCTAAATGTGGAATAAAAATTGTGAAAATTTCTATGTACATACAATACTAAAAAATAAATGGGTTAACTTAGCAAAGCTTGAAACATCTATTTAGAATCAGAACTCTGGTCAGGGATTGTGATTTCACCTGACTTGTCCTTGTTGCCCAGGATCGCTTTTGCTATTCTGGGTCTCTTCTGGTTCCAGATGAATTTAAGGCATATTTTCTCAAGATCTGTGAGGTATGTTAATGGTAGTTGAATGGGAATTGCATTGAATCTGTACAGCAGTTCTGCTACTGTCATAAAATCCACCTGGTACTGG
>NW_004955407.1:14205759-14227340 GCF_000276665.1 Chinchilla lanigera
AGGAAAGGAAAGGAAAGGAAAGGAAAGGAAAGGAAAGGAAAGGAAAGGAAAGGAAAGGAAAGGAAAGGAAAGGAAAGGAAAGGAAGGGAAAGGAAAATACTGGGATTAGAGATGTACTTTAGTATGAAAACTCTAGATTCATTCCAATAGATTTATTTGCAAAAGAAATGGAGGGTAAGAAAAAAGCAAATTTATTTGCTGGACTTACACCTCTGATTATGCTGGTGAGTGATGTGGAGTCCTACACTTTTCTGAAGTGACATTTTTGTGCCCATTCTCCACTTTGCCAAGTGTTTAGAACCATATGCATCAGTAACAGCAGTGGTGGTTTTGTGGATGATTTCTTCACACATTCCTGTCACTCAGTTACAGTGTTGTAGTTTTGAGCTTCTGGCACCACTAGTGGTCTGTCAGCACCTTATACAAAGTACAAGCTAGTTAAAATACTAATAAACATTTGGATGTGTTATATTAGTTATTCATTATTATAAAATAAATCACTCCAAAACTCTACAATTTAAAGTAAAAAACATTTATTTTTTCATGGAGATTAAGACCATCAGGAATCAGCATTAACTGGATGGTTCAATCTCCGAGTGCCCAGGAAAGTTGCCATCCAGGTTTAGGATGAAGTCTGAAGAAAGCTTAATGGAGACAGGAAGACACATCTCCAAGTGCACTCATGTGGCATTGGCAAAGGCTCTCATTTTCCTAGTGGCTGCAGATCAGAGGCCTCAATTCCTCAATACGTGGTTGTCTCTGTTATGACGTAAGAGCTAACTATGCCATGAATAAATGACCTAAAATAACCAAAGAGGGAAAGGCAGATGGGGAGGGGGATTGAAAGTATAAAGATGAAAGTTTTGGTATCATTTAAAATCAACCTCAGAATTAAAATGTCATCACATCTAGTAGATTTTATTTGGTAAAGAGCTTACGTTTTGAAGTCTGGGAAGGTATATAGAAGAGTTTACACTTCAGGACATGGGGTTTATTGATACTAACTTGGAGGTTGTCTATTATAGTCTACCCTCTTTCCATCAATAATTCATGCCCTACATGTGAAGTTCACTCCTTTCCAAAAGACCCCAAAGTCTCATTCCTTTTCAACTTCAATGTGATACCCAGAATTTCATTATGTAAGTCAGGACTGTGTACAGCCAATACTCTCTGTGTGTAGCTCCATAACAAAAACTCCTTGGACCCACATTATTTCAATCTGCAGGTTATAGACACCTATGGTCACTAACCACCACACACAAACACACAAAATCAACATAGAGTAGCAGGACAGGCTTAGGATAACTATTACAGGAACTCTTATCCAAAATGGAAAAGATAAGTTGAAGTCATACAGATTGGTCCACAGTGACTCTGACATCTACCAAGGCTCATGTGGAATGTTCCTTTATTAGAACTCAGGATAACTTCTACCTGCAAATGACTTATCATGATTCTGGTCTCCCTGCTCGGGAACTTCAGTACTGCCCTAATTTAACCGTTCTTTTTAACCAAAGGGCATGTGTTTGTAGCTGCTTCCTGTTTGCTGAAATTTGAAAGTACAAAGGCTTTCATTTTCTTCTGTCTGTCTTTTTCAGCCAAAGTATCTGTAATTTTGCAAATGTAACTTTTCTTAACAATACTTTTGAATCTTTCTCAACTTTATTTAATTAAATAAAGGTCACAGTCACAAACTGCTTTGAGATAAAAGCTTGTCCACTTTGCAATTCTGTTAAAATACCTGAGGACAAACTGCCTTAAATTTCTTAAAAGCCCTATTGCTTGATAGAAGGGATCTGTGAATCCATCTCCTTCTGATGCATACTCCTGGGCACATGGGCGAACCCTAATGCAGGCTGAGACTCCTACGTAAAAGCCTGAATACCCTTTGGGAGCTTGGATTATGGAGATACTTCTTGAAGTCTGGCTACGACAATGCTCAGTAGATTCACAGATAATATATGCACATTCTTGATTAAATGTTGTAACCTAAAAGTTTATTGGGTGTCTATGTCTAAAAGTTTATTTTTTAGATACTTTTAAGAGTATCTCAACTATTGTTGAGGTAGCAACTTTTAAATGTCAATACAGTTAATCAGTCATATATTCTGAATTGTACATATTCATCAAGTTTCTTCAGAGAAAAAAACTCTACAGTGTGTATATGCACATGTATGTGTGAGTGCCCATGTGTATATATCTCAAGAAAGAGTGGGAAATACTTAAAGAATTGCCTCATGCAACTATGGAGACGGCGATGTGTAAGTGTATGCCAGCAGTCTTGACATGCAGGGTCTTATTCTGCTTCAGGCTGTTATAATACAATTCTATAAATACCATAGCTAATACACAATAGGATATAATTTCATACAATTCTAAAGACTTGGAAATCCATTACCAAGGTAGATTCACTCTTTGGTGAAGATCCAATTTTGTTTCTGAAATGGTGTTATATAGCTACTCAGATCAAGGTAGTTCTCTGGGGCTTGTTTTATTTATTTATTTTTTGATTGTTTGTTTTTCTTCCGGTACCAGGAATCGAACTTATGACCTTGCATTTGCCAGGCAGGCGCTGTGCCACTGAGCTGAATCCCCAGCCCCTTCTGGGGCTTGTTTTAGAAAAGGGTACTAATTTTATTCATGAGGGCTGTATGTTCATGATAGAGTTACCCACCAAGTTCCATTTTCTAATACCATCACCTTAGCAGTAAGGACTTTAGCACATGGACTTTGAGGAGACACAGATATTTAGACTATAACACCAAGAGTAGAGCCAATGACACAGGTTAAATCCAAAGGCTGCCTGCCACAGAAGGCCCATTTCCTTGAGGGAGGTTAGATTTTGTTCTATTCATCCTTCATCTGATTGAAGAAGTCCCCCTGACATGATGGAGGATGACCTACCCACTTAAATATCACTCTTACCTGAAAGCACTTCAAGGGCCAGGGGTATAACTCAGCACTACAGCACCTGCCTGGCGAGCACAAGGTCCTGAGTTCAGTTCCTGGTACCTACAAAAATAAATAACTAAATAAATAAAAACACATCACAAAAATCATCTCTCATAGTACTTTACCAAATATTTTTGCACTATTCCCAGTAAAGCAAATATACAAAATTACCTATCACAACATATAAATACCTTATGGACATTTAAGCAAAAACCTGAGATACAGTGTTCAGGTAAAAGAAATAAATATTTCTCTTATATCACTGTCAATGATCTCTGATTTGCTTTTCAAATGCCATTCACTCTAATTTCAGAGATCCTAGAAAGGTAATTTCATTCATATCCAGAGTGTAAAAAGGTAGTGTAGAGTTATGACTACGGTTGAGGTACAGTTATTTATTATGATTCTCATGTTGCATTAGTAAACAGAAAGACTTGAAGAAAGGCCACAAGGAGCCACAGAAGAAAATTACCAAAGCATAAATGGAGCCTGTATTACCTACCATTTTACCCACAAACTCGTACACTTAGCAGAGACGGATGGATTCAAGCATAGGGAGGTGGCAGACGGAATAATAGTTTGTGATCTGACCATCTGATGTGACCAGTGCATATCTAAGCACTGGGAAGAAAAAGAAATGGGTTGGTGAAAACAAAGAATCCATTTGTTTTGGAACCCTAGAAATCCTACTCCAAGAATATAAAAACAAATTCAGATGAACATTTTCCCTTTCTCAAGAGACCACCATGCCATATAATATAGTAGGAAGAGGAAATCAGAAGCCAGCATGCAACACTGGTAGGTCTCTGAGTACAGAAACAACAGAATGATTAAAGCCTGCACTTGTGCCCAAAAGACCAGGGAGCGATTCCATGTCTAGAAGACTGTGGTGAGTAGAAGTTTACACTGATTGATGATCAGTGTGGGGAACATTAAGCATCCTTGTGGGGAACTAGGAGAGACACTGCAGTTTCCAGATGGGCATCTAAGAGCGGCAGCTGTGTGACTGCACTATGACCTGAACTGTACCTACAAGTTGGTGAGGGCTGGAGAAATTTTGCTTCAAAAAAGCAAATACATGCTGTTTATGGATCTTCCTGTGTAGAACAAAGCCATTTCATTATATAGGATTCTTCAACTTTAAAGAAAGCAGCAAGCAACAGTGTATGCCTACAAAATATTCCACTTACAAACTCATTCAAGAAGAAAGAAAAGCCAGGGGTCCAACCAAGTGTTAATGCACTTGCCTAGCGTGTACAAGCTCATGGGTTTCATCCTTAGTGCAAGGAGGCAGGCAGGCAGGCAGGCAGGCAGGCAGGCAGGCAGGAAATAAGGAAGGAAGGAAGGAAGGAAGGAAGGAAGGAAGGAAGGAAGGAAGGAAGGAAGGAAGAAAAGAAGGGAGGAAAGAAGCAAAGAAACAGAAGTGAGCCTTCCTTCTTCCTCTCCTTTTGTTTCATTCAGACTGCAAACATATAGGTTGGTGAGAGTCACAATCAGCATTGATCTTCTGCCTTCAGCCATACCCAGAACTATGCTGGTCCAATTTACTTGGGCATTTCTTACTCAAATTGGCACAAGCAGTTAATTATCACAGTTTCCCCTAAGGCAGTCATTATGATGATTCTGTTAAAAAATTTTTTTTTACTTTAAAAAATTAAAATTCATATTTATGTGAAAATAGGCTTTTATATAAACCAGTGTATGCTGCTACATGCACATATACAAATTTACTTATTTACCTACATCATAGTCAATATTTGATAGTGTCATATTTTATCTTTGCCAATGTAATAGATAAAATAAATTCATTTTAAGCCATTCTTTGCTTTTCTTCAATCACAATGTACTGCTTTTAATATATATTTTATGATTACAAATGAGTTAAGATAATATCATACTTATTGGCTACGGTAGGCAAAATAATCCCCTTTCCCAAAGCTATCCATGACCTAAACCCCTGAACCTATGACGATATTACTTTACATCAGAAAAGGGACTTTAAAGATATAACTAGGGTTGAAGAGTTTAAAACAAGACTATGATGCCAGATTACTGGGTTTTTCCCAGTCTAATCACATGAACTCGTCAAACCATGAAAGATAGCAGAAGAGTCAGAGGAGTCCAATGTGAAAAGGCTTCATCTATTTGACTGGCTTTGAAAATGGAGCAAGGGGAACAAAAAACAAGGAATACTGCAACCTTTACAAAGTGCGACTGATCTTTTTTTACAACAATCAAGAAAATGAGGACCTCAGTGGTACAACTTATAAGAACTGAACTTTCCAGTAGTCCCAGTGATTAGGGAACAGACCCTCCCTTTGATTCTCCAGAAATGTGACATCTATATCTTTTTCCAGCCTCATAACTAAAGCTAGACTTGCAGACAGACAGAAAAGTACTTTGCTTGGCCCAACTGTCTAGCTTTAACCATGATTTTGTATTATTACCACCACACAATCTGGTCATTTTCTATAGCAGAGATATGCAGGTCTTTAGTTTATTCTTCAGCATATGCCCTTGCCTGTTTTGCATGGTTATGCTGAAAGAGCACCAGAGCTCATGTCAGCATAGCATTCAGATGGAAAATGTTTGCTTTCTTGCAGAAATGCCAGGCTATCATTACTTGAAAAAACTGCCTTTGGAATGCTTTGTGTCACTGATATTGCTGCTAGTGTTCTTTTTAATTGAAATCACCCACAGAGACAGTTGAATCCACACACTAATCCCAGTCCACTGCTAGGTAGAGGGTGACATTGTTTCTCTGGCAAAAACTGCTATGAAACTTTGTGAATTTGAAAATGTAAATATAATTTCTGCATGTATTGCAAGCCTTTATATATTAAACCAGGGAGAGGTCAGGCTATAGAAAGCTTTCTACATTTAATGAAGTTCTTCATTATTAAGGAGGTGATCTAGGAAATACTTAAAGCATTTTCTTCAAACTTCAAGTTTTGCTATGGCAAATGAGATTGACAAATGAGCCAATTCTCTTTCTGAAGAAATAATAATATGGTAGTAATAATATGAATAATTATTAATATGAATATTACTAATAATAACATGGATATTGTTATTACAATGATATCTTTCTTCAAGAGTCTAGGTGGTTTACTAATGTGAATTACAATTTGGTATAATTTCAAGGTAGAAATAAAGTTCTTTTCCTCCTACAGACAAAGATTTGTATGTTAAAGTTAAAGCATATCTTAATAAAGAATTTCTTCCACAGTATAAAGAAAAAGACAAGGTTAATCAGAATATAGATAGAAACCAGCACAGAATTCATTTATTTGAGATTGGTTAGCATTATAAAGCCAAGTAGAGATCATTTAGCCTACACATTAATGAATATCAGTACATAAAGTCGACCATGAGAACTGAATTTCTGAGTGAAATTTCAGTACAATAAAGGGGGTTTTACAGAGCCTTACTTCTAAGATACCCTAAGGTAAAAAAAAAAGTAGTTTATAGTCAACTGCCTTTGAAAACTAATACTCCTCTGTGTGTGTGTGTATGAATATACTGCATACACAATCATATATAGTATGAATATATAATGAATATATATATATATATATATATATATATATATATATACAGTCACAATGTGCATTAACATTTTCAAGGTTCTGAGGAATGTTACCATAGTGAAATTTGTCTGGTGTAGGGGTAAGTTCAATGGAAGAGTACATACTTAGCCTGCATAAAGCCCTGGATACAAATTTTAAAAAGTTTTTCCCATATTTATTTAATTGCAAGTGTTTTATCTTGAATAACACCCCTTGATATATGTTAAAACCACACTTGGGGCTGAGGATTTAGCTCAGTGGCACAGTGCCTGCCTGGCAAGTGCAAAGTTGTGAGTTCGATTCCTAGTACTGGAAAAAATCCAACCAACCAACCAACCAACCAAACAAACCAAAACAAAAAACCCCTACATTTCCAGTTATATATTCTGAAACACTGATATAGTTATTTATTACATAGTAAGAGATCAGGACCCTAGATATGGGAACTCTTATTTTAGATTCTAAAAATAAATTTTTTATTTTATATTCTAGCTATAATCTACATAGAATGAGGATAATATATGCATAATAATAATAATAATAATCATTATCATTATATCCATCCATTTATATTTCAAAAAATTGTTCTTCCAAAGCATAAAATGGCTACATTTGTTACATTGCTTTATTTAAATTGGAGGAAAAAAATGACCTTTTGCTTCTTTGAAATGAAAACAATCACACACACACACATACACACACACATGCATATTTCTTTCCATCTGGTTACCAATTACATATGATGGCAAGTCATTTTTTCGTGAACAACAGAATAACTTACTAATAAACACAAAATATTTCTGTTTTTAATCATGAATCTGAACTCTGCCAGAGTATTCTTAGACATCTTTTTTATAAATGCTATGCCCAGTCTCTCTGAAGAAGTTCAGCCATGTACGGTAGCTTTCTAGCTACCCATAATTTTTAAAATCAGATATGAACATCTAACTGGGTAGTTGCCAATACTAAAAATGACTTATCATGATCCACATGCAGAAACATACCTGTCTTCAAATTACATAAATCTCAGTTATGTAGAAAATTATGATTTCAGTCTTTTTCAGTGAATGAAGTCATATTTTAAAAGAGTTCAAAATCTTTATACATAAGGAATTAATAAACAAAATTAATTTTCACACATTCAAAAACAACTGGTTAAAGTAAAATCAGTGTAATGTAGTATGTTAACTGTTAGTTGAGTGCCTTATCAACAAAGATGATCCCAGATTCTTGAAATAATCATGTACCCATAAAGACGCAGGTACAGCCAACAGGTATCATATGGAAGATACTTCAGGGAAAACTTAATCATTGAGAGAGCTTTAACCTGAAACTTTTTTGTGCTTTTAACACACTGGTCTTAACTGTTTAAGAGCTGGGATTGGAACAAAGAAAAAGACCAACATCTCCAGTCCCAAATATCATTTTGACCCTCAAATTTTACCATTTTAAGAAGCAGATCATTGAGTTGCAGGTAAAGAAAAAGCATTTTCTCACAAAATGCAAAGACCTACCCTAATCAATCTAATTCTTGCATCTGAATCTTCCAATTCTGCTGGGTCTTTCTGCCAAGTGGTTTACTTAGCGTGATTTGAAAGTCCTTTATCCCCATGTACAGAGAAACAGCCATTTAGGGAAAATAAACATCTTGATTTCTTAGTCTGAGAACTCTTTGGCCTATTTATATCCTTAAACTTGGAGTTATAAATGGAGAAATGGAAAGTCACTGAGTTTCACCAAAGGTCTTATGTATCTATACCTCTCCCTAGGGAGCCAATATGCTCAGAGTAGCCAATGGTTGTCAGATAAGGAAATGCTTCAGATTCCATAATTATTAAAGTTCTGAGTTCTGAGATCTTTTCCAAACATCTATGTTTTTCCACAGCACATCCGACTGATTTCCAAAACTGCAGTCTTTGGTACTGATAAGCATTGGGTTGCTCCTGGTAACTGTAACATACAGTGACAGCCCTCAAAGTACAGACAACAATATGTGCGCATTTCATTTAACCCACTAACAACCATAGAGCTTACCTGAGGACAGGAAGGAGCATATACTACACTCAAGACTGAACACCAGGCTAGTAAATTAATTTAGAGAATTGATACAGTTAGTCCTAGAAATGTAACAATATGCACCTGTGATAATGTCTAAAAGATACACAGACCTCAATGACATTTTTATGTTTTGCGTTGAGGGCTGCATTGTAGCCAGATGTGGGTTGAGAAAGTTGCACATGAGATTATTTTGATTCAGAGAGTCATAATTTTCATGAAAAAGAATTCCTACTCATAGTAACTTGCAGAAAGTCATCGAATGCATTAAAATAATCAAAAGATATTCCATAAAACACACCAAAGAAAGTATGTAGCTAGGCTTTAAGAAGAACTAGAAAAAAAAATGCAAAAAAATGGGTAACATTCTTCCTTTTCCTCTTAGTACCAAGTGGTATCTCATCTCTGTTTTCCCTGTACTTTTGTGATTCTGGCTTTCTTTGCTTCTCCATAGACAAGACGTACCATTTTAGATGCTCACAATGGGGTACCAAGGTTTCAGAGCCTCAGTTCTAAGTATTGAAGAAAGATAATTCTATTTGCTAAGTTTGTCATCTGTTCATTAATGAAGGAATCAACCTTGAGCATAAGGAGAAAGTATGCCTTAGGAAGCTCAAACCTGTAGCTGAGAGTGTGTATTATCTTTAGTGCTTGGAAGAGAGCTATGGTTTGGACAAAGAAATCTCACAATTCTGAATTATGAAAGTGGTAAAGTTAATATGGTCATTTTATCTTTTAAACTGGATCAGTGGAGTTGTGGTCCACAGATTAATTAATCCAATAATATTGAGGAATATTAACTTTATATGCTAAAAATAATCAATCTACCACTTAAAGTTAGGTGACACATTTTGTACAAATAACATTCTTATGGCTTCCTATGGCAAACATTCACACATATCATTAAAATGATAAGTCAACTATCTTTCTGGCAATAAAAATATCTGTCATTATCACAGGAAAGTCATTGACTTTTGCAGCAAATAGACTTAAAAGCTAAAATTTATAGTGACAGGACTCAAAATAGGTAGGAATTACAATAAATATATTGATAGATGTACATATACATATATATATATACACAAACATATATTTGCAACATATTAGCCTTTCCTCTTAACCACATGAACTAAACTAAATTGTTAATCTACTTCTTTTTAGCTTTTAAAATGTCTTGTATCTTCTGAAAATTTATTTCAGTCAAGCTACTGTAAATTATGATCAAAGTACAATTAAAGGTATTTGGGAAATGTGATTTTTGCTCTTATAGAAGTTACTTACCTCAGAAGAAACCCACAACATGAATTACTCTCATGTGCCTAGTGCATGAGCTATTTCAAAGATATTTGCTAACAACAGGATGAGGGCCTAAGGAAGTCTTGGTGTCTGTTTAGAAATTGTGAGAAAATTAATTAGCAGAAACTAACTCAAGAATCCAAACTTTAGATATTAGAACTCAAGACAAGACCCTACTGACTGAACACAGGTTTTTATAATTTTTGAAGTAGGTTATATAGAAAGAAGGAAAAAGAATAAAAAGCACTAGGCTTGAAAACTCCAGTGAGCAAAATAAGCTTTTATTTATAGTTAATGACTTCTGAATATTCATTGTGAACACCATTTCCAATTGGTTTGGCAAAATAGAAGAAGAATATAAAGATGAAATAAAGCACACACTTCTCTATTTGGTCTCTTCCTATGACATCTGCAAAACTACAGAAAAAAAGGAAAAAAAAAAAAAAACAAAAACGAGATCTATATATCTGTGGATTGCCTATGGATGGGTGTACCAGGGCATTTCACTGGTGTACAGGTCATCACAATGTAATACATTTTCTTCTCTGATCTTGAACCAGAAAGAGCTCCTGAAATGCAATTTAAATGTTACACTTATACATTACTTCATGTAAACTTAGCTTGCTTATTTACTGGTATACACAATACATTTGAGACACTCGAATAACTGAAACTTTGCTGTCATGTTGTAACACTAAAGGGAAGAAAATAGAACTTACATACAGGACATTCTCTAAATGTCACGTAAGTGAGTCTATGCCATAATTCTAAATTAAAGACCTAATTTCTCTTTTTCCATTTTAAAGAGAATTTTAAAAATTAACAAAATAACAATAATTTTGACAAAAACAAAAATGGTACAGGCTTTTGAAACAAAATGGTAGGATTTAACAGTGGATGTCTAATGGTTTATTGAAAGGAACAGTTAATGCTTATTTTTTGACTAATTCTGCATGCCTATATCTGGTAATCTGAACAACTAAAAGCCTAATTTCTCTTGACTCAGATTTAAGTGACAGAATTTGGAAACACAATGGAACTAGTTCATGCATATGGCGATTTGTAATGAGAAAAATAAATAGCTTACATGGGGCAGCCAGAACGGAAGTTGGGGAGGGGCTGCCAAGAGAAACTACTCCACTGGTGATGCAAAACGGGAGTCAAGTCACAGATGTTTGGTCTCTGATAAGAATGAGGTGCTGTTATAATTTGCCTGTGATGACCTTTTAAATAATGTCAAGTCCCCAAGAACTACCACCATCTGGATGGTTGCTGGCTCTAAGACATGGCACAGCCAGTAACCAAGGATTATTTTAAACAGTGACAAACTGATCTTAATTGGTAATTGTCATTGGTTGGCTCCCCAGTTCAGACCCATTAGCCTCTCTATGAGACTCCTAATTTCCTGGGAAATCAGAACATTGACCATTGTCACTGCTCGTCTCAAAAGCCAAGTTATACAAAGCACAAGGACAATGAGCCTCTGCCTATTTGCTAGTCCCAAATTTCTTCTAGAGAAAGAATCATGTCTGCAGTGGGGAGTATGATATGTGATGGGTAACTCCCTGATTAATTGTTTACACTGATTCTCACAAAGATATTGGGAGAAACGGTGGAAATGCAATCTACTGGGAATGATTCCGAGTATGCACGTTCAAAGGCACCTTTTACATATAACAAACTGTAACCCATGTTACCAAGCTCATCCCAAATATCTTAAAGACATAACTAGAAAGATATCTTATGGTTTCACATTTAATTACTGTTTATTTATTGTGTTTATTTTTGGTATAATTTTTCCGTAAAGTACTGATCCCATGTCTAGTAACCAGGAAGGATATATGGACTACATAACCATTAAATTCTTATTGTGTTTTTTACTATTTCACTGTCTCGGTACAAAACAAAAAGAAAGTAAAACCAAGATATCCCATCATTCTTCCTCCTTTTTTCCTATCTTGTCCATTTCCCCACAAATTCTTGGAGATCTGTTTTAGTCAGAGGGAATAGATTTAACACAATACATATGGCTAATAGAAATACTTTATAATATTCATCCAGATTATCAAATACACAACAGTGCAAGACTTCTCTAGTGCAAGACATGCACTAGAGACCTAAAGAATCTAGCTGAGGGCCCGGATCTCATACTAACATCCTGCACAAGTCCAGCTAAAGACCCAGAGCCCATGGGAATGTTCTACATGAGTCCACCTGGAGGCCTAGAACCCACAACAATGCTTCATGCAAGTCTGTACCAAAGATCTGCACTAAGAAGTCCCAAACGTCAGTGGTAGAAGCTAGAAAGTCTGTGCCAGTGGGATGAAAGATATATGCCACCAGGCTGAGATACCTGCACTAGAGTTAGGAAGCCAGGCTCAAGGTAAGGACCAGAGCTCTCCTGAAGAGAACTGCAGCCATCCTCAGTGACAGTGAGGACCTGAGCTCCTCCAGTGATGAGAACAGGTGAGTTCAATATCAGGAAAACCACCACGACAAGTTTCTCTAGGAAAATCGACAGCACACCATCTTCTCCTCCAGTTTTGCTTTTATGCTGCTGGCAACAATCCTCAGGTGGGCCTTCCACACCCAGTACGATGCTGATTCAGTTCAGGGGGTGTCACAAGTTGACCACTAGTTTACCAAAAGATCTAATTCACCTTTTCCTTTATGTATTGGTAAACTATTTTATACTTATTAACCATTCAAAATATCCTTAACTTCCTATAACCAATCAGTGAGACCTATTCAAGAGTATATATATATACATATATAAATTGCTTAATTTTTTTTCAAGTTAAATTAGTTCTACATATATTAGTAACAAACACACATGTGTACATCCAAAATTGGCTAGAAAGTTGTTAATTCCAAATTTTTCAATTATTCTACCCCATATCTCAGATCTACTTCCTTAAGGCATAATGGCTTCTCTTCTACTTCTATATATAAAATTTTTAAGTATAGAATCCAAGAAGAAATAACCTCTAATATTTGTCCACTGTATCTAAATTTTTTCAGTGATGGACTTGGTTCTTTGGTTCTTGTTCTTGATTTTGATTCTCTTAACAACTTTTTCATTGCTAAATATCCAAAGCACAGCTCTGTGGCCTCACAGTCATGCAGAAGGAAATAGATTCTCAGTTAGCTTATTGAACCAGCAAGGATTAAATGAAGACTTAGCAGCCACAGTGTTATATACTTGGGATATAAACATGCTCCTTTTCATAAGAGGCACTACCTAGTGGGAGAAGACAGAGGGCAATGCTAAGTATTATGCTAAATATTACACACGTACAAGCAGATTTTTAGCACTGTATAATTATGATATTGTAGAATATGTAAGAAAGTTACATATGTCTAGATTTACATCTCAACTCTGTTACCTAAAATCTGGCTTGAGACATTTTATATAGCATCTATAGGTAAATTTTCTCATCTAATATGTGACATTCTAATCCACGACTGGTAAATATGTCATCATGAATTATGCAGGATTTGAAAGTTGCTTGCACATGGGAGAACCATAAACAGGCCAACTATGATAAACATCAAGAAGAGAAGCTCAGAAAAGGTTATATTAATTCTTCCTGAAGACACGAGGAAGACAAGATCTAGGTGGAGGTGACTCATAATTATAGGCAAGTCAGATCCTGAAATCTGTAAATGAAGTGTAATCCAAAGATATAGTGACTTTTAATTTTTTAAAAAATAATTAATATAAAAGATCCATCATCATTAATCCCCCTCAAAATACTCTCTGTCACTTCTAACACAAATTTCCCATCCTTTGTGCCACTCCCTG
Source organism: Chinchilla lanigera (assembly GCF_000276665.1). Classification (NCBI taxonomy): domain Eukaryota; kingdom Metazoa; phylum Chordata; class Mammalia; order Rodentia; family Chinchillidae; genus Chinchilla; species Chinchilla lanigera. Next base: position 14,219,437 of record NW_004955407.1, read on the forward strand.
AGCCAGTTCTATAAACACCTCTTTGGGGAGTGTCTTTAGTTCCACAGTCATGGCTGACTGAAATGTTTTGATTTGGTTCAAAACGTTTACTTTTCATGGTCACTTTGACTTTGAGGAACACCCCAAAGTTCCATAGCACATGATCCAGTGAATAAGGTAGATCAGAACACATCATAATTCTTTTATAAGCCTGCCTTTTCATTGCATGTTGCTCAACAGCAGTATTGACTTTTTTCAAATCATACCTGATGAAGACACTCATGAAGGGGACTTCAAAACCTGCTTGAGAAAGTGACAAGAACAATGGGATAAACGTATTCAGATCAGGGCCACATTTTGAGATGCTCAAAGGTAATACGTCTCTCTGTGTTATGGCTTAAACCAGGAATGACCCTCGCCCCGAGAACTCTCTCATGATCAGAGGCAGGGCTTTTGAAAGGTGATTGGACCAGGAGAACACTGCAGCTAAATGTGCTGTTAGAAGCTGGGGCCCAGTCGGAAGAGGTGGGTCATCAGGGCAGATTTCAAAGAATGTAGCTCCCTCCCTAGATCCTCCCTATTCTCTCTGTTTCTGGGCTACCATGGTAGGAATATCTTTCCTCCACCATATCCTTCCACTGTGCCATTTCTGCTTTGGAGCAAGAAATAAACCTCTAGTTTAATATGTGTGTTGAACATTGTATCTGGAAGATGAGGAAAGTAGTTAAAACACACTATATTTTTAAAATAATTTAGACACTTACCTTATGTTCGATCAGCCCCTGTATATTGCATTAAGGATTTTGGACGTAAACCTGACACTACTATGCCAGATTTTCATATGAAAAGGAAAAGGTTTAAGTGAGCATTTTAGGAAAAAATATTTGGATCACTATGGACAACATAAGTTGGAACTGAGCAATGTTGTGAAGAGGAAAATTAATCGGAATGCTTTTGAATAGTTGAGAGTAGCAATTGGTAGATTTTTAATTAATTTAATAGAAGTAGACATGGATAGGACAGAAATGTGACGTCAAATGGCTATCCAAGAAGGATACAGATTACTCTGCTATAAAGAAGGATAAACCTGAGACAGTTTTAGATAAATGGATGCACCTTGAGCCCATATTTTTAAGTGAAATACATCAGATACACATGTTTAAACACCACATTGTTTCTCTTGTGTGAGAAACCAAAAGCACAAATAAGGAGTAAAATTAATGATGGATACTGAAAATTAAGAAGAAAATGTTCAAATGGGAAGGAGAGCAAAGGAAGGTAGGGAAAAGAAACGAATAGAGAAAAACGTGGAACCAAAGAAGGGAAGAGGGGTTGAAGAGGGAGGAGAGGAATGGGAAAAAAATAAGAAGCAAGATATATTAGGTACAAATTCCCTATGATGAATGTGATCTTCATGTGTATCAAAAGTGTACCAATAAAATCAATTTTAAAAATAAAAAAGGTGCAGAGTTTGACTTTAAGGATGCTGGTTTGCAAGCTGTCTGTATCAAGTTACCATTGAGTCACCAATGAAATTAACCATTAGGCTGAGCAGAATTTAGGAAATGGTAATGCTCCAATGGGGAGAGAAATAACTAACTTCAATACAGTATCCCTGTGAAGACGTTTAACTGATATCCTTTTTAGTTTGTGCCACCAGACTCATGACTTTCTGATTGGGCAGCATATAAAAAAACCTAGTTTGTTTTGAGGGTAGTGCCGGTTGTATATTTTATCTACTTGTTGAACTTTGTTTTAGGTTTTCTGTAATATGTAAAAATCCCCTAATATCTTTTTTGTAAATGTGTACTACATCTTTTCTTTCAATGCAGGTGTATGTGCATGGTCTGCCTCCCAAAATTCTGAAAACTGAAGCTTGAGACAAAATGGTTTTATCTTTCTTAGTTAACATCAACAATTAGAAGTCAAGCAAGGAATTCATCTCTAACAAATGCTTTTGGACCTCAAATTGTATTTTATTCATATTTAACAAAGTAAGATGTATTCTGAAAGTTTGTACTTGCAAGAAACAACATAACAATTCATCTTTCATATGATTATGTTGCATGTTGGTATTACAGAACCATCACCTGTATAACCTTAATAGTAAAATTTTTTAAATGCTAAATAATCTTTATTACACATTGTGACATTATTGGACTCAAAAGAAGACAGTGATAAATTTATAATATTAAATGTGTGGACAATTAAAATATAATTGCTTTTCACAGTTGACTAAAATCAGACATCAAAAATCAGTGGTGGCTTGTATCAATCATGTTAGGGTAAATAATGGCTCCAAAGTTGCTAAGAGTCGTGTGCTACCTATAAACGGGAATTCTAAGAAATGTATCAGGCGATTTTACCATTTCATGGCTCTCATAAAATGTACATATACAAACCTAGACGGACTCGATCTGACGAAGAGATTCAGTAAATATAAGATGCATGAGGATACTACAGGTATAACATATCATATTGTTTTATAGTTCATTTTATTATATATTATATATATGGAGTATATCTACATACAATTAATGTCTAGGAGTACAATTAATGAAAAAATATAGAGTAAATACATAAGACATAGACATATATTTTCATTACATAAGCCATAGGCATTTATTTTCCTTATCAAATTTTATACTGTACATAATTTTATGTTACACTTTATATGATTGATAATACAAATTTGTCATAAACAAACTGTTGCTTAAGATATATTGTTAAAGAATTGGTCATGTAATATCATAAAAATGAAAAACACATTACCAGAAACTGAATAAAGGGTAACCGTATATACTGGTAAAAACTTGACATAATTGTGTTTTGTAGTGGTGCAGAAAACAGAACCAGCACATGCTAAGCCAGAGCATATACCAAAGGAAATTTCCAGTGAAGGGTTAGAGTTACAGCCTGTATTCTTCTTACTTGTAGAAAAGTGATAGGATGCGAATTGAAGTACTGGCTGTTAAGGAAGAGGAAACTAGGACTTGGTGACTGGAGGAATTCTCTGGGTATCCAGATGTGGTAAACTTGCTTAATTCGAGAGTCACTGTCAGAAAGCGGCTCAGCTCTGGACAGAAAGCCAACGGTGTGATTGGTCAATGTTACAGAAAGTGTCCCTGAGGACGCAGTGCTGAGTCACACAGAGGGCTTTGGAAGAGAACAGATGTGTGTATGACTTATGGTGTCCCTCATCCATAGGCTGAAGGCACTCTCTGACTTCCAAGTACTCACATCCTTTTCACGAACAAAATGCATTTACCCCATTACAACATGCTGGACATTTTCATTCCATTACAGCATCATTTTAAATGCAAAATCTCACATAACTGTCATCAGCTCAAATCCTTGAATCTCACTGTTAAAAGCATCTAAACTAGTGATAGATGAAACCCCAGGTATATCCACCTATAGGCTTCTAGGAACCATTTTGGACTTCAGAATATGTTTGCTTTAAGAAACAAACATTGTAGTAGTTTTCTACATTAACTGGAAAATAATGGGCAAGTGCTAAAACTTTTAAAAATTGTACTGTTATGGCTGGGTGTGGTGATGCACACCTGTAATCTCAGTACTTGCAAGGCTGAGGCAGGAGGATCACTGCAAGTTTGAGGCCAGCCTGGGCTACACAGTGAGTTCAAGCCCATCCTGAACTGCAAAACAGACCCTGTCTCAAAAAATATCTCAGTGTTGGTATTTGATGATCTCATCAAATAAAATAAAATAGATCTTAGTTTGGGAAATTTAAATCAAAAATATTATCACCATTTCTTAGCAGATTATTTTTTCTGACAATAAAATGGAAAAATTTATAGGTTAGAAGGAAGACAGTGCAGACATTCTATCTTGCATGATTTATTTTTATCTCTTTTAAATGGAAAGTAAGATATTCTTTAAACTCTAATGTCCGTATATTTATTTAGGTCTCAAGCCTTTGACATATTACTTAATTTGCTGAGGTTCAGATTGCTAATGTATAAAGGAAGGATGTGTGACACCTAATTTATGACATAACTATAAGGGTCAAATTACATCATTTTAAAATTCTAAAATACTAGTAATGTTAATCATTTACTGCTATAACCTTTATTTCTATTTCATCATTCAACTATTATACTATTTGCTTAAATCTTTGTTAACAGGGAAGGATCTATTTTGTTTGAGGATTTGTTTCTTAAGTATAATGTAAATATCTAAAATATTTTTAATCATTCAGGATTATTTATTGTAATAAAATAAAAAATTTACTGACGATTTTTTATTTTTGTATGTGAATTAATAACAATTTAAAATAGACTTCTATGTATTCCTTAGGTTAAGAAAACATAGTTTATGATATCCCATACCTATAGAACAGACTAGGGAATAATTATTTGTGAGTATTTCTAATAAGTTGAAATTAAACATTATAATATATAGTGTCTAAAACATTGTATTTTTTCATAGCTACAATAGAATGATGAGGCATTCTCTAGAATAAATTTTTTCATGTACATGCATTTTATTTAACTTGAAAGAAAACCCCATTATGTATACAGACTATATTTAGCTCATACTGAATATTCATGAGAATACATATTAATGATCTCAGAGCTGTTTGTTTTATATGTCTGGATTTTCTTTACATATAGGATTAAAAATTTAGGCATTATTTTTATGTATTCCCTACCTGGGATTAGAGAAAAAGTGTTTAAAATAAAACTGTTTATGAATGCTGTATTAATCAAAAATAAATACATTAAAGAAGATGGTGTATATAATGTACCCTTCAAAACACAGTAGCACCTTCTCAAATACTCCGCATGCAAACAGTGGAAATAATTGTAGTAAAATTTTTAAAATTATAACTGAATTGTATAATTGTATCATTATTATTTGGGAAGAGTTTGAGTGTTATATATGTATCTATAGAAATTATATCTACAAAAACATCCTCTATGAGAGATTTTAATTCAGTCACAAGCCAAAATTTTAAGTTGTCTTGCTTATTTTATGTGTTATTTTAATTTAATGTAACATTATTTAAAAAAAAACATATATTAAAAGTTCAAAGCAAGCATGTATTGCCACATATACAAAACATTTTAAACCAGCATACATGTTTTCCTCTCTGGTATGGGTCTGTCTCACTCCCATTTTCTTTCTAAGTTTTATACACATAATGTGCACACCATAGTTTCCCTTTATCCTCAATTTTGTGGTTTGTGGTTTTAGTTACAGTAATATTAAAAAATATTAAATGGAAAATTCCAGAAATTGAAGGACCATATTCACATAACTTTTATTATAGAATATTGTGATTTTTTTGGCTGATTTTATTACTAACTATTCTTTGTATTGAGTAACTAATTGAATAGCTATTCTTTTTAATTTGTTACTATATATAATTTATAAATCAAACTTTATCATAAGTGTCTACTATGGGAAAAACAATATATGTAGGGCTCAGTACTATCTGAAGTTTCAGGTATTACTGAAGATCTTGGAATGTATCTTCTATGGATAAAAGGAGAGTTCTGCATGCATAATCAAGGTCTGCCATCCACTGGAATAGTGAACTTGAGATGGCCCTAAGGCTTAGCGATATCAGAGTTACACTTGAATGGCAAGCACAAAACTTACAATATACAGTCATAGTAAAGTGCAACTGAAATTCAAGCACTCAATAAAGCTGAGGCAGGAACATCACAAGTTTGGTTCCACCTTCAGTGTAGTGACCTAGCCGGACCCTGTATCAAAATTCAAAAACAAAAAAATGGTTAAGGATATTTTTCACTGCAAAGGTCCTGAGTTCAATCTCTAGTAATGCAAAAAATAAAATGAAATTAATTTTTTAAAAAGTCAGAATTATGTTAAATTATATCTGCCTCGCTAAATTCTTAGAGCCCCGTTATTTAAAAATTAATAAACCTATTCTTAATTTTGAAAAGTATTTGAAGTATTCAAATTTTTCTTTTTGTAAGTTGTTAGCTTGGAAAAATTCCTTGTCCTCCTTAATTATATAAAATTTTATCACTAGTAAATTTTTAAAAATACTACTATATTAAAACCTCCTGTGTTAGTCTTACCATGCTGTTATTTTTATTCAAGTTTATAGTAGAACATTGCTTCGCTGACATTTGAAAGGGACCTACACTAAACTGAGCTCACATGTGCTATTTGATACTGCATAGAACTAAAATTAATCTCAAAAAGTGCAACAATGAGTCTAGTTGATATTTAGATCATTAAAACAACTACCTAGAAAATCTAAGTAATATAAACATTCACTTTTAAAGATCTGTGTGTGGCATGGAAGTAATTTCAGAACTCTGATATAAAAATGATGCATTCTTTATGTACATGGCAAAAAAAAAAAATCACTGTAGAAGAAAACATATTATAGCATGAAATAAGCATCTGGCCCAATAAATAAGAGGTAATAGTGTTCCTGGAAAGAAGAAATGGTTTTAATTCCAGTTTTCTATCAAGAGCAGCAACTCAAATATAATCAAAAGCAATGCCATTCAATGTGTCCATGTTTAGAGAGCATTGTTACAACATTGCACACATCCCTGCTGTGCCTGACACTTGCCTGTGCATTTTCACATGCATTTACTTTTAGCTTCACAGCCATATTCAATAGTAGAAATTTGAACCCCATTATAGAGATTTGATAGTGAGACTTCAAGATTTTCTCCTTCCAAAAGTTACTCCAGTCCGGTAAACTGGAAGTTAGAAATTAATTTCCAAATTTTCTCCAGCCCTGTTCCCAGATTCTTGAATTTGAGATGGTTATTAACAAATATTGTAACCCAGATATACATAATCATGAGGGAAGTTATTTTTCCTGTTAGAATGAGCCTTCTAGATTCAAATTTTCTCCAGCCCTGTTCCCAGATTCTTGATTTTGAGATGGTTATTAATAAATATTATAACCCAGATATACATAATCATGAGGGAAAATTATTTTTCCTGTTACAATGAGCCTTCTAGATTCCTCTCAATGACAAGGAAGTAATATTATTTGTGTTCAAAGGTATGATAGTAACTATCACAGCTCTTCTTCTTAAGAAGTGCTGTATGAAACTAGAGGAGAAGTACGACTAAACATTCCAGAAGGAGGGGGCAAAAGCACCTTATTTGCTAATAAACTTGGAGAATGTGGCCTGCATAAGCTGTCATACAAGAATTTCCTACTACCGATTCCCAGATCAGGGTGACATAACCCCACAGTCACCCTTTCCTTGGATCACTACCAGCTTTCCACGGCAAGAATCTCTGCTTCTAATTTGACCAAGGGCACCTGACTTCCATAAGTGAACAGATTCTGGGAAGGAGAATGAGGCCAGGTTTCCAATGCTCCCAGTTAGTGGAGTGAGGGGTTAAGAGGGGCAGTGCAAGGAGGAAACTGTCAGAAGTGGGGAAGAAACATTTCTTTTCCTCCAAATGGGCAATTAGATAATAAAGTAGACCAAGAAATATATATGCAGTGTTTAGATTTTTAAGAAGGATTTCAAAAAGTTAAAAGTATCATCAATATTTGTCAGAAAAGGATAATTTAAAGTAACTGAACTTGAATGTAAACACTGAAAGAAATAGAAAAGTCCTAAGATCCAGATAATTATTGGAATCCTTTAGCTATGTAGGGCCTGGAGTCCTCACTGACCTATTTGAAGAATAATGTAAAAATAAGGGCATATCTGATTCTTTTCTGCACTCTCCTAAACTAACCTAAGGAGGGAAGGTTGCAGCTTATTCAAATAATTTAGAATTAACAGAACCCCCTGATTAGGTCTAGCTTTGTATTGGTTGTGTATTTCTTCTCCTGTGTTCTGATTTAGAAGGAGAAATCTTATGCTGAATTTATTTACTTAGGTCTGTACCTTTAGTTTTTGTTTTTTTGTTTTTTTTTTTGGTGTTTCTCCGGTACCGGGAAC
>NW_004955407.1:14227840-14244322 GCF_000276665.1 Chinchilla lanigera
CCTCTTCCTCCTCCTCCTCCTCCTCCTCCTTCTTCTTCTTCTTCTTCCAAGACAAGTTCTCACTAAGTCACTAAACTAATCAGTCTGAACTTAAACTTGTAATCCTCATGCCTTAGCCTCCCAGAGAGGTTGAGGTCACAGGCATGCACCATCAAACCTGGCTCATCTCATTCTTCTTTCCAGCTGCATGCCTTGATGGCAAGTTTTAGGATGAAAAAGGAACATATCATTAATTTGAAATATATTTGGTAAACTGTAAAATCTTCCAAATTTTATTGTAAAATTTACATAAGAAAATTTCCATGAGATTCTTGTGTTTTATTTCCTAAGAAAATCAACAATTATATATCAATGTGGAAAAATTAAAAGTAATGCTTAAAGGAGTGCAAGGCTGTAGAAATTCTGACTTAATCCACACTCTATTTAGAACTTTTCTTCTAATACAGAATAACTCTCTATTATTATACTAATTCCCTACTGCAGAAAGTATGGTCTACACAACCAGCAGTGTAACCTAGGAATTTTCCAGAAATACAGAATCTTGAGCCCCAGCCCCGGTCTACTGAAGTAACATGTGTATTTGACTAAGATCCTCTGGCAGTTAGATACACACTAAAATTGAAGAAGCACTGTAATGTATCTATGAATACAAGGATTCAATGCTCATTTCAAATCCAAAAGCACAGTAGTAAATTAAAGACTAACTTAGGGGACACAGAAAATACTATTTGCCCTCTTTTAAACAGTGGACAATACATAGCTAGAAAATGAGTACAGATCTCCTGATCCACCTTCAAAAACAATAAAGTTAAAGAAGGTCTGGAAAATAATAAACATACATTTTTGAGGGGAAAGGCAGGCCTCCACATGTGGAAGCCTGCAAATAGGCTAAATGAAAAATGAAGCTACAGTGATCAAAGTTTATAAAATCGTGGAAGACATGGAGAGCATATTCACCAACATTAGTGTCAGAAAATTGGCCAAACTAAAAAATACGCTGTCCTTTCTACCCAACAACTGCAGATTAAATGTCTACCCCTCACACAGCGGAGCACCTGTTTGTAGTCACCAAGGGCTTACCTCCAAGACAGGTTCAGTCAGGACTGAATCTGAACCAAGTGAGAGGAACATGAAGGGAGAGGAAGCCAAGACTGTGAGCTGGCACTGTGTCAAGTTCTCATTCAGTTGCAGACCATCGCCTACTGCCTTTCACATTAGCCTTCCAAGATAACTCTCAACAATCCCTTTTCCTGCCTGCCAGGAGTGGCAGATCATTTAGCTGGACCATGGACACTTTGTGGGTAAGGTTTTTCTCTTGGTGTGCTTTGCTTGTCTGATCTCTGACACCTGCCCAGATGCCCCAGCTTATCAGCTTCTGACATTCCTTCCTCCTGGGCTGGCTGGCAAGCTAGGTTCTTTAGTTACGGGATACTCCTTGGACCTTAAAGAACTGACATGATTTTAAACCTGGAAAATATTTCTCCATGAAATAGGAAATCTTGTACATGGCAGTCTGCAGAAATACAAATAGGTTCGAGAACATTATATGTCTTTATACATTAAGGTACACGAAAATACTTTAAAGAAAGAATAAAGAAGTCTTCAACATGTTTGGCTAATACAGTGGAGGACCTTAGCTAAGTACCCTTGATGTTTCCAGAGACAGAGCACTGAGAGCATGAAGTGTGAAACATGTTTTCATCCAGTCTGGCATCTTTTTATCCTAATATATAAATTAAAAACTCCAGTTCTAATCTAACATTGCGGTTTAGGCAAAAGGACACAGTGAAACACCTGCCAATACTTGATAAAATATTTTTTCCTCAATGAATCATAAAAGATTAGGATATAATCTCCCATTTTCCATATACTCAGTATTTTAGCATTTTAAATGATGTTTACTTAAGTTCTTTTTCATGATATCTGAAGCAGATGGGTTGACAAAAATGTAAAGGAATCTGCAATATGATGAAATTAACAAGAAGCCATTTATAGAACTGAATTTGTGGACTAGTAAGGAATATAGTTCAGTCAATCATTTAAAAATATTAGAAAAATAAGAAAGGAGAGTAACATTTACTGGGCATCCATTATGCTAGGTACAGTACACATGTTTTAAAATATAAGATAAAAAGAATTCTTGTAACCTCTGAGGTTCTGATCAACATGTTTAAGGTCAGAAGAAATATGTAATAGATGACAGAACCTTTCCAGTTTTAAACTGATTCTTTTATGATAGTTATAGAACTTGAATAATGCTCCTTTCTGACACCAGTAACCCGTCTATCTCCAGTGTTTCCTCAAGGAAAACAAGAGAGACAAGAAGTTGAAGGCGGTGGGAGGGATGCTCTGTTTGGAGTCGGTTTCTCTGCCTGGTCCCATCCACGGGACGGGAACAGGGGCGACTTCCATCTTCTCAAGCCAAGCGAGCACTCCATGGAAACTCCTCGACAATGTGGTGTGTTCCCTGAATGTGGATACACAGTCAAGTTGCCGATTCTTTCGTGGTAACACTAACACGAATCTGACGTTTTCCCCCAAGTTTTCAACCTACCGTAGTTACTGCTGGTTGAAATATCGGGAAATTCAGAATTTTAACATGATACTGAGCAAGAATTTTAAGCCTAAGGAAATTAAACTATCTATTTATTACCTAAAAGCTTTTCTGGAAAAGCTTGCACCCTGGATAACTTTCATGGACTAGAAAGAAATAAGACACCAGGGGCCACAGTTGTTTCATGTTATCCTACGGAGCATAACTCATTGTATTAACTTGGATGCACACAGTATGTCTAATTCAACTAGCACTAGAAGTCTTTCCATCATCACACAACCAGGGGTTATTCTTTTTCAGTCCTAACAACCTTGTGCTTTTTTCATTGAGTCATTATAAATAATGAATTTATTAAGTATTCACACACCTATGTTTCTAATTCCTCACTTTTCAACCCAAAGACAACACTAGCCAAGTAGTTATTACCATATACAAACTTAGTTTATTTTGTTACTGTATTGCCTTGATTTTTAATTGGACTTCTCTTGTCTTCTGCCTATCTTATCCTAGCCATTTCAGTGGAATAGAATCTCTGCTTTGCAGCACTCAGGTTTGCGCACGTGTGTGTCACTCCTTGAAGAAGGCATGTATAGCAAGGGACACAACTCCACTGGTGTTAAGAAGCTGAAGAACGTGGCCAGGAAAGACATACATATACACACACACAGATATTTTGTGCTAAAATGCAAAGCAACTTTAGACAATTGAATACTACATGTAGAGTGTTTTAAAAGGATAAAGGAAAATGTTACTACTTGTAACTAGAGCACACTTGCTCAAAGTAGGCAAAAATTTGTAGAAGGAGGCAAAATTTGTACAAGAGGAATTGTGATAAAATACCTGAGATGCAAAACTCATCAGGAGGAAAGATTTATTTTATCCCTTGGTTTCCATACCTGGTCACTGGACTGCATTGCTTTTGAGTTGGGCTTTCAGAATGCAGACATGGTAGAGGAAATGCTTCACCTCCTGTCAGCTGGAAAACAAATGAGAGACAGGAAAGGTCCAAAGCCCCAGTGTCCCCCTTCAAAGGAGCACCCCAGTGGCACCTGGAGAAGTGCTACTGGCACTTACTGGGGAGCTGTTAAAGGTGCTAGAACACTGATAAATGTCTTGTAATACAAAGGACAGCTCCCTACAGCAAAATTTGACCCAGCACGTAATGTCTGTAGTGTCCAGACTGAGAAACTGTTTGTTTTCGCAGTCCTGGATATTGATCCCAGGGCTTTGCACATGCTAGGTCAGCACTGTACCAAGCCCAGACTGAGAAAACATCATGTGCACAAACTTGCAGGTATGGAAGCTGCGCACAGGTTTGAGAGGATAAGTAATTGTCTGGGATGAGAATGCATAGCTGACATGTTGGGGGAGACTCCCTGGCAAACAATGATTTTGGAAACACTATTTCCAGTCAACTTGGGAAAGGATGTAAGTGCAGCTTTAAGAAGCAATTTGTATGATTAATTAGCATTTATGGTAGTAGTTGTCTGTGTATGTTTTGGAGTGACTACCCTGCATCTGACTTCCTTGCTGACCTGGGGTCCCTACTGCACGCAGTAACCCTGGGACACATCTCCTCAAACTACAAGACCCAAAGTAAATATTCCTTTCCTGGCTTGCACTAATGGTGCCCTGCAGCAGCAATAGCAATATTGTGGCCAGAACACTCCTACTAAAATACGGTTATTGTATTTCCAGGAAAGCCTTCCCAACTGACCTTTCCCCCATGCATTTTTCAAATCTAGTTCTCCAGCCTCCCATTAAGTCTGTCATTACATTCAATTTTCATGGCTGGAGAAGTAGGATTGGTTTCTGAGCTTTCAGTCAAGAGCTCTGACTGATTCAATGGGTTATGACCTAAGGGTTTTTCTAGAAAAGGACCGATGCCATTGTAGCTCCGAATTAGGATGTTCACTTTGACATCAATTTGTAGTGTGGATGAAAAATAAAAAAGAGGTAGGACCTGAGGTAGTAAGAAGAAATATAGTAGGATAGTTTTGACAAGACACAATGAGCTATGAGCTTGAACCACAACAGTGGAGGAATGTGATTGTGGAAGTATAACTGGTAGCTTTCTAGAAGAAAAAGATGAAAGAAAGGAAGAGTTAGGTTATGAATCTTGAGATAGTGCATGAACAAAGAATGATGTGGCCTAGCATGAGAAACAGAAATTGGGTTCATTTTAAAAGCACTACATTAGTAAAAACGTTTACACACTTACCAATTATTTTTGCTTGCTCTTTGTTAATTTCTTGTCTACAAATATTACCAACTCATAGAACACTTCTTTCATAAGTAAAACAATAAAGTCTTTTAACTGATTATAACATTATAGCATTTAAAGTGATTAAATCAAAAGTTATAAATAGAGACAACTGAAGACACAAAATCATCCTAAGCAGAGTTGTTATAAACTTTACAATATTAGGATTATGCTATAATTATGAATAAGAGGTCAGAGAATATCTCAGCATATTTCAACATACTCGTAAAATAGAAGGCAAGCTAAAAGATATAAAATTTAATAAAAAATATTAACATAAAAATAGACTTTTTCTTTGGTTTGGAATATTTGCCTTACTCCATTACTAAAAAAGGAACCCATGCACTCATGTTTGCTCATAGTGAAATAAAAAAGTAATTCCTCTGGGTTAAACCTCCTATTTTTATTATACTTCTGTATCATCCTCACCTGATCCTGTGGACATGAATGCATGGCAAAATAACTAGGTAATAACTCAACCAAAATAAAATATTTGCCAAAATAAATTAATCACTCACATTAGTTATATCACTGTCCTACAGGGAAATGAAAACAAATCATCTGACTCAGGTAAAATCATTGTAATGAAAAATTATTTTATAGGAACTTCTGGAAAATTGTTCAGTGTTGTATTGCTGACAGTATCATTCCCATGGGGCAGCAGTAGCTCCAAAATTAGTAGCCAAGAAAAACATTGTTCTCATTACATAGCACACAAAATAATGGATCTGAATGCTTTAATCCTCCCTGCTTTATTTAATGAAGTGGACCTACATTTACCAGTTTTCCCCTTGGAACTTTAGATTTTAGCTTTAATCATCCTAGTCAAAAATAGTGTCTGGGGCCAACCAATTCTGTCTTCCAAGGTATCTCAGCTAACTTTTCCCTTCTACAAATTTTTGCTTCCTCTTACTTTTCCCACATTCATAAAATATTTCTATGATCAGTGGAGCTCATCATTTCAAAGTAACCATGGTTTCTTAAAATAGGATTAGGCACGAAAAAGTATGATATAGTTTTATTCTTCCTTCTCTTTTCTTCTTGGTTGCCTACTTCATTAAGTGGAATAGAAAGGAAGCTTCTGCAATTTATGAGATGTGATCAGAAAAGATGCTCTGTGTTTAAATTTTTAAAAATTTTACTGCAATAAAAGGCACATTGCCACTCAACTTCTCTTTAGTTGGGTTCTCATGGCTGCTTTGATGTCCTGCATCAGTTTGAAGCATTTATCATTCATAATCATTTTGACTTTAAGGAAGAGTCAGGATTTGCATGATGTCAGATCTAGTGAATACGTGGACAAAGAAGACTTGCAGTAATGTTTTGTGAAAATGCCTTTCTGTTTCATGAGACATAGCACAGGATTCACTGTATAATGTTTACAAAACATGTACTACATCCATATAATGTTACATACTTATATGTTTTATATATGTATATGATACATATGTGTACATATGTATGTGTATGTATAAAATTAGTCATTTTTCTCTGAAAAAATTAATTTCTTTTAAAACATCATTAGACTTAACCAATATCCCTGACCATTGGACATCATTCTCTACTTCTCTTTATTCCTGTACCCACTTAAGGGGGTACACATAAGATTAAACATCCCTAACACCTGGCAGGAGACTGGGGCCCACTGCCGGCATTCCCAATATATCCACATTGCTTCTGAGAATCTAGACTAGCTGTATCTTTATCACAGTGTGAAATTTGCTGTATGAGTTAAAATATTTAGTATTTTATCCTGACAAAATTAAATTTTCTACAACTTTTTACTTATACCAAAACTTACTTTCCCAGGAAAAATAATAATTAAATTTTCTACAACTTTTTACTTGAAACAAAACTTCTAGCATCTACCTAGGAAATAGAACTAAAACTGGTTCTATGACAAAGTGTTAATATACATGTATAGCAAATTGTACCTAGTGTTGCTGTCCCTGTGATTGATAAGCATTTATAAAATGCTATTAGTCATGATACCCTCTCAGAGAAAAGGAGATGGTAGACACTGAATTTGGCCCACACAACCAAAAAACAAGAATACTACTCACCTTTTATACACATAGAACTACGCTTTTATAAATTTACCAAGAGACACTTCTTAAAAATGCCAGAGGAAGACAAGTCCAGTTAAGCAGCACGTAGGACCCGATGTTTATCAGAGTTTTGGGAGAAAATTGCATCATTTCCTGAGTGGTATGGTGTATGTCTGGATGGCTCCTCAAAGCCTTCTGTGCTCAGAGACAGGGCTTTGGGGAGGTGACTGGATCATGGGAGACGTTGCTCTTCCATGGATTAATCCACTGATGAGTTTATTGCTAAATATGATGTTGGGAGGTGAAGCCTGGTTGGAGGAGAGGGGGTCACTAAGGGCATGGCATGGCCTGAAAGGATTTATCTTCTTCCCTCTTCCCTTACCCTCCTCTCTCTGCATCCCTTTTTTTCTCTCTCTCTGCTTCCAATTTCATGTCATCGACTCTCCTCTGTGGTGCCCCTCTGCTGTGTCAGCCTGCCATAGTGTCAGCAGACCATGGACTGAAACATCTAAAAATTGTGAGGCAAAATAAACCTTCCCCTCTTTCAATTGGGGGTGTTGGGTATTGTGTCTCAGCACCTAGGAAGTGACTAAGACATTAAGAAAGTGGATCCATAGAGAGAATTGGCCGAAGAACCAAAGCAAGAATCAATTCACTGAGGTCTCTTTTAAGGGCTTAGTCAGTCCAGGGAGCTGTAACAAAGTACATAGACTTGGTAGCTTACACACAGTGGGATGTTGTCTTTCACAGTTTTGATGATAGGAGGCCATGATCAGTGTGCTAACATGGTAGGGTTTTAGATAACATCTGTGTCTTCATTTCAACCTGGCAATTTATTTTATCCTCACATGGTTAAAAGAAAGAACTCTTTAGGGTATCTTTTATATGGGAGTTCCATCATGAGGGTTTTATTTCCATGGCTAAATCCCTTCCCCTGTCCTAATACTATCTCACTGTAGATCTAGGTTTCAATGTATAAAATTTAAGGATACAAAACATTCAGTCCACAGTGAGCCTTAGACCTCTGGTAGAGTATCAAGCCAGGGTGAGTAGCCTATTAAGGATGTGACTGTATTCTAAAAGTGAAAACTTTTGCATTTAGCCTAAGTCAGAAGTCAGGAAAAAAAAATCCAAGACCACATCCCCCACCCATTGTGTATCGTATGTTGCTGGACTTAAAAGTGAATATTTTTGGAGAACAGCGAGAGTAAAAGAAGGAATTTCCAATTTTCCAATCACCTATAAAGAGACACAAGCAGTATGGGATCAAGCATTTTTACATAGCAACTAGAAGCTAACAGTTTAAGTTACATAATTTTATTTGTTCACAATTCCTCTGCAGTTTTTACTGACAGTGCATTTGATTTATGTGACAGGTGAAAACCAAAGAGATCCAGAGTTGTAAAAATTAAGTAAGGCCAAATCATTTTATTTCTGAAATGAGGTGAAAAACCATCCAGCAACATGGGGCAACAAACCCTCTTCAGGAATTACTTAGGAAAATACTTAGGAGTCTTGTGATTATTCCTAAAAGAGATCAAAGGCCCAACCTAATGCCAAACAAATGCCTTCATATAAAATATTGCTACTTCACAGTGTTTCACCTTAAAGAGCCAGTCTTAGCCTAAGAATATAGAGGTATAATTTGAATGGCTGGCCTAGGATACTTGCTAAAACTCATAGTATCTTCAAGGCAGGAACCCCATGGTGTTATCAGGACCTTAAATGACTGACACATCATATGTGATGCAGGCAGTGATCACATCAGGCTCCCTGCCTACTTCAGTCAGTTGTTATGAGATTCACGTGCTTTTCTAAAATGTGGCAGGAGATGACTACTCTCAGGAGCCTCATAGTTGACTTTGGTTAGGTACTCACCTAGCCTATTTTCTACTATCTAGGATACAGAAATATTTCCCAACTTCTCTTGAAGTTGGCTTGCAAATCCATGTGATAAGATTTGGTCACTGAAATGTGCATGAAAATGATATTTTCTTCTCCCCATCATGTATGTAAAATCTCGCAGAGAGATTCAAGTGAAGCTCTGTCCCCCCATTCTCAGGACACAAGGATGAATGCAAAAACTCAGACATATCAGAGTCACATGATAAAAAGACCCAAAATGGGTAGTCACAACTTTGCAGGAAAATCTTACACCTGAAAGACACCCAATGTACATAAAACAGTTCTGTGAGCTTGAAGATAAATTATGTGTGTGTGTGTGGTAGGCCACTGAAGTTTGCAGGTTATTTGCTATAACAATTCAAAATAATTTTCTAATACAGACACATTTTAAAACTGCATCCCCAATGTTATCTACAGACCTTTGGAATCAAGGCTCATCCTTGTCCAAAATCCTTCAAATCCGAAACAGGATGTGGACATATATACCACAGCTCCCGGTTGTTCTGTCTTTACAAGTGAAGAGCCTAAGCCTAGCACCATATTTCCATCACAGACAGGCCACCGTAATAACCCCAGTGTATCCCACAAAGCTTAGAAAATCTCTACTCATGAATGATGCAAAAAAATTTTCCCAGCTTATAAATTTCCTACTCCATCCTTATTCTGAAGAAAATGCTTTGAGACTTGTTTACAAGTAGGAAAAAGTCAAGGTCAAGTCCACATTCCACACAGGCCTAAAACTTAGAAAAAAAGGTTTAATGGAATTCCATTAAATATTCTAAACATTATCTTTATAGCAGAAAAGAGAACGGAGTGAACATTAAGTTTTTCCTAATCTGTATCTGTATTGCAGCTAAAAATGACCTCTAATGGTCTCACTCTACAAGACTTGCAAAGTGGGAGTCATAATTCCATATAAATTTATGTTTAGAGAGGAAAAATATTTAATCAAAACTGAGTAGTTAGGTCTAAATAAATTTAAAATATCAATGTCAAACTGTTCTAGTACAGCATCTTAAATAGCTAGAATTTATTTAATTAACATTTGACACTTAGCTGAATAACATTTACAATCAAGGAGCTATTTTTTTCCAAGTGAAAGAATATAAACAAAAAACTTGAAGATGTTTCATCAGCAGAATATATTAATCACGTAACTCAAAAATATTCCTTCTGAAAATCCTAGAGCCAAATATATCAGACAGGGCTTGACATACTATTGGGGTCCCCCATGATGACTAATGAGAAGTCATATATATAGCACTAAGCTAAATAATAGAAACATATAATGTGGATGGCAATTTAATGAAATGAATTTAATGATATAGTTTTTTTCATACATAATCATTTTGCTTTGACTTTTATTAGAGGAGCTGACTCTAATTCCTCTGACATTTCTAGAAGGTAGGATTGCCTTTGCAATTAATCTTTCTTTATTTTTGAGATAGGAACCAGGAAAAGTCCTTCAGTAAGTTGCATATGCATAATATGACTCATTCAATAATTAACACTGTCTCATCATTCAGAGAATTATCATTTCCTGTCATTCAGGGAAAGAATCTGAAATCATCTAAATTGGAATGGAGATATTAATGGATTATATAAGATTATATAAAATTGAATTTTTCTATACCTAAGCAATAATTTTATAAATTATGAAAACTCTTATTTCAATGCTGGATGTCTAAATATATGTTAGGCAAGGGCTCCACGACTGAGTTATAACTCCTGTCCTTTTTCTGGAAGTAGATAAGTATCTGAATTAGAATGATGATGGCCTTTGCCATAGGATGTTTGGGAGAAATGGCAAAGATTTTTGAGAAATTGCCTTTGCATTATTTATTCCCGTGTTCATTGGATGAATGTCTCTATGAATGAAGATTTCCACTACACACTGAAAAAAATAGCAAAAGTCCAGCAAATGGTGTAGTTTATTTTCAGTATCTTCTGACCTTGTAAAACTTGAGAAACATGGTGTGATATAGAGACATAGTCAGTAATTATTGATCCAATCCACTTAGTCATCCCAGATCTTGACAGTAGATGAAATAGCGATGGAATCTTCTAAAGACCAGCAAGATGTTCCAATGACACTAACTAAAATTGATTTGCTCCAAATGAACCCTGGTGAATTTTGGAAAAAATATTAGGAAGGAGAGCTGGGGAGTAGAATGGGATTCCATCAAATCATAGGAGCCTTCTAAGAGTCATAATGATTTTACATTAAATAGTATATAATTTTATAAAGTGCTTGAAGTTCGTGAAAACAAACACACTAGTGTCCCAAAATTCTTTTGTAGTGTGCAATAACTTAGACTCATGCCCTTTTTCCCTGTTACTGATGATAAATTTTGGTTGCCCTAATCTTGTTACCCCTTGCCTGCAGGACGGAAGGGAAAAATAAAACTTGGGCATTATTTTTAAGATTCACTTGAACAAACATGGTATTTTCTCCTTCCAAATGACATCCAAAGTACATTCTAAACTAGGCCTGACACTTAAATAATCCCTTAGAAGTCCACCAGGCCTATTATAAAGGAATTTTGCTTTATCGTAAGGAGATATTTTTGCCAGAGGGAGGCAAGTTTGGCCACTTAGCTTCAAAGTAGACTTACTTCCACTCTGCTAGCTCTAATTCTCAGTATATTGTAGCCTTTAGCAAAATAGCTTTAGCAAGAAAGAAATGCAATGAAGAACAAAATCAAGGGCAATGAAAATAGCCTTTTGAGTTATCACTTATTTATCTGAAAATATATCAAGCTGTTCTTAAATCAGTTTCCACTCAGCTAGTTAATAGCAGGAAAGAGACATGATTGTCTCTTTAAAACGCTTTGATTTCATAATTCATGTGCAAGTATTTTTCAGCTTCATAGTTCGATGCATGAACTAAGCAAGTTGTCAACTCAAGCCTTATTTGGTGTCATAAGCAAAACTGGAGTGTGTTTTCTGCAGATTTTGTGACATCATTAGTTTGGAGTACAGTGTGGGAGAGATGCTCTACCGTTAAAAATAATGTCATCACAGTATTGATTCGTGCGCCATTCATAATAAAAAGAATTAGTGCTATTTCTTACTTTTCATTAAACAGAAGAGACAAAGGGCTTGAGGATGTGGCTGGGCAACTGGAAAAATGCTAGACAGAATCAAATGGCCACACATTAGTCTCTGTATTCTGTTCAGCAATGAGCATTGCCTTAGACTTATATATAATAGCTTTTTGAAATTTTTAAGAGTTATTTAACTTAAACATTCTATGAATTCAGACACAGGAGATCAATAAAATGACCAAATGACATAGGAAATAGAATGCAACTATAATAGGTCTCAGAACATTGAGCCCCTTCTATTTATACACTTTTATATTATGTATCAGGCCAGGGTGTCAGACAAATTGTTTTTTTCTGGAAAGACAATCATTATTATTCAGGTTCACTTCTCAAAGAAAAACTGTACCGTTAGGAACAATTACCAAGAAGAAATGCAGAAAATCAAACTTCCTTTTTAAAGTAGGTAAATAATAAATTGATCTAGCACAGCAATGCGAAATACTTCATATCAACTGGAGAACTGAGGTTATTAAAATGATCTGTCAATAGAAACAAAGTAAAGTTCAGGTGATGAATAGCTAACAGCTGCATCTTTCTTGCATAGTCAGGAATTGATAATGAGGGTTAGGTACTGTTTTGCTTTTCTTTTCACTTTCGTTTTGGGGGTATGAGGGTAAGTAAACAAAGGGTGTTGGAAAAAATATTCAAGATAGGTCTTTGTAGTAGATTTCATTCTAGGTTTCAATTGTTGCAGAATATGTATACTTACAATGTAACCCCTGGGGTAAAGTAACATATTTCTTCTACACATAGTACCTTCATAACAATATGTGAAAAACTAAGAAAATTTACACCACATATAAATACTATCTATAAATGATGGACTGAATTTGTCAGATAAAATCTACAAGTGATGAACTCTGTCTTACAGAATAAAGCACAGAAATTTTAAAACTCATTAATATAGATAAGATGGAAGTCTTTTAAGAATACAACACAAAATTGACATTAAAGAAAATCTTCAAACATATTAATTGTATAATTTCATATCATTCTCCTAAAAGACCAACTTAATCTCAAGCCTACATAAATCTAAGTACTCATAATAGATTGGGAAATAATAAATTGGGAATTATGATATAGTTAACTTTTGTCTATAGTTGCCCTTTTCACCTTTTACCCTTCATTCTTTCTGAACTTTGTAGCTAGGGTCTCTTCATGAATTAGATTTTCCCAAATATTCAGGCCACAGTCTGATTCTAGTCAGGTTTAGCATATGCCACTTTTATGGCAACAGCAAATCTTATTTGACCAAGTGTGCTTATTCTAAGAATGGTTTCTCTATAGAAACCTTTTATGCAAAAAAGACCATCAAATGCACACACACAAATACTGTGCCATAAAGTAAGGCTTATTAGTTTCTTGAAGGTGGGGGTTATACCGAGCTACTGTGGGTCAACTTGGGAAGGCAGAATCTCTTCTGTGGCTTTGGATTGTGCTGGCTGATGCTAAGAACATGGAAGTGAGGGCCTGTTTTGGACATGGATACATTTTCCATCTGAGGATTTCACTAATCTTTGCTCAAGTGATTGGAGAAATGAAACAAGTTTGGGAATGTCATTGGTAAGAACGTAGCAATCAGTCTGAAAAAACAACTGCTAGCAACTTTACAGTTGTGGTGTGACTTGGGATACTATTCTGTTACAAACATGGTTTTATCTTAGATTTTCCCCCTGATCCATTGGAAAATGTCTGATGCTCCTTTAGAAACAAGAAAATTCTTAATGGAAGGACTGATTTTTACTCTCATACGTTATTCTTGCTCTAAATAAGTACATATAACTGATCTCAAGTTCTTATTTTATTTCCTGGTATCTTTTTACTCTTTACTCTTTGGTTTTACTGTTGTTTTCTATTAATTTGAATGAGCAAGCACAAACCTGAGAACAGTTTTTAGCTACAGTAAAGTAGTTTTGAAGAGCTCTTTCTCATTGCTAATGCCTTTATGTAATTCTGCTGCAAAATTATGTCATCTAAATTTCTGCTTCATGTTTTTGTTTTATTGAGTTCTCTTGTCCAATCACCAACTGGAATCCAGCAAAAAGAAGAAGAAGAAGGGGGGGAAGGGGAAGGAGAAGAGAAGGAGAAGAAGAAGGAGAAGGAAAATAAAATGGAGACAAAGAAGTGATAAAAAGGAGAGAGGACAGAGGAGTTGGAAGGCAACATACACACACACACACACACACACACACACACACACATATGTACAAACATAATTTGGCCTGAAGTACAAATATTTCTAAATATTTAGGGTTTTATAAAGTTAAAATTCATGCCATGGAAAATACAATGAATGATTTGTAGTTAGTAATTTACTTTTAAAAATTAGGTAAAGCACATTAAATGAACTTGAATAATAACTGATGAAAAGTAAAACATTTTTGCTCAAAACTAAACTAAAATTGTTTGGTTTTCAATCTTGCTATGCTATTAACAATGTTAAAATCATTTAACCTCTTTGTTTCTTGACTTATGTATAATGATAAGATATAATGCTACCTCATCAAATTGTTAATATATATAAAGTGTGTATTATAATAGCATCTTGCATTTGTTTCAAAAAAGTCAAGCTTCAAGGATAAGAGAAGTAAAAAATAACTGAGACAGCTATTTCAAAAAGTATAAATTTTATTATTCATAATTAAATGTTTTACTATCTATAAATGGTTTATAAGTTAATACCATTGAACAGAACATATAAAAAAAGAGGAATATTTCACTAGTGTAATTTTTGTGAAAATATAACTAAAGTCTGTTGATTTTTGTGGCAGTGATGTGGCAGTGCTAACACAATTCTTAAGTGCCATTTTTAGGCCATTGTTTAAACCGTTTTTAGGCTTTTGCAATTTGCATATTCCTAGAAGCATTAAAAATAAGTGCATACTGTATATCAAAGGAATAAATATAATGGTCTCAGACATTATCAGCAAATAAAATATGACTATTAAGCCATCTTAGTAACTTGTAAAACTATACTTCTATATAAAAATGTGGCATAATTTTGCCTCTTTGAAATATTTCTTTTAACTCAGCATTTTAAATTACTCAGCCTTGCTTAATGCATTATGTAAAACATCCTGGAATATTTTTCCAACTCATGGAGCAATGATTTAAATGAGACAATTTTTGTGTACCTCCTTTTTTTCACTCCAAATATTGTACTGGGTACAAACATAAAACATCACTTTCACAGATAGATAAGGTGACAGTTTTCTGAGCCTTAGCAAGTCCTCAGCCCGACTGAACTCCTTCACTGCCTTCAGTCTGTTTACACAATTTCATTTTCTTATCAGCCAATTCAACACAGTCCCCAAACATCAGAAAAGAAACCTTCTATTGTACTCCCTACCTTTATCGAACTCCAGCAAGCATTTCTCCACCTCAACATTCTTTAAAATTAACTTTAAATCTTTGCCTGAGGGGATTTTTTTCTGCCTTCCAATTTTCCACTTCTGTGGTCTTCTCTTTGCTTCTACATATTCTGAAATGTGTGCAGCTGATAGGAACACATTTGGGAAGGCAGTGCCAAGGAGCAGAGAGTGCCCCTGCGCTGTTTCCAGGCAGCTGCTTCGGTTTCCTGGGTCGTGTGGTCAGTCATGGTGGTGTCTGCCTAAGCAGTTCTTTAATGTTTTAGGTATCTCCTCCATTCTCACACCTAGTATCTGCTTTGTTTTCTAACGTGGAGACAGATTGCAGTGAGATGAATTTTAAATAACAGTCACAAAAACTCTCCAACTTAGATGACATAAAAGGCACTTACTAAAGTAAATCATATCTTGGCAACTTAATGTCTTGCAGTAATGAGAAAATTTGAAGTCATTTCTAGTGACAATAGATCATACAGCTGTGTCCTTAACAGCAGCTTTAGATAAAATGGGGGAAAATGCAATATCCATTAATAGAAGAAACTGCCATGAAAATAAAACATACATGAAAGTACACTAAATCAAAGATTTGAACAACTTAAAAAATAGTGCTCTTACAAAAACGGGAAGCAATTTTAGGCATAGCAAAAATCTTTTTAAAAAATGATGGTTCAGTAATCTTCAAACTCAATTTCATTTCAAGCAAAACACTGCGGCACCCAGTAAGCATATGTATATGGTTTCTAAGACAGGTGAAACTGAACCTTAAAAACAGGATTTGAAAATTCTGCTCATTGGCATTTCCCTTTATAAAGAGCAGGCGCTTTAGTTTATTCATCAACAGTAGACGTTTTGGAAAATAGTCAATCTTACCTAGGAAACGATTTCATCAATTCACAAGATATAACCAGATGCAAAATATCTATAGATAACAAACTCAAAAAAAACAATATGAAATTTAGAAGTCAAATTATTAATTCCAGCTAGGTATGTGGAGAGAGAAATAATTTCCTGAGTTTTCCTACTCACTACCATAAAGAAGTTTTTATGTAGAGAATCTAGAAAATAAGGGTAAACCATATACAGAAAATAAAAAATGAGCCACAATTAAATGCCAGAGATGAGTACAACCAGTTTTTAAAGTGTATCTTTCTAGCCTTTTAAAACTTATCTGTATCATTTTATATATTATTTTATATAATATCCAATATTTATAATATTATTATTTTAACAATGGAAA